>NW_021703783.1:80362284-80714678 GCF_005190385.1 Monodon monoceros
CACACACACACACACACACACACACACACACACACACACACACACACCAGCTTAAGGCAACCTTCTGTTTTCCCTGGCATTTCTCAGGATCTTGGTTTGTGTGTTTTGTCAGTTCCTGAAATCTACTCTCCTGCTTCTCCAGGTTTGGTTTTGGCAGAGGGAGCCATCAGCCTGTCCTAGCTTACCATCTTAGGAGGAACTAGAAGTCCCTATTAATTCACCCTGATTCACATATTTCCAAATCGGTAACTGCAGCGGGAAAATGTGTCACTCCAAGTGTTTTCATACCAGTTCCAGGGAAGGACTCCGATTGGTTGTACTTGAGCCATGTTACCCAGAGAAGGAGGAAAAATGATCCCCACAGCCTAAAACAATGACAAGCACAATCTATTCCAGAATCTTCCCTGATGGTGCAGGGAGTGTCCACCAGGAAATACCCTAGGAAGGAGCACAAACCAACCACTTACCACCAAGGCTTTCGGGCTTGATTTGATGCTGACCACCTGATATACATAGTGTAACACTCCTTCTGGCATCGAAATAAGTTGGCTTTAGACTTTTGTCTCACGCTAGGTGTTTGAATGCTCCGCATCTCTCCTGTGTTTAAAGAAAGAAAAGTCATAAGCTTTTGGAAAATTTTGAAATACTTCACAATCTGATATAATAGGAAAAGACCTGTTTATACTTGGCACGTTCTCCAAGGGACAGTAAAGTATACTTTACAGAGAGCTATAAAGCACCCAAAAAATAAAGGTTATGCTTTACGAACGTATCAGTCATCATTTCAGTTTGGCTTGACGTTGGTGTGATTTATCCTGGAGGTGGAAATGAGCTTGGCAGTGTTACAGCGAAAAGAGATATTTTTGCTTTCTGCTATGATGATTGCAATAGAATATATTATTCTAGCAATAAAGTATTTGCTAGCTGTCTTTGTGTTATGTGTAAGAGGTAAATGTAGTGATTACCTGAGGCTTTAATAAAGGTAGAAGTGGTTTGTGTTAATGGGTTGCTCTTCTTTATAATGCCATAGTCCGGGGGCAGCCCAGAAAATGTTTGCTCAAAACTACACGCACAAAATGGCCATGTTTTCAAAGAGAATAAATGAAGCATTAAAAATAGTGCTGGGGAAATCAGAAACCTTTACAGCAGCAACATTAATACCTGCCTGGTCTTTTTTCTTTTTTTAATTTATTTATTTTTGGCTGTGTTGGGTCTTTGTTGCTGTGCAAGGGCTTTCTCTAGTTGCGGCGAGCAGGGGCTACTCTTCGTTGAGGTGCACAGGCTTCTCATTGAGGTGACTTCTCTTGTTGCGGAGCACGGGCTCTAGGCGTGTGGGCTTCAGTAGTTGTGGCACGTGGGCTCAGTAGTTGTGGCTCGTGGGTTCTAGAGTGCAGGCTCAGTAGTTGCGGCGCACGGGCTTAGTTGTTCTGCGGCATGTGGGATCTTCCCGGACCAGGGCTCGAACCCGTGTCCCCTGCATTGGTCGGTGGATTCTTAACCACTGTGCCACCAGGGAAGCCCCCTACCTGGTCTTAAATATAAATCTATCCACATGAGATATGCATGTGTATTAGTTTTTATAGTGTGCAAAAGGAGATTCTTAACAGCACCATTGGGGCTGCTGATAAATGCTCAACTAAGTGATAGCCACATAAATGGAACAAATTCTCCTTTCCATATCCAAACTATTTCACAGAAAAAAATCCCTTCTTCCTTATGGTCCAAAAGGAATATCCCCCAAAGAAACCCTGTCAAATTCATTGCATCGTCAGAGCTATTTTTACAGAACGTGAAAAAAAAAAAAACGTGAATTGCAATATTATATATAGGAAATTAATTTAACTGTGACTCATAATGTTCCCAGGTAACCCACCTTTTTGACAATGGAGCCACTGTCTTCTTTGCTGTTTTCATGGCAGTCTGGGGTAAGTGTTCTACGTTCGTATAACTTGTGCCCATTATCTACTCTATGATATGTTCCTTTAAAGTCTGATTTTGGATATGAGAGGAAGAAGCTTGAGTAAATTCAGTTGGCTGTTGTATTAGACACAAGTCGATAAATAATTCATTTGGTTTATTTTAAAAGTGATGTTGTAGAGGAGAACATGTCTTATTTCTCTTAAGCCTTCAACAGTTTCATCAGCATTCCATTATTGGAGTAAAATTCACCTTCTCTTGGAGACAAAAATAAAGCCTATGGTATACCAAAAGGTCTGCTGACACCTGAATACCCATCTCAGTATATATAGGACTTTCTGTTGTGAGTGGAATCTTTTCATCTAATATGTGAGTACCCACCTCTAGGCTTCTTCCAGTTCTGGTCAAAATGACTCCTCATAAACAAGATCTACTCACAATACTGAATTGAGTCCTTCTAAATCACTTCAAGCCAATAGCCCTATAATAACAAGGTATGATGGAACATTCACTTAAAGAATTCCTTAGCCCAAAGAAGTTACTTAACCCACTTTTTGGTAAAATGGGTTTAATAATATCTTCCTAGTCAAATAATTATAGAGCTCTAATTTAATAGTATAGAAAAGAGTCAGGACAAATACATAATAAACAATGAATGGCGGTTACCTTTGGAGAGGAGGTTGCCTTTCGCGGAAAGGTAGGTGGACAGTGATGAGAGTCAGGCCTTTTATACTATATATTTTCTGTTTGGTTTGAATTTTTTGACAATGATTATGCATTTTTTCTAGAACTTAAAAAGCCAAAACCTGAATTTTGAGGTTATAGAACTCTACTAACTCAAGCTTAGGTTCATGTTGTTCCTTATGTATGGAATGAATATCAGAATCTTTGCCATCTTTCAGGGCCTAGCTGAAGTGGCATCTTCTCCAGCCAGAAGATGTCTTCCTCCTTTGAATTTCCATAGCACTTGGTTTATGCCATTCTTTGGGCACTGATAAGGATTTGCATACACAATTTTTCTCCCCTAATAGGTTCATGGTCCTCAAGGACTATTATGGTCATGGAAAACCTTATGCATTTCTTTTGAAGACAGAGAGATTAATATTCATTAGATGGATGGATGGATAAATGGATGGATTGGGAAAAAAGAAGGGAAAGAGAAGAAAATTACCAAAAGAGTTTCTTTATAAGACAATAAATATGTTTAAATGGTCTCTTTGGCATGTAGAAATATAAAACCTTGTTTTCTTTGGGAGGTTTGTTCTAAGTATGTTACGCCTTCTTTACCTCGAGCTCTTCAAAAGCAAATTGTCCCACCCACCGCAGCTCTGTTGAAGAAAAATTTTTGAACCCTATGACTCCAGCCCCTTTCACCCAGTGGGCATTTGTCCCAAGAATAGTCAAACCATAGGTTGGTGAGTGGCCTGAGAGAAGGTTCTGCCCAAACAGGAGCTGGCAATGCCACCCAGAGTCTTATTCTTAAGAATGTGGATTGGCAAATGTGGAGCGACACAAGAGAGTTAGCAGTAGAAACAGGCACTGAAAGATGCAGAGAGGGAAGAAACGGGAGGGAGGAAGGGAGAGAGGGAGATTGAGATTGACCAGCAGGTAGAATTGGGGACCAGGAGGAATTATGAGCAGGTTGAGTTTATGAGAAATTGAACCTAGAAGTAAGCAGAAGCAAAGAACTAGTGGAAAAAATTAGAATAGAGGTTACAGAAGCCAACTGGTAGCCATCTGGGAGAAAATGCAAGACAGTCCCCCAAGAGAAGCAAAGAAAGAATGTGGCCAAGTCATGTTATTAGGGGAGTATCAGGGTGAAGACCCAGGGTGTCTTGTGGCTGTAGTCTCTCAAGCTGCTGGCTTCCATATCCTGTCTGAATATGTCCAGTCTTTTAATTCCCATGGGATTTCTGCCTCCCTTGGTGGACCTTGCGAAAGCCCTCACTATTTGTGCTACCCCTTACTGCATCTCTTGAAAACAAAGGAAGCTAACCATAATAGAGTTTTGGTTACAGGAATGACCTTTCAGGTCAAGAATGTGTATCTGGCTTTTCTAGAACATATTAGTATTGGTAACCATGATCATGAAATATAATAAGACATCCAGTACTTCAGCTTTGCCATGATCACAAATGAGGAGACTCTGGAAAATGTATTCATTTCCTAAACCAGTGGTTCCCAAACTTTTTCAAGTCATGACACACATAGGAAATGATAATATTTGCACAGCATGCTGATGTCCATGAAGGAACCTGCTCATGGTCAGGGATAATACTGCCCTAAGAACCTTAGGCTCCCCCAAAACTGATGGGATTATCACCTCTGGCAGACCTATAATCCATTCCTGGCATACATATTGGGAAGCTCTGTTTTGGGCTACTGTGTAATAGGTTAATACTTCTGTAGAGAGAGTGGTATTCAGAAGAATTAACACACAAAACTCCCTTATCCATTTCAGTGTTCCACCAATTTTACATATACTTTGGCTGAAATAATATTTTCTTCTCCCACAGTTACCCAGAAGTAAAATTCTGGTAGAATGATAATAGTCTATAAGGTAGAGGTTGTCATCTCCACCCCTCACCCAGTACCACCGTCGTAAAGGGGATGGCATCCCTTTCTTGCAAGTTGGAATGTCTTATACTGGGGATAACAGACAGACTTTATTATTTTATCTCTGCCAACCTCAGTGGACTGGTAGTGATTGCCTGGAGCATGGAGGTTGCAAGTAGGTAGGCTGGAGATCTGACAGTCCTTGTTCCTTGGAGGGCACTCAGTAAGAAGCTGATAGATGTTTTGTAATAACCTTTGAACAAAGGGAACATTTTAGGGCCATTCCAGGCAACGCAAGCCTGGAATAATTCATTTTCGGAATTGCTTTGTCTTCGTAGACAACTTATTACTTAAATCTTGTATTGTTCCCAGTTTGAGAAAAAGAATCATTTACCCCAGGTGTTTCTTTGTAGATAGGGCTTTGCCTTTTGCAGAAATCTAGAATAGCCAATAACAGTGATAATTAGAATAATAGCATACACTTATTGAGGGCTTGCTATATTAAGCATTGTTCAGTATCATCTCAGTTAATCTGTATAGCAACCTTTGAGGAAGGGAATATTACTATTTCCATGTGATAGATGAGAAAATGGAGGCAGTAGCTAGAAAAAAGTGGTAAAGCCAAGAGTTAAACTAGACAAGCTTTTAGCTCCTCCACTCCACTGCTAGGACCATGTGCTGTCTGTAATCCTGTTTGCTTCTGTTTCACGGATCTGAACTTTAAAATAAAGGACTGTTACACTTGTCCCGAGCCCAGTATAAACGCGTATCAGTTCTAACGGAGCTCGGTTTAATGGTCTCAGGATCATCCTTTACAGTTGACAAGTTACAACATTTCGGAAAACAAATGCACTTTATTTTCGGGAAATTGCTAGATATGGAGATGATGAGAACAGATCTAAGGGGTTTACAAGTCCTCAGAAGGGATGGGGTTGGTGTGTCTGTTTTGTTGCCTTTTGCTTTGTATGTTCACCAGAGAAACAATAAGGCTCCATTTGGAAACAGTCTGTAGTTGCTGGAAGGGCCTTTGTGTGGGGTTAGAAATCTTGACAGAACTCCACCACCTTTGTTCCTGTTCACACTCGTGTGTTGCAGGGCCTCGTAGGGACTATTCTGTGAGCCTAGGGCTTGAATCAGAGTGGCTCTTTCGTCAATGATCATTTTGGTTCAGAAAGATTCAAGGGACAGACAATTATGGTCTAAATTAGCTCTCTCCCTAGGGGAAAAAAAATGAGTCATTAGGGAGTTTGATACTGGCAGAGACTTGCCAGGAAGCATATTATCTCGCTGTCCTTTGTTTCTGTTTTCTTTTTTTCTTTTTTTTTCCTCTTTCAAGTGTTGCCAAAAATTAAATTATCCCCAGTAAACAAACAAATCGAGGTCCTCAGAGCTTTCCAATCAAAATCACAAGATTGCGGTTGTTTAAATGCAAATTCAAAGATTCTGCATATGGTCCCATCAGTAATTTAAGAACGAAGTATGTCTCATTTTTTGAAAATAAATTTTATAATAATTTGCCTTTTGTTTTTAGATATTTACACTAATTTTTATAATCTTATCTCTATATCCAACGAGAAACGGTGATTGTATATTCAGAAAATGAAAATGTATACATTTACTAAATGCCTACTTGGTGTGTAGGTGCAGTCACATATGATACCTCATCAATTTCTCATAACCCACCAGGAAGAAATTCCTATCTCCATCTTATAGATGAGGATATTCAGGCTCAGAGAGGTTATGCAACTTACCTAAGATTACCCAGCAGCTGGTAAGTGGTGGAGTCTGGATTTTAAACCAGATTTCGTCTGCCAAACTCCGGAGTCATTCTGAAGTATGTCCACTGTGGCATTCACCTCCTATAGGATGTTATAAGATTTCATTACTCAGGAGACAGTGCATATTCACTGTCCCTTGGCACTGGGTATACCTAAAAAATGAGTAAGGTGTGATCTCTGCTTTCAGAAGTTGGTAATTATAATGCTAGGTGTTAAGTCCAATTTATAAAGAGACAGTGAGGGTCCATGCAGCCAACTTGCTGAGGCAAAAAGGAAAAGCAGAAAAGCTTTTACCCAAGAATAGATATTGGAACCAAGTCTTAAATTTGCCAGGCAAATAAATGGAGTTGGGGGAGGTATGAATAACATTCTGAGCTGAGAACAGTGTGAGCAAAACTCTGAAAAGGAATGCTTAGACATTACATGGGCTGGGGACATAGAATGTGTCCTGGTTTCCTAGGGGGTGCTGTAACAATATACCACAAACTGGGTGGCTTAAAACCCTAGAAAGTTATCCTTTCACAGTTCTGGAGACTAGATGTCCGAAGTCAGGGTGTCAACAGTGTTGGTTCCTTTGGGAGACCCTGTGTGGGAATCTGTCCCATGTGTCTCTCTTAGATTCTTGCGCTGGCCAGCGAACCTTGGCATTCCTTGGCTTGGAGAGAACATGGCTCCAATCTCTGCCCCCCATCTTCACCTGCATTCTCCCCGTGTCTGTGTTGTCTTCACATGGCGGTCTTCTTATATAAGGACACTAATCATATTAGATTAAGGGCCCACCTTACTCCAGTATGAACTCAACTAGTTAATCTGCAGTTATTTTATTTCCAAATAAGGTGACATTCTGAGGTTGGAGCTTAGGACACCAACATATTTTTTTGCAGGGGGAAACAATTCAGCCATAACAGGGTATATGTTGAAGCCTGAGTTCTGTTTATCACACAACATCTGTACCACAACAGAGAACCATGGCTTCACCCTGTAGGCAGCAGAAAGCCAGCTGAAGTTGTAAACTGGGGAGTGACATCATCAGTTGTGTTTGGGAAGCAACTGTGGCAACAGTGTGGGGAGGGGTGAAAGTGGGGACCAATAGGTGGAAGGTAGCCACGAAGAAGGCTGTTCCAGTGCTCAGTTAAAACATCATGCAGAATTGGGTGTCAGGGAAGATCTTAATTACAGAATAAAAAAAGATATATTGGGATTCCCTCGTGGCTCAGTGGTTAAGAATCTGCCTGCCAATGCAGGGGACATGGGTTTGAGCCCTGGTCAGGGAAGATCCCACATGCCACGGAGCAACTAAGCCCGTGCACCACAACTACTGAGCCTGTGCTCTAGAGCCTGCGAGCCACAACTACTGAGCCCACGTGCCACAACTACTGAAGCCCGCATGCCTAGAGCCCATGCTCTGCAACAAGAGAAGCCACCACAATGAGACGCCCACGCACTGCAACGAAGAGTAGGCCCCGCTCACTGCAACTAGAGAAAGCCCGTGCACAGCAACAAAGACCCAACACAGTCACAAATAAGTAAAGATAAATAAATTTTTTAAAAAACAAATATATTATAAACATATATAAACACATACATAAATATATTTTCCTTGCTTTAGTTGTTTGTGACAGACAAAAGTTGGAAATAACCTAAATATCCAACAATAGAATGGTTAAGGAAATTATAAGTAGCCATTAAAAATCGTCTTTCCAAGCATATAATAATGTAACACAAAGCTATATTTAACTCTTTTTAATATAGGATACAAAGTATACAAATAAAGTGTGATTTCAGGCATAGAAGCGTCACCGAGTCCAAAGTCCTACTGCTCACTGCATGACAGGCCAATAAATCGAGAGATGATATACTGGGGCAAAGAATAGTGACTGTATTCAAAAAGCCAGAAGACTGATAAGATGGTGGACTGGTGTCCCGAAGAACTATCTTGCCTGGATTTCAATGCTAGTTTCTTTTGTAGAACAAAGAGAGGGGAGGTGAGGAGGAAGAATAAAAAAGGCTATAAGTCATTGTAGATATTTCCTAGTTCTGGACAGACTCTGGAGGGGATGTGTTAATTTCTTCTTACTTGCAGCCATTCACAGTTGGGCCTGGTCAAAATGTTTCCTGTGAGCTAAACAAAGGTATTTTATATTATATTAATGGTGGTGTCCTCTGGGTGATAGGATTATAGGACATTTTTATCAGTTTTAGTTAGGTATAATTCACATAAAATAAAATCCAGTGATTTTAAGTGTACATTTTGACGTTATGTCAAACGTATATAGTCATGTAACCGTCACTGTAATGATGACATAGAACAGTTTCATTCTCCAGAAAGTTTCTTCAAGCCTCTGAAGTCAGCCCCTTGGCAACCTCAAACCTGCTTTCTATCACTATAGTTTACTCTGTTCTAGAATTGCATACACATAGAGTCTTTCAGTATTTAGCATTTTGTTTCTGGGATTAAAGCTGTTGAGATTCATTTATATTGTTGCATATGTTGGTACTTTGTTCTTTATAGTACAGAATAGTATTCCATTGCCTGAAATATACCAAAATTTGTTTATTCATTTTATCCATTTGTTTACCCAAATGTTGATAAACATTTGGATTCAATCCAGTTTTTAGCTATTATGAATACAGCTGAGACTTAACGGCTATTATAAAATTTTTTTGCACTTTTGCATAAAAGTCTTTGTATCTGTTTCTCCTGGGAAAATAATTAGGAGTGGCATTGGTGGATCATAGAATAAGGGAATGTCTAACTTTATAAAAAATTGTTTTCTGAAGTAGCTGTGCCGTTGTGCTTTCCCAATAGCATTATATGAGAGCTCCGGGTGTTCCACATCCTCACAAACACCTGGAATTATTAGTCTTTATAATTTTAGTCGTCCTAGTGGGTACATAGTGTTATCCCATTGTGGTTTTAATTTGCATTTCTCTGATGACTAGTGATGTTGAACATCTTTCCGTGAGCTTGTTTGCAATCTGCACATCTTTAGTGAAGTGTTTGTTCAAATGCCCATTTGTTATTGGGTTGCTTGTCTTCTTATTTTTAAGTTAAAAGAGTTATTTATATAATCTGAGTAGAAGTCCTTTAGCATACATATGTTTGCAAATATTTTTCCCAGTTCGTGGCTTTCATTTTTATGTCCTTAATGGTATCTTTTAAAAAGCAATTGCTTGCAGGGAGATCAGCTCGGTGCTTTGTGACCACCTAGAGGGGTGGGATAGGGAGGGTGGGAGGGAGGGAGACGCAAGAGGGAAGAGATATGGGAACATATGTATATGTATAACTGATTCACTTTGTTATAAAGCAGAAACTAACACACCATTGTAAAGCAATTATACTCCAATAAACGTGTTAAAAAATAAAATAAAAAATAAGAATAAAAATAAAAAGCAAGTGCTTGGAATTCACTGGCAGTCCCGTGGTTAGGACTTCATGCTTCCAACTGCAGGGGGCACAGGTTTGATCCCTAGTTGGGGAACTAAGATCCCACATGCCTTGTGGCATGGCCAATAAATAAATAAAAGTTTAAAATGAAAAATAAATAAAATAAAAGGCAAGAGTTTTTACTTTTGATATATTCCAATTTAATTTTTTCTTTTATTCTGTGATTTTTGTTTTTTTAAGAAATCTTTGCCAAACTCAAGGTCCCTAAGACTTTCTTCTAGAGAGCTTGTAGTTTTAGATCATATATTTAGGTCCATGAGTTATTTCAAGTTGATTTTTGTATATAGTGTAAGGTAGGGGTCAGATCCATTTTTTTTGCATATATGGATATCCAATTGTTCCAGTACTACTTGCTGAAAGATTATCCTTTTCTTCCTTGAATTTTCTTGGCATATTTTGGTTGAAAATCAGTTGGCCATGTATAGGTCTATATGTGAAATTTTTTTCTGTTTGATCTATATGTGTACTTTTATGTAATAACACTGTCTTGATTATTATAGCATAATAGTAAGCTTTGAAATCTTCCTCTTTTAAAAAATTGTTTGGTCTGCTTTAGGTCCTTTGCATTTCCATATAAATTTTAGGATTAACTTGTCAATTTTTACCCCCCAAAAATGCTGATATTTGATTGTGATTTAGTTGAATCAATAGATCAGTTTGGGAATACTGAAGACTTACTATCAAATATTTCTACCCATGAATGTCATTTAGCTTTTCATTTATTTAATTTCTTTAAGCAATGTTATGTAATTTCCAATGTACAGGTCTTGCATGTTCTTAGAAAATTTTCCAGAATCATATTGTCTAGTACTCCAATTACATGTATGTTAGACCACTGAATATTGTCCTCCAGGTTACTTATACTTTGGTTACCCTTTTTCAGTCTTTTTAGTCTTTGTGTTCTCCAGGCTCCTTTTTATATTGTTTCTGTTGATTTGTCTTCAGGTTCACTGATTTTTCTTCTGAAAAAGCTAATCTTCTGTTAATCCTATCCAGTGTATTTTTCTTTTCATATCTTGCATTTTTCATCTCAGATTTTAATCAATTGGATCTTTTTGTATATTTTATCACTTTCCCCATTGTGTCCAGGTTTTTATCTACCTTCTTGACATATGAAGCATATTTATAATACAGTTGATTCTTGAACAGCACAGATTTGAACTGCACAGGTCCACTTATATGCAGATTTTTTTTCAATAAATATGTACTGCAGTACTATATGATCAGCAATTGGTTGAATCCACAGATGTGGAACTGCTGATACGGAAGGCCTACTATAAAGTTATATGTGAATTTTTCAACTGCATGGGGGTCGGCACCCCTAACCCCCACATTGTTCAAGGGCCAACTGTAGTTGTTTTGTCATCCTTGCTCTATCATTTCTAGGCTGTCAGTCTGAGATTGATTGAATTTTCTCTTAGTTATAGGTTTTATTTTCCTGCTAATTTGCATTCCTGGTAATTTTTTATTCAGTGCTGGAAAGTGTTGAGTTTTTGGGTTTTGTTGTGTTTCTTTAGTGCTGGACTTTGTTCAGGCATGCAGTTAACTAACTTGCAGCCCTGTTTGATCCTTTTGAAACTTGTGTTTAGCTTGTTTATTGTAAGTCCAGAGACTTACAATAGTCCACAACTAAGGCATCACCTGTATTAGGCCTCTTATAATACCTATGTATTATAATACTCTGCATTCTGGCTAGTGGGATTGTGAACGTCTTCTGGCCCTCTGTGAACTCTGAGGACTGTTTAGCTACCAAGCAGCCTCATGTAATTTCACCCCATGCATGTCAAGAGTAGAGGGGACCTTGTTGCTGATATTGCAGCTTTCTTTTAGTATAGCTCCTTCCTTTCTGGTATTCTGCCCCATAGATAATTGCTAACTCACCCTCCCTACTCAATCTCTGTCTCCCCAGCTCAGTAAGACCACTAGGCTCTGTTTTTGTTCTCCCTGCCTGAACTGTAGCCTGGGAACTGCCTAGAAGCAATGAGTCGGTATGCTCCTAGGGCCCACCTCATTTATTTCTTTTCTCTCGGTGTCACAGGTTTGCACTCTCTTGTCCAGTGCTGATAACAGCTGTTTCTTATATTGTAGTAGTTAATCCTCATGAGTGGAAGCGAAAGTCCTCAGCCTGCTGCAGTTTAATGGCTTCTTATAGAAGGGAAGCATACACTCAGACAAGGCCTCAGAGAATTGTGGTTCCCTGGAGAAACTGTCATGATCCGTGGTGTCTCCTAGGCATTACCAGTTCAGAAACACTGTTGGAATACCCAGAGCTAATCTGACCTGGGGATACAGACTCTTCTAAACTCTGCAAACACCAGTGCATAAGCTAGTATGTGAAAATACAGGTATATGGTAGTGAATATTATTTTATAATGACCATCACATTATTCCTCTGTCAGGAAACTTGGGAAACCAAATTAATCACCATATGTTGTTTGAGCATGGGAATCAGTACAGCTAGCAAAACCCCTAGAACATCAAAAGAATGCAATTAATAATTGTTAAATGAATAAAAGAGGGGAGCAAGAACTATTTTTTTTCTGCTTGATTAATCATTCTTATCCCATGTCAGGATACCTTTCTAATATCTACGTTAGATGAAACTACCAAATTTGTGTTCTTAGGCCCTTGTTTTTCCTCAGCTACCCTTGTTTTTCCCCTATCTGGACACACTGGCTTTCTCCAGAAGAGGTCCCAATGCCAGTAATAGTTTCGGCTTCTTAAAATGGAGTCACATTCCTGTCCTTCCTGGATCCTGAGATTACCCTCATCTTGGCATTTTAGAGTGTTTCACAAACTCTCTAGTCACTCATTTATATTCATTTGCATTATTACTTCCAATGGCCTACCTCAAATGTTGCAAATTAGCAACCCATAAAAATATTCTGTTTGGTTTTCACCAACTTTTAAAATATATGAATAAACTCTTAACATTTTAAAATTGAGATAGTCCATGTGAAAATACATTTTCATAGTTCCTTTTGAAAAATTTGAAGAACTTGCCACAGCAGAATCAATGAGAACTGAGAAAAACCTACCACTTTACATGGTGCATACACTTCTCAATTTGTCCCAAACCCTACCACTCCCTATTGTATGGCTTCTTCCAGGTTTTGTACTGATCTGACCCATTTAGCATTTGAGTTTGTGACTTCTAACTAAGCTCACTCATTGTGTGAAGACCTTACAAGTTAAGCTCTCAGGATGTGACTTATTCCCTTATTTCTAGGTTCTTGAAAAGCACATCATTTAAACTCCTCTGCTCTACCCAGCATGGCTCTCATTCAGATTCAGTGGAAAAGTCAAAAGCTTTCCAGACAAGCAAAAGCTAAGAGAATTCAGCACTACCAAACCAGTTTACAACAAACACTAAAGGAACTTCTCTAGGCAAGAAACACAAGAGCAGAGAACAAAAGAGGAAGGGAAGAAAAAGACCTATAAAAAAAATTAAGAAAATAACAATAGCAACATACATATCAATAATTACCTTAAATGTTAATGGATTAAATGCTCCAACCAAAAGACATAGACTGGCTGAATGGATACAAAAAACAAGACCCATAGATATGCTGTCTACGAGGGACTCACTTCAGGTCTAGGAACACATACAGACTGAAAGTGAGAGGATGGAGAAAGGTATTCCATGCAAATGGAAATCAAAAAAAACTGGAGTAGCAATATTCATATCAGACAAAATAGACTTTAAAATAAATTCCTCTGTTCTTCCTCCAAATGAACATTCTCAGAAAGTTATAAAGGACTGAAAAGATGACATCTGTTAGTATTATTAATTTTACATTTAAAAATTAAAATTAGCATTGGAAAAAAACGACTGAAGGTGTGTATGAAGTAAGTCATTCTGCTTTCCTAGGAAGTAAGAGAATCATCTTGACCAGGTTTCTGAAAATGCTTTGAGTCATCAGACAGCAGGTCATCATTCTGAAATTAAAATCATAAGTACTCACTCATAGGTACTCCTCATTTTATTCCTGGCCAGAGCTCAATTCTTCTTTTTCTCCAAACAAATGGAACATAATCTTTTCTCAAGGAAAGAAGTTAGACTGTAGGATCTTTAAGCTCCTTGTTTTTTCAAAAATAAGAAAAATGCCTTTAAAATTGTTTTCTGGGATTAAACATAATTTTCCTCTGGACTACCAGTGCAGACATTTTTAAAGTGAAGAATCAAATTAGGCCTCTCAATGCCTATTATGTTACCAGAGGGCAAAAATTGGCAGCATTGTATCCCTAGTAGGTTTGGGAATAAATGTGGACTTTTCCAGGCCTCCCAGAAGAAGAGTATAGATCAGAGAGAAGGATACAGAGCTACTGTCAGGCTCCCACAGTGAACCTATAACCGTGGGGCACAGCACTTCTGATTTATAACTAGTTTCAGCTCCTGTGGTTGGGAGAGTAGGCTTTCTTTGTCTTCCTTTGTCTCTCTTTTTGGCTTTTCCCATTTCAATAGAAGTTAAAGCTCCCAGATTAGAGTGTGGCCTTGTAGCTAGGAGTCATGTAGTTAGCACCTCTGGCTCCTACTCTAAATGCCAGTTGTGCCCCTAGTCCTTGTAACAGCCCAAACATCCCTGTTGTGGGTTGCATTGTGTCCCCCCAAAAAGGATATGTTGAGGTTCTAACTCCTGATACCTGTGAAAGTGACCTTATTTGGAAATAGGGTCTTTGAAGATGTAACGAAGTTAAGAGGAGGCCATACTGGATTACCAGTATGACTGGTGTCCTTATAAGAAGAGAAAACAGAGACACAGACACTCACAGGGGAGAATGCCATGTGAAGACAGAGGTAGAGGAGCAGTACCTCTGCAAATCCAGGGATGCCAAGGATTGTGGGAAACCACAAGAAGCTAGGGGAGAAGCATGGAACAGACTCTCCCTCAAAGCTTCCAGTAGGAACCAACCCTGCTAACACCTTGATTTTGGACTTGTAAGCTCCAGAGCTGTGAAAAAATAAATTGCTACTGTTTTAAGCCAAAAAAGAGGCAAATCAGATTCAAATCTCAGTTCTGTTTTTTACTAGCCTTGTGAGTTCTCTGTACCTCAGATATTTCATCCATAGAATAATGAAAATAATGCCAAACTTTACAAGCTTTTTAGAAAATAAAGATTAGTACCTAAGATGTAATAAATGCTTACTATAGAGTAACTAAATAAATGGTACAGTATTTCAACCCTGCCATGGAACTTAAGATATGCAGCTGAAAGAGGAGATTTCCCTGCATAGGTCTCTATAAATGCCTTAGGAAGATGATGAAAGATAGTTATTCAATGGGTTTTTTTCTAACTATTTGCAGAATGTTAATCATGGCTATACTTTCCAGAAAAATCCCTATATCAGTTAGGATGAGTAAAGTTAGCTGCCGTAATATATTAACTGCAAAACCTTGATGCTCAGTAGAACCCACAAACTTAAAACCCAATCAGGTGCTCCTGGTTGTCAGATAGCCTTCTACCTGGTCATCCAAGTACTCAAATTCCTTCCATCCTCTTCTAGATCCTCAGAGTTCTCTCCATTCATCTAGCAAAAGGAGAAAAGAAGCATAGGGAGGATACACCTACTTCTTAATTCCTCAGCCCAAAAGTGATGCACATCACTTCTAGTTACTTTTCATTGGCCAAAATTTGGCTCATGGCCACATATAACTGCAGTAAACCTGGGAGATATAATCGCACTATGCTTAGAAAGATGATAAATGGGTTCAGTAAATGCATAGGAGTCAGCCACAAACCATAATTATTCTATTTAAGAAAATGATAATAGAGTGTGGCCTGCAGAACACTGTATGTCATGTCTTCCTTTTGTGTCCCTTATGGGCTGCATGTGACAAACTTCTCAATTGTGTGTGATTCGGAGCCAAGAGTGTCTTGCTATTTGAACACTAACCTACCTGAACACTAATCCCGACCCTGTCTGCACTGACAGAAGTCTCAGAATTTCCTAATGTGTCAACTACTGTTGTGAGAGGATTGTTGTTTGGGATTGGCATTAACATCTCAGGTGAACTTGTTTGTGGGTAGATCAGGTAGAAGTACAGGGTGAAGAGTTGGGCACAAGCAGTGTCCTTAGGATCCTTGTATCCTGGGCTGGTAACAGGGCTTTATTTTATGGGTGATGTGACTTTATTGACCAGCCCCCACTCGGAGACCTGGTTAGATTGGGGTTTAGAAAAATCATTAGCAGCATGGAAAGATAGATTGGAATCTAAGAAGTTCAAAATGCTAGCAGTAAGTAGCTGAGAAAAAGGAAATTTGGGGGCCAAATTCTTGTGGAAATAATTGCATATATTAGAAAATGTTGACAAAACACTTCAGAATGTTCAGTCTTTTGAGAATCAATATATAAAAGAAATATACTTTAAAAAAAATTTTTTTAAGATTTTTTTGATGTGGACCAATTTTAAAGTCTTTATTGAATTTGTCACAACATTGCTTCTGTTTTATGTTTTGGTTTTTTGTCCCCGAGGCATGTGGGGTCTCAGCTCCCCGACCAGGGATTGAACCCACACCCCCTGCATTGGAAAGGCGAAGTCTTAACCACTGGACCACCAGGGAAGTTCCAAAAGAAATATACTTTTAATCAAACTTAATCATAGTACTGGGCAGTATAAAAGAAAGATATAATATAAAGATATATAGATAGATAGATGGATAGATATACATATAGCATAAGCCAGCTTCAAAGGAGACAAAGAGGAAAGTGTGAGCTGACATAAGGCAGCATATAACTTACCACACCCAAAGCACATGGGCTCCCAGAGCTGTGTATTTAGACAAAGGACTTAAATCATGGAGTTACGAGGGTGGGGGATTGGAGCTTTGCCTTGAGAAGAGATCTCCTATATTGGTTTGACTACATCCTAGTTCAAACATAGAGATAGAAGCAGATTCCTCCTCAGATGAATGGGGATTTTCACACAAAGACACAAGAAAATGGCAGCTGCACAAACAATTCATTTCTTCTTCTCATCTTCCCAAGTTCTAGAATGGAAGAGAGGAGAGGATTATTGGCCGAAGAAGGGAATTACTGCTTCGAGTTTCTTTGTCCTTGAGGCAGGGTTCAGCACATGCTGGGGAGAAGGAAGCTGGTGGAATAATTCTTACAGCCACTGGCTTGTCTTGGAAATCAGTTCCTACAGACGAGAACCACAGATGGGTCGGTGGGGCTTGCTGGGAGCAACAACAGCCTGTAAGACAGACTGGATGTGTATCCTGTGGCCTTAGGCCGTCCCAGCATGAGCCCCGAGCAAGCCTTTCTGAGGCCAAGGGGTCCAAAGCTTTTCTTCTTACGGAGAAAAGCCACACATTCAAGGCTTGGCTGCCTTGTCTCTTCAAGGCTAGGAGGGACTCTGGAGACCAAAGAGAGAAAATCAATAAAGTGGCATTTGTTTGAAGGGCCAGAGGACCTAGTCAAGGAGATGTTTCAGGGACCCCATGCAAGGACAAGATAATTTGGTGAGGCAGAAGGCAAATGTGCAAAAAGAAGTTAACACAGCAGGCCTGCCTTAGAGAGTCCTGCTTTACAGGGCTGGCCCGTGGCTGGCATCTGGGAACTTAAATTTCAGGAGAGTTTCTACCACCCTAACTGCTAAGAGTAACTTGTTTTACATTTTAAACGGTTTGCTCAAACATTATGGTTTGTGCTGAATACCTACCTGATTTTTTGTGAGGCTTGGGAATTTTGGAACGTGCTAGGCAAAGGATGTCTATATGACCAGCCCCTGATAAAAACCCTGGGCACTGAGTTTCTAATGAACTTCCCTGTTAGACGACATTTCACGTGTTGTCACAACTCATTACTGGGGAATTAAGTACATGCTGTGTGACTCCACTGGGAGAGAACTCTCGGAAGCTTGCACCTGGTTTCCACCAGACTTCGCCCCATGTGCCTTTTCCCTCTGCTTATTTTGCTTTATATCCTTTCACTGTAGTAAATCTTAGCCATATGTACCACTATATGCTGAGTCCTATGAGTCCTCCTAGTGAATTATCAAGACTGGAGGTGGTCTTGGGAACCCCTGACACAATAAGACTCCTGGCAAGGATTCCAGTGGAAAATAGCTGCTCAGCTTTTGGCACTTTTCTTTCTTCGTTTTTAACTGGAGTATAGTTGATTTACAATGTTGTGTTAGTTTCAGGTGTACAGCAAAGTGAATCAGTTATACATATACATATATCTATTCTTTTTTAGATTCTTCTCCCATATAGGTCATTACATAGTATTGAATAAAGTTCCCTGTGCTATACAGTAGGTCCTTATTAGTTATTTGTTTTATATATAGTAGTGTGTATATGTCAATCCCAATCTCCCAATTTATCCCTCCCCCCTTTCCCCCTGGTAACCATAAGTTTGTTTTCTACAGGTGTGACTCTGTTTCAGTTTTGTAAATATGCTCATTTGTACATTTTTTTTAGATTCCATGTATAAGTGATATCATATGATATTTGTCTTTTCTCTGTCTGACTTAACTTCACTCAGGATGACAACCTCTAGGTCCATTCATGTTGCTGCAGGTGGCATTATTTCATTCTTTTTTATGGCTAATATTCCATTGTATATATGTGCCACACATCTTCTTTATCTACTCCTCTGTCAATGGACATTTAGATTGCTTCCATGTCTTGGCTGTTGTAAATAGTTTGGCACTTTTATTAACCTCCAAAGACATATGTTTGTTTCCATTTCCCACTTCTAGAATTAAGCACTTGATTATTTTAGGCGTGACTTTATTAACGACTATACTCTGAATTTTTCAGATTTTAGAGAGGCACTGTGGTACATATATATTCTATAATACCCCATGAGGTCTGGGAAGTACCCCATATTCAAATACATTAATATGGCTGCTTTCAACGTATGTATACTCTCACTAAGAGGGATAAATGAAGACTTTGAGTAGCCTCACCTCAGTCGAAGTCACAGCTTGCCACAAGATGAATTTGTGCCAAACTTAGGGGAAGAAACAATTTTTAGAGCATTTTGAATTTTGCCATTGCGGTTAGGGATTATACTGCCATCCCTCATTTGCTTAGCAGGAAACTGAGAATTAGAAAAGTGAATTCGTTTGTCAGTGATAGCACAGCTTGTATCTGAACTGGATTTCAAATCTAGGAATGTCTAGTTCACAAGCCAGAGAGCTCTTAACTATTACCCTATACTGTCTTTCCAGTTACTTATTTTTAAACATGTCTTCTGTGTCCGAATACCACTAATAAGGAGGTAGTGTGAGAGCAAGGGGGAGTGGAAAAGAAGGAAGTAGTTCTCTCTCTTTGGAGTGGACATTTGGATGTTTACCTTACCCCATGAAACTGATTCCAAATATATGACATATTTTTCCCTTTTGAAGTCTGACTATACAGCAAGGCCCAATAGAGATGGTCAACAATTACCTCTCCTAGGGTATCTCTGTGATATCCTTAGTTGCAGTCATCCTCTGAGTGAGTAACTGAGTGTATGTGTTCCCTCATTGGGCTTGTGACTTCCAAGGCAGCAGGAATGTGTCTTGATTATTTTTTGATCTCTCTATCATTTTATAATGCTCAACAATTCATTTGTGTTGATATTTTTAAATTGAATTGAGTAGAAAGTTACTTTGGCTAAATGAGGATCACTCCCAGCTTTACCTGGGTAGGGAGGCCAACAAGTTGGGAAAGGTTCTTAACAGAATTTACACACTTTTGCCTTCAATGTGACAATAAAGAGATGGTTTGGAGAAAAGAGAAGCAACAGGACAGCTTCCTCCAACAAAATAGCTTCCTTCAGTAAAATAGGAAGATACAGTCTACACAGATATTTATCCTGAGAAGAATTTGGGGGACAAGAGATCACTGGCAATCAAATACATGTGAACTGCTAAGCTCTGCTTTTCCTTTTCTGCCCCTCACTTTTCAAATGATGTTGGTAACCTAGTTTTCTGTATTCTTACATCTCAGGAGCTTCGTCATTCTAGTAAGTCTGCTCCGCTGTGACTTGCAAATCAGCTTAATTTAAATCTCTAAGTTTTCATTGTGTTTGACACAGACTTAGTAATTCTCAGAAAATGATCCTTGTTAAATAAAGTTTATCTAGAAATTCTGATATTCAAGAATGCTTACACAAACTGTCATTCTTTACAATGGCTTCATTATCCATTGTCACAGTTAAAGGCATTGTTTTATTTGAAATGTCTGCCTTTCTCTGTTCCAGCGACAGTTTTCCTGGAGTTTTGGAAAAGACGGAGAGCAGTAATTGCTTATGACTGGGATTTGATAGACTGGGAAGAAGAGGAGGTTTGTATCATTTACCTCAATTTTCTTTTTTAAAAAAGCCGATAACCAAGAAATACACAGTCCCTCTTGAGTCATCGCTCTCTGGCCTGTGGTGGAAGTCAGGTTGATTCATAAAGCATTTTTTATATCTGTATTTACAGGAAATTTCAAGAGGAATTAAAAAAAAAAGCACACAACATTTTGATTCGTTAGTGGAGTAAAATTCCATGACTAAGTAAAGCATTTCACTTGTAGGTAGAGGCATCAGAAGAATTGGTAGTAAGATTTGTTTAGTTTCCTTAAATATTATCCGTTCTCTTTACTTTATCAGAAGGAGAATATTAGCTTCACAATCGTAGGCCCATGGAAGCAGACCTCCTAAGTACTCCAAGGAAATGGTTCTGTGAACTCTACAGGACCCTGGACAGTGCCCAGATGGGCACAGGCTCAGTAGTGTTCCCCTAAGTGATAAATACTGAGGGGAAACCACTCCTCAAACAGCCTCTTTGGTGGATGTGGCTAAAAGCAGGACCAGCTCTAGATAAAACCGTCCAGGAGAGGTAAACTCAGTCCCACAGACTTCACTTTCTCAGCATGTCACTCTCCCTTTATCCCCTTCTAGGCCAATACACCATGCCCTTTCCTAACCTGTGTCTGGTCTTTATCCTCTCTCTCCTTGCCCCATTCCTGTCAGAAGTCTCGAGGACCCATGGGTGGGTTTGGTCACCCTGTGCCCAGCCTGAACTTCTCTTCCCTTCCTCTCATCCACTATCTCCTACCTCTCCTGAGTACCATTTCCTCAGAGCCTTGCTGGGCCAGTAAATCAAATACACTAGTCATATATGATATGATAATGGGTATCAATGGGTGTTTTCCTTCCAAGAGACACAGATACATATTTTTATAAATTAAAAGGAATCTTCTGTAAACATAACTGAGAATTTTAGCCCTCGGATAGGTTTGGTGGGGGAGATAATTTTGAGGGGAGTGTTTTTTCCTTCAAATCATGCCTCGTGGATGGCTGCCTTTTCTCCTCACACCCATGAACACATTTGGGTAGTTTTTAAATCTAGAAATGATACTGGGATTCTCAGCAATCCCTGTTCTTGTGATGAGGCCTCTCTCATGCTTTTATAAGCATGCATTCTCTAGAAAATGGTTTTCTGAGTTGGAAGAGACTGCCCAGGTGACTTCTGGGGGCTACCAGCCACAGCCAGGCTGCATTCAAGACTTCCTCCTGGATGGAGCTGTTCTGGTTTTTGTTACACGTGTTTATGGGAGTGGCTTTCGAGTGGGATGGAAAATGCTCTTTCCTGGGAAGCCGAGTCACCACTAAGCAGCTGTGTCATCTAAGACAAATTACTTCATCTTCGTTTTCATTTCTAAAGAAAAATGTTTCTAAATTTTCCCCTTTCAGCTATAAAGTAGGGCATTAAATAACTTTGACTAAACCAGTCTAAAGTCACTGTTGGCCCTTGTGGTAGGCCCACAGTGTGAGTACCCTTAGGGTAAACATCCCTTCAGAAGTCTAGAGCTTCTGAACTCCCAGCCCTGTTAAAAAGTGTGGAGTGCTGAACCCTGCTTTCACTCAGCACACCTGTGTACAGGAACTCACGTCAGGGGCCATGTGCAATTCTTTTTCTGTTTGGGATTCATTGTAGAAATGCCTCTTACTTCTAGCCTGTGGTTCTCAGCTTGCTGTACAGAAGAGCCCAGACATGCTGCATGCCTTCTTCAGGGGTAACCCAGCATGTTACTTTGCTAGGGCCGCCGTAACAAAGCGCCACTGACTGGGTGGCTTAAGCAAAAGAAGTTGACTGTCTCACAGTTTGGAGGCTAGTCTGAGATCAAGGTATTGGCAGGGCTGGTTTCTTCTGAGGGCCGTGAGGGAAGGGTCTGTTCCCAGTCTCTCTCCTTGGGCTGTAGATAGCCATCTACTCCCTGTATCTTCACATTGTCTTCTCTCTGTGCATGTCTCTGCCTAAATTTCCTCTTCCTATAAGGAAACTAGTCATGTTGGATTAAGGTCCACTCTAATGACCTCATTTTAACTTAATTACATCTGTAGAGACCCTGTCTCCAAATATAGACACATTCTGAGATACTGAGGGTTAGGACTTCAACTTATGAATTGGGGGGTAGGGTGGGGACACAATTCAGCCTGTAATACCCAGGATGACAGGTCTGGCTCCATGACTGGCCTCATTTTCTGGATGATTAACTCAGTGACCCTTGATGACACTTATAGCCTAATGAATTGAGTTTCCCAAAGAAGCAGAATATTCTAGATCTGTTAATATCCTAAAGTGTAACTACCTAAAATAAAGGAGGCAGAGGCTGTTTATAACTGTATCTCCCCCTGACCTTCCCCATTACCTGCCACTGTGTAAAGTCAGCATTGGGCTTATCCTGCAGCAGGAGACGGGCTGCCCTTCCTCCTACACAGGGAGGCCACTACCAGACTGTGCCCATCCTCCATAATCTCTCTTCTGTCAGCTCCTTCTTTGCTTTCTGTCAGTACCTTCATCTAAGTCTTGAGTGCTTCTGCCTGGACTAACTCAGTCTCCACTGCACCAGAGTTTGTGCTTATTTTCCCTCCTCTTCCAAGACACTCATGTAGAACAAGTTCTTAATTAATCAGAATGACTTCAATATACCGTTGTGCTGATTATCTTTTCCTAATCCCATGATTGCTTTTAGTCAGAAACTTTTCACATTGGATGGGACTCAACTCAATGAAATGAAATCTCAGCTTGATTTAGAATTAGAGGAACCTTGATTTTAGCTGGATTTGAAAGGTATTTACCTTGTTTTCAATACTAATTAAGAATACCTTTCAAGTCCCTCTCATCAAAAAACTTGCACAAGCCTCTTAGATACCCTCATCCACCAGAGGGCAGACAGCAGAAGCAAAAAGAACTACAGTCCTTCAGCCTGTAGAACAAAAACCACATTCACAGAAAGGTAGACAAGATGAAAAGGCAGAGGGCTATGTATCAGATGAAGGAACAAGATAAAACCCAGAAAAACAACTAAATGAAGTGGAGATAGGAAACCTTCCAGAAAAAGAATTCAGTTAATGACAGTGAAGATGATCCAGGACCTCAGAAAAAGAATGGAGGCAAAGATTGAGAAGACGCAAGAAATGTTTAACAAAGACCTAGAAGAATTAAAGAACACACAGAGATGAACAATACAATAACTGAAATGAAAAATACACGAGAAGGAATCAATAGCAGAATAACTGAGGCAGAAGAACAGATAAGTGACCTGGAAGACAGAATGGTGGAATTCACTGCCACAGAACAGAATACAGAAAAAAGAATGAAAAGAAATGAAGACAGCCTAAGAGACATCTGTGACAACATTAAACGCAATGACATTTGCATTATAGGGGTCCCAGAAGGAGAAGAGAAAGAGAAAGGACCCAAGAAAATGTTTGAAAAGATTATAGTCGAAAACTTCCCTAACATGGGAAAGGAAATAGCCACCCAAGTCCAGGAAGTGCACAGAGTCCCAGGCAGGATAAACCCAAGGAGAAACATGCCGAGACACATGGTAATCAAATTGACAAAAATTAAAGACAAAGAAAACTTATTGAAAGCAACAAGGGAAAAACGACAAATAACATACAAGGGAACTCCCATAAGGTTAACAGCTGATTTCTCAGCAGAAACTCTACAAGCCAGAAGGGAGTGGCATGATATACTTAAAGTGATGAAAGGGAAGAACCTACAACCAAGATTACTCTACCCAGCAAGGATCTCATTCAGATTCAATGGAGAAATCAAAAGCTTTACAGACAAGCAAAAGCTATGAGATTCAGCACCCCCAAGCCAGCTCTACAACAAATGCTAAAGGAACTTCTCTAAGTGGGAAACACAAGATAAGAAAAGGACCTACAAAAACAAACCCATAACAATTAAGAAAATGGTAATAGGGACAGACATATCGATAATTACCTTAAACGTGAATGGATTAAGTGCTCCCACCAAAAGACACAGGCTTGCTGAATGGATACAAAATCAGGACCCATATATATGCTGTCTACAAGAGACCCACTTCAGACCTAGGGACACATCCAGACTGAAAGTGAGGTGATGGAAAAAGATATTCCATGCAAACAAAAATCAAAAGAAAGCTGGAGTAGCAATTCTCATATCAGACAAAATAGACTTTAAAATAAAGACTATTACAAAAGACAAAGAAGAACACTACATAATGATCAAGGGATCAATCCAAGAAGAAGATATAACAATTATAAATATATATGCACACAACATAGGAGCACCTCAATACATAAGGCAACTGCTAACAGCTCTAAAAGAGGAAATTGACAGTAACACAATAATAGGGGGACTTTAACACCTCCCTTACACCAGTGGACAGATCATCGAAACAGAAAATAAGGAAACACAAGCTTTAAATGACACAATAGACCAGATAGATTTAATTGATATTTATAGGACATTCCATCCAAAAACAGCAGATTACACTTTCTTCTCAACTGCACACGGAACATTCTCCAGGATAGACCACATCTTGGGTCACAAATCAAGCCTCAGTAAATTTAAGAAAATTGAAATCATATCACGCATCTTTTTTGACCACAATGCTATGAGAATTGAAATCAGCTACAGGGGAAAAAAAAAAACGTAAAAAACACAAACACATGGAGGCTAAACAATACATTGCTAAATAACCAAGAGATCACTAAAGAATCAAAGATGAAATCAAAAAATACCTAGAGACAAATGAGAACGAAAACACGATGATCCAAAACCTATGGGATGTAGCAAAAGCAGTTCTAAGAGGGAAGTTTATAGCAATACAAGCCTACCTCAAGAAACAAGAAAAATCTCAAACAATCTAACCTTACACCTAAAGGAACTAGAGAAAGAAGAACAAACAAAACCCAAAGTTAGCAGAAGGAAAGAAATCATAAAGATCAGAGCAGAAATAAATGAAATAGAAATGAAGAAAACAATAGCAAGGATCAATAAAACTAAAAGCTGGTTCTTTGAGAAGATAAACAAAATTGATAAACCATTAGCTAGACTCATCAAGAAAAAGAGGGAGAGGACTCAAATCAATAAAATTAGAAATGAAAAAGGAGAAGTTACAACAGACACCACAGAAATACAAAGCATCCTAAGAGACTACTACAGGCAACTCTCTGTCAATAAAGTGGACAACCTGGAAGAAACAGACAAATTCTTAGAAAGGTATAAGCTTCTAAGACTGAACCAGGAAGAAATAGAAAATATGAACAGACCAATCACAAGTAGAAATTGAAACTGATTAAAAATCTTCCAACAAACAAAAGTCCAGGACCAGATGTCTTCACAGGTGAATTCATTTAGAGAAGAGCTAGCACCCATCCTTCTTCAACTCTTCCAAAAAATTGCAGAGGAAGGAACACTCCCAAACTCATTCTGTGAGGCCACCATCACCCTGATACCAAAACCAAAGGTACTACAAAGAAAGAAAATTACAGACCAATATCACTGAGGAATATAGATGCAAAAATCCTCAACAACAAAAAGAATACGTTTCAAACCTATGGTTAAGGGTGAATGACATCTATAGGAGCTTATTAAAAAATAGATGCAAGATGTTTTTTAACTGCCTAAATCGAAAAATTTTAAATTGTAGAAAACTAAGAATTATAACTCACAAAGCGAATTCTGAACATTTTGCTGTTCAGAAGCTTTCTTTGTCCTGGTGTCCACATCACTCCCCGGTAATAAAAGTATAAGCTTATTAGTTGTTTCAAACCACTAGGGACAGGACAAGTTGGTCCCTTTTCTCATTCTCAGTTTCTTTCTTCAAGTATAGTTTAAAAAGATAATAGAGACACTTAACTATTAGTCTAAATTACATAGCCTTGATGATAAAAAGTCTAGATCATCATTCTGCAGATTTTCTTTAAGTGGCCGGTTTCCAAGCCCATGTCATTGACTGTGGCATTTGTTGACTCAGTTTTCCTGTGGGGTAAAATGATTTTTTTCTTATTGTCTGAACAGTTCTTCAGTACATAAAAATGTGTCTGCTTGTTCTTTAGGAAGAAATACGGCCCCAGTTTGAAGCCAAGTATTCCAAGAAAGAGCGGATGAATCCCATTTCGGGAAAACCAGAACCATATCAAGCATTTGCAGATAAATGCAGCCGACTTATTGTTTCTGCATCTGGAATATTCTTTATGGTCTGAAACTTTTTTACAAAACTCTTTCTTTCATAAAGTACAAACCTGTAGCATGGTAACAATAATCATATCAAGTGTTTGGATATATTTTTGCACGTTCTGTTATTTAGTCCTCACAACCATTCTACATGGTGGTCAGGGATGGCATTGCTGTCTGCATTTTACAGGTGGAGCAACTGAGACTCCAGAAGGGTAAAGGGCTTGCCCAGATTAGCCAAGAAATAGACAAGAGCTCAGATCCTCTGATCTGCTGTTCTTTGCATTTGTCTCTCTATGTCATAATGAAAGGAACTAAAACTATGAGATAGTATTAATACCTACAGCAGTGTTTTTCAAACATTTTTTTACAACGCCCATAACAGTAAGAAATACAAACGTTGTCATAACCTAGTATATACTACGCAAATAGATGTATAAAACCAAACATGGTAATTGAAACAATGTTCATCTTTACAATATGCAAGGAACTCTGATTTTTTTTTGTTTTATTACAGTCTATTTTTTAATAGACTGTATATAGCCAGATATAACTCCCAAACATTTATTTCACTAATGATTATATAAGTTTGCAAAACACTAATTTGAAGCTGGATTGTTAGCTTTTCCTAAAAAGAAGTCGTTTTATGATCAACTTTGACCCTGTCAATTACTGAATAAAACATATGCAAATATGTCAGAAATGTCATTTTAGACAGGAAAGGATGGTTAAGATCCTCCTTTCCTCTTTTCAAATAGCAAGTGTTTGTAAGTATATATCCTAGTTGGTTAGACTGGGAAGGACAAGACAATAGAAAATTCAGACAGTCTACCCCCCGTAGCCAGAAAGGAACTGAGCCCAGTGTCCCTCGGCTCAGATCAAGACTCAGATCCATGCCCTTCTACAGATGCTGCTTTGTTAGCAATTGTGTCGGGCCTTGCCTTCTGTAAGTGCATTCACATTTATTGTTTGGGGTTTTGTTTCTCACGACAAGACCTAAGGACATAAATTAAGTTCTCCTTGTTCTACAGATGGGGTAGATCATAGAGGTAGAAGCCATGGAAAGAACAAGCTACGTGCCCAAGGTCACACTGCTAGCTCATAGCTGAACCAGGACTCAGACCTAACTTCTGACTCTGAGTCCAGTGAACTTTCCATTCTACCACATTGCCGCCCTTGTCTATAATTCAGTGTAGTTCTCACCTGTCTCCCTATCAGCAGCTCCAGGATTCAGACACGGGCGATTTTTGTTTCTTTGTTTTCTATTATTATTACTACTACTTTAGCCAGTTCAGCTAGGACTCATACCTGAGCTTTTAGAGCATGTCACTCATAGTAAGCTAGAAATAGAGTCTGTGAGAAACACAGAAAAAGCTTCTATAAAGAAAGGAATCTCTAAGTTGGCAGAGGCTGTCCTGAGGCCCAGCTTTAAGATCCAGTTTTTGACAACTATGTAAGCTAAGGTCTCTGCTCAAAGACATATTAAGCAAGTCATCTAATGAAAGCCACAAAACTTTTTGGAATCTCAAATTCCCATTATTCATATAGAGAGAAGATATGCCATATTCTTCTCAAACACCATGAAATGTTCAGAGGAAGATGCCTCAGTCCAGTCTGTGTATATATCTGATAAATACGAGTATGCATCTCTCACAGGCTTCTTCAGCAACAAATAACTGAGCACTTGGCATGATGCTAAGTTGCTGCAGAAATGACAGTTACCATCCTTACCCTGATGGAGCTTACCATCTAAGTGGGAGAGACTAGCAATAATCAAACAAATTGTTAGAAATTATAAGTTGTACACTGAAAGAAGAGTACCCTATAACAAAAAAAAAAGCCTGGGGGGAGGAGTGGGCGTTCATGAAAAGCATTAATTATGAAGTAGTTCTTGAGCTGAGATGTGAAGAATGAGTTAGGTATTAACTAGACTGCGTGAGGGTGTGTGTGTGTGTGTTTGGCAGGGGAATGGGTGGATCAGCATTTTGGGCAAAGGAAATGGTCTTGAAGATTAAGGATGCTTGGCCCATTGGAAACAATAAGAAAAGGTCTAGAGTCTCCAGAGGGAGGGGAAAAACACTCAGTGGGGCTGGAGAGACTCTTCCAGGCCACCATAAGGGCTTTGCTTTTATCCTAAAAGGAAGCCAATAAATAGTTTTAAACAGAAGAGTGACACGATAAGATTTCCACAGTAAATATTTGTTCATTTGCTCAATCTGATATTCTGTTTAATAAAGTGTTACCCCATAGCTTAACGGTTTATCAGCTCTCAAGTTCTGTGGCTTTTCTATTTGGATAACAAAGAACGTACAAACAGACAAGAGAAAGCATCAACCACGTGAAAAGTGTGCATTTTGTTGTGGTGTCTTGAGTCAGGACCACTGCCGCTTTATCTCGTTTCCTCATCCGAGGATTTTCCAGATGGCGGGAGCCCCTTCCTCCAACATTCCATCACAGTGCTCACTGGGTGTCCTCTGGTCTTCCTGCCAGATCTGCGTGGTGATCGCCGCCGTGTTTGGGATCGTCATTTACAGGGTGGTGACCGTCAGCACTTTCGCTGCCTTTAAGTGGGCGTTAATCAGGAATAATTCTCAGGTTGCAACCACGGGGACTGCCGTGTGCATCAATTTCTGCATCATCATGCTGCTGAACGTGGTAAGTGAGCTGCAAGGTAACTAGTCAAATGGATAAAATGTGTGTGCTACAGGTGAGTTTTCTTCTGTTTCTAAAGGGACCTGGCCTTAGAGAGGCTGGTCAATTATGTGGCACTTATGGCCTGGCTGCAAAGTGCCTGGCATAAGGTGTGCTCATCTGGGGATACAGAAGGCTTGAGTCAAATCTGGCCTCCAGGATTTTCTACATTGTAAGACTGGGCAAGGCACTTGCCCTCTCTGAACCTCAGTTCCCTTATTTATCCAGTAAGATAACACTGTATACCTCTTGGGGAAATTTAGAGAAAAAATACATTTTAAAGGCCTAGCTCAGACTCTGTGACATAGCTCAGTAATGTTGGTTCCTGTTTCCTTTTGCTTCTGAACGGATGGGAAATTAGTATCCAAAGCATTTCTTGCAATAACCCAGCAAGGAGTATTTCAGGGTGGTACTTGTAGCTTGTGTTGATTTCAGTTTTTTTTCAAATGTATATTTCAGCCCAGCTGTCTCCCTTGAACCCCAAACATCCTCACCTAACACACACAACCCCCAACTCCCCGTCTTCCCTCCAGAATGAGCTCCTCCTGCAGCCCCCATTGTAGTCACCCAGGCTGAAACTCCTCTGCTTCTCTCAGCATCGAAATGTATCTAGAATTTGATCACTTTTCACACATCCCCAGTCCCCACCTTGGTCCAGGTCCCCAGCATATCCCACCTGGATTACTGCAGTGCTTTCCGAGCCGGTCTCCCAGCTTCCACGTCTGCTTCCCTCAATCCAGGCTCATCATAGCAGCTAGAGCAAGCAAGCTTCATCCATGTAAGTCAGCCTCTGTTCACTGTATCCAGTGGCTTTCCTCTCCCTCAGAATAAAAGTTCTGTCTTCACATGGAGACCCAGGGTCTCCCTCATCTGGCCCCAGCGAGCTCTCTGACTTTGTCTCCTCCCTCCTCACCTTGACTTTCCTGCTTCTCACTGGCCTTCCCTTTTCTCTTCAATGTGCCAGGCACGCTCTCACCCTAGGACTTTTGACTTGCTCTTCTCTCTGCCTGGAACATTCTTTCCCATGGGGTCTGCAGAGTTTACTCCTGCACCTCCTTCAGGTCTTTGTTCAACTGTTACTTTTCCAGTATAAAGCCTCCCTCGTCACTCAATTTAAAATTGCAACCCACTCCTGCCGTCTGACCATTTCCTAGCTCCTCGCCTGCTTTATTTTGTTCTATGGCGTTAATCGCCATCTAATAGGCTATTTTTAAAAATTTATTTTGTTATTTATCTTCTCCGTTGGAATGTAGCCCCAAGAGGGCAGAAACTTTTGTCTTTTCTGATAAGAGTAGTAGAAGATCTAAGTTTCCAAACTCTGGCAACAGAAACAGGCTCTGGCTTACAGTAGGCTCTCAGTAAATTGTTGTCACTATTTGCAGAAAAAAAGGCAGTGGCTGACATTGTTAGACGTGAGGTTTGTAGGAGGGAATAAATAACGTATGTAGAGTGCCATGTATAGTGTTAGGCATGGAGTAAGTGTTCAATTAGAGTTCCCCTCACCCTTATTTATACTGCAGCTTAAATCTGGGCCATTGTGCTGAAATCACCGAGATAATGAAATATAGGTAATTTATTATTATTATTAAAGATACAGGAACTTCTTTATTATTTTAGAAAAAAAGTTTAAAAATCCAGAAGGTAGGGGAAAAAAAAGCACCTGCAGATCATTTTGACGTGATGACTGTGTAACTGCTTGGTCAAGTGGAGATTGAAAGTGGCTGTTTGTCACTCCCTTGCACTCCCCCTGTCCCCGGTTCAGCTAGTCTCAAAGTTAATTGTGGAATGAATATTCGTTGTGAAGGGGAGTGATTCATAGTGAAATTAACCAAACAGCCCGAAAAGATTCTGCGTCCGGGTAGGATGCAGTGAATTAAAGCTTACTGTATTTTATCATCTCTCTTCTCCAATGTCTTATTAAAATTTAATTTATACATCTTAAGAAATAAATTTCTGCATATATGCAGTGGCTCTATAAACACATGCTTGCTGGTACATTTTGACCAGGAGCCAGTGTTGTCACTTCATTTAACTGAAAATCACTTATCCAAAAACCTCTGCTTCGTGGAACACAGCCAAGAAAAGAAGAAATAAACTAAAAACAAAGCAGGAGGGGAGGTGAAATAGTATGTAATTAAGGCCACTACGAAGCACCTACTGTGTGCTAGGAGCTAGACAGGTAGGCGTTTTACATGTTTTATTTAACAAAGGGTTTCTGAGTCACCAAAATGGATGACCAAGCCCACACACTAAAGCTGACATGTGTCATTCTTAGGAATGCCCTTAAGGTTTCTTTTCTTTTCTTTCTTTCTTTATTTTTAGATACAATGTGAACATATTTGGTGTTCTGATTTCTCAGCCAACATCAAACTAAAATAACAGAAGGTTACTAAGACAAGAATACTGACAAGGTCAGAAAATGACAAGCCATAGCAAGGGGAAGGAAAGAAGATAAAAAGCATACACACTCTAAAACCAGCATCATCCAGGACCCTTTTGTGCAGTGACCAATTGCCTTACCCTCCTCGGCCATCTCTGAGGACATCCTCATCCAGCACACACCTTTACACTCCTGTCTTATGTCCTGAAGCTTTGCAGGTTCCATTATGAAGTCAACCAAGTGTGTAATATAGCTGGGAAAGCTCTTCATCAAAATATATTTTTAAAAATTTTAAGTCCTTAAAAAGCAAATATTGAATAAAGGACAAACGACAGACTAATGACTATAACATAGCTTTGACCAATTCAGAACTAAACTATTAATGACTGCTGAAATGACCCAATTTAAGACATTTTTATGACTCAATAATATAGTTTTTATAGCTATATAAATTGTTTTCAATTACTTAAAATTTTGGCCATACTGGTCTTGCAAAAAAAAAAAAATTATTTGGACATTAATCATGAATACTTTTTCATTAACTGAATATAAAAATCTTGAGAGCTAGATTGGTATTTAATTTATGTTCATTAAAGCCTCTTTCAAATAATTATTATAGATCATATATCCTATTTCTGACTTTCTTCCAATCCTAACTGAAGAAGATCTATAAGGAATGCCTATTTTCTGGATTTGACAATGTGTGTTTACTTTTATGTGTATTTAAAAAAAAAATAAAGCTCATATTATTTTACAAAAGTATTCTGGATCCTAACAAACTATTATGCCTCTTAGTTGCTAGTTACGGGGTTTTCATTTTATTGCATGTCTTGAAAAATAAATATTTCAAAGACAGAGTGAGTAGATAGATTTCCTCACTCCTCCTTGTCATGCTCTTTCAATTTTATTCCGCTTCACTAGTGACCAAAGAACATCTCAATATAGTGGTCTCAAGCTATATATGCCAATAAAGGAAGACATTAAAAGTCATTACCATCCTTTTTATTCAGCCATACCAAAATGAATCTGACATTTCATTATAACCTGTAAACAGTGAAAACCACAATGACTTGTTCCAAAAAGAACTAAACCAGAAAATATGGCTTGCATCAGAACAAACCCACATATATTGATCAGGCGGACAAGATAAAATTAGAAGTGCTCATAGCTTCTTTTGGACATATCCTTAGGATCAGAAAGCTTGCTGTTAAAGATTCTGACAGTAACCATTTGTGGCATCCAGTTTGGAAACTTAGATCTTCTACTACTCTTATCAGAACAAACTATCCGTGCTTTCTGTCTCAACTGGCTAATGAGAAATCAGGCCTTTTCCAGAAACCACTCATGTGAAGCTCTCTTGCTGGCTCTCAGTCCCTTTGTTTATGTGCTCTTTTCTGCTGCATCCTGCTCAAAGTCTCACTATCCATCTCGTCTCATCCAGATAAAATGTTCACAGATGCCATGAATCCCAGTGTCCTCATACACTTTACCTTACTTTTCAAAAGGTTAATAATAATTCTATTTCAACTCCTGTGCTGTTCCTTTTTTAAATTCCAATTTTTTCAGTTTCCAAACAAAAATAACGATGGCATATCACCAGCTCTCAAGGCCTTTGAGGCAAGTGTGCAAAGCGAGGCACTTTAACAAATGTACATCAACATGAAAGATTAAAGGATGAACTAGGTAATCAAAAATTATATTTTTGAGAAAGGTTGTCTCACCGGTTGAATTTAATTTTCCTTGATAATTATGTAAGTAACTTTAATAATACCATGCCTTTGTAATATTAAAATAATTTTGATTAGAATATCTGTCCTAATATGTTGTTTACCAGTATTTTATTTTTATGATAAAATTGAGATGTATGACTCATCTATAACACAAGATTTCTTACTGAAAATTATACTGGTCTGTTTTAACATTGGACTTCAAGAGTCTGAGATTTCTATATACAAACTTTGATACTGTGGCCATATGAATTATTTATATCTTAATATAACAAACCACAGTCTTTGCTGAAAGTTTAGAGTCATACAATCTGAGTATTTAGACTGTTTCTGTAGTTAGAAGAAATCTGGGGTAAGAGAATGCAAAAGTTAGGAAGGACCTCAAGATGAGTGTGTCTAATACCCATTCTCAACCACATGTAAGGAAAACGATGGTCTAAAGAAGAGGTGAGGTAACATGCCCAAGACCTATAGCTTGTTGGCTGGTAAAGCTGTTATTCCAGCCTGGGGAATTTTAACCAGTGAAATTTCACTACTTCAGTCTAAATGTGATCTTAATTTTCATATTGTTCAAATCCATTTGACTAGTTTTCTTTTTCGTTTTCATTTATCATCTTTCATTTTAGAGAAGGCACTTGCTCTTTTCTTTTTCAATTTATACCCTCCCTAGGGAATCTCCTAGAGCTGGGTTTGCCCTTAACTGTACCCCCTGTACTTCCATACACACACACAAGCACAGGGACACACACCCCTTCCATCCTATTAGGACCCTCCATTTACCAGATGGCTGGGTGAGTTAGGGATGCATCTAATTCACTAATAGAAAAGCAGATTACCATAAGTTTGGCGGTTCCCAATAATGTTTGATCACTTTGGTGTTTAGGAATGCTATAATCTAGAAAATCAGCTCATAGAAACAATAGGATTACAGACCCTTATCAGAAGCAGTCTTAGAGATTTTACATTGAGGAGATTTTACATTTTTACACTGAGGATGCTTAGAGATTTTACATTGAGGAGGCCCAGGAATGTTGTGACTTGCCCAGCATCCCTTAGCAAGCTGATAATTAGTGGCAGCTGGCCTGTTGTTACAGAATTATTCACCCCAACACAAGAAGTGAGACTTTTAAAATATTAAAATGGGACCTTGTACAATTCTTTCTTGTCCTGAAAGGACACAATTGTTGATGATGTTTTCATTGTTTGCACAGTGGATGGTTAATGAAATTATTTTCATTTATGACTTAACCTATTTACTTCATAATTACAGATTTTAGAACATCTACAGTTTGTTAAATGTATTAAATTTATTTTACAGCTCTATGAAAAAGTTGCACTGCTTCTGACAAACTTAGGTAAGTGGAACCCTCTTTCTTTCACAGTACAGTATTGTGGTCTGAAAAATACCTTCTCAAAGATTCATTTCTGAAACACTGCTGAAAACAAATATTCCCTTTATTTTGAATTGCATACAACAATTTGTTCTTTGCCCTCAACAGGACATGTTAAATATGTCTAGGAATTGAGAGAATCTTTCCTACCTAAAGCTTTAAAGCATTTAGACATTATCTTTCATGAGCTAATACAATTTAAAGTAGGTTTTCTCTTACAAAAGTACATGTGTATGAAGTACCTATAATCATTTAGAAAAGTGTTCATTTGCTATTGCCTACAATTTTTATTTAATTAAAAACACAGCAAGTTTTAATGGCATATAAAATCACAGCAAAATTGGTTGCTTTGAAGACTGGGAGTCTTTTATGTAGACAGGCTAACCATTACTGACATCTGTGGAAATGACATTCATCTGGACAAGTCATCCCTAGGAACGTTTCTCTGACTCTGTAAGGCACCAGAACAATCTGGTAACCAGCTATGAGCTGTACATTTACTACATTTTCAAGATAGAGGAACTGTCCCAATTTCATTAATGAGATATTAGTCATTTTACTCTATGCAGTTTGAGAAAATTACATGCTCCCACACAAAACCTGTTTTAGCACATTCCCATATGTAGCTTGCCAAAGGGAGAAAAAAATCACAAAAGTGTTTTTATTTATAATCATCATTATAATAAAAGATGCCAGATACATCTGGCATCTCATCTTTTTGAGCCCTTCTATGTGCCAGATACAGAGCTAGGCACTTGGCATATCTCCTTTGAATTCATTGAAATCTGCCATCACCGCCACTCTTTGCCCAAAAATATAGAAGTTTATGTCCACAGAAGAGGTAACTGCCCATTGATAGACTGTGTCCAGGGGGGACCTTGCTCCAGGCTGGAAAAGATGCCTGTGGAGATATCAGCCATGGTCAATCTTTGGTTGGGCCACCTGGGAACCCACCCAGCTGGCTGATGAGCTAGGAGACCTTCCTGTGTAACCAAGAGTTCATTAGCAGAAGTGAAGTAAAGCTAAAGCCCTTGAAGCATCCTTTGTCATTTCTTCCCTCAACAGCAGTATGGCCTTGTTCTGAAATTGACATTTAAACCATTTTAAATCCGATTCTCATTCTTTCTCCCCTCCCTTCTCAGATATACTCCTGGGAAGCATTTTGAGGGTGGGAAAGGAATTGATGGGGTAAAATGGTAAATGAGCAATTAGAAGCTCAGGGAATGTGGAAACAGAAAGTGCTATTGCATTAAATGCATTTTCTTTGACGTTGTTTGAGGTGAGGATGCAACTTCCAGGGAAGGATAAGCACATTTGACATGAGATTTCAGGTTGGAGGATTGATCCATATTTTTGGTTTGCATCACCATGTCCAAAGAGCATTTGCTGTATGGAAACTGAAATACAAGAAGATGAAAATTGGTGCCTGACTGAGGTCAGGAAATTGTAAGACAAAGATGCTGCTGTACAATAAAAGCTCTAAAGATGAGGTCACCTCTTTGGTACTTGTCCTTGAGAATGAAAATGATGATGGATGAGGGTGACAGGTAATGGGGTCAGATGCTCATTCTGAGATGGGGGGTCTGACTCCCTCTCTCCCAGTAGCACCTCACATCACACCAGAAATAGAAGTCGAGACCAAGGAGTTATTAGGAGATGGGAGGGGACCTGATGCCACACAGGCCCCACCCCACAGGTGGAAACTAAGAGCAAAAGGAGAGGCTCCTGCAAGGAGCCAGGGCCGGGAGTGCGGCCCCTTCAGCCTGGCTGTCTCTACTCCAGGCTCTCCGGGCATCCTAGAACAGCAGAACAAACGATATTCCCTGCCCTCGGACAAGTTAGTAGTCACTTCCCACCAAAGCCTCGCTGGGGCTGGTCTGGGAGCTTGAGGAACCCATGGATGGTCCATTCCGTCGCATGTCATCTGTAGGCAAGCTGGGCTCTCCTGCAGCCTCCTTTGGAAGCCTCTGCTCCCACCCCATGCATCTGGGGAGCTGGACAGAGGGAGTTGAGAAGGAGTCAGATGCAGCCTCTCAAACTCTGCTCCCCTTGTGTCCACAGAACAGCCTCGCACTGAGTCCGAGTGGGAGAACAGCTTCACCCTGAAAATGTTTCTTTTTCAGTTTGTCAATCTGAACAGCTCCACGTTTTACATCGCATTCTTCCTCGGAAGGTAAGAACCCATTCTCTCCACACCTCCCCCGGCCAGGGACAGAGCGCACAGAGGTCTGACCAGGGTGACAGAGAGGCCAGCCTTTAGGGTGATTTTTATAAAGTGTATAAAGAGGAGAACAGTCTCCTCCTTTCCTTTCCCTTCCCATTCTGGGGAATGGTCTCCATCAAAGTCCCTTGTACCTTTTCTTGTTAAGGTGAGTAGAAGAAAATAGTTTGCACACGTGAAGTGTGAATGTAAAACTTGCAGGCTCCATCTGTACCTGAATCGGGCCTCTGGATCTCACACCTATAAGAGCAGGTGGCATCAGGGGGAGGACAGCAGGCAGCATGTCCCAGATCCCTGACCTCACAGAGGAGGGAAGGACATTCAGACAGGAAAGGGGGCTGACGTAGGATGCCGAAGGAGACTGGGTAGCTTCTGAATCCAGCAGTTCTGAGGATTTGGAACGTCCGGGTACCATGAACTTCGTTACACCAGGAAGTGTGTCTGAGGAGACTAGAACCAGGGAAGAGCCGAGTACTGGGTTTTAGTGAAATGGATGAGCAGCCTCTCCGTAGTCTCTAGCTACTTCAGTACGGAATGCTAGTCAAATAGTTTAGTTTTAAAAAATAAAAAACACGGCATTACTAATATTCAAAAAGATCTGATGTGTTTAAACCCAACCTGCTGCTTACAAAACAGCCACTTGATATTCAGCAGAAAATGTTAAAAGCCACAGCAGGCAGCAAGAACTGGCCTCCGTGTTCAGCAGACAGACAGAAGGGCCAGGAGAGAAATACTCCCAGAGAATTCCAGAAGCTGCCATCATGCCAGTTCCAGAGAGTTTTCCTAATTCCCTGAGACCTGTTCCTTACTGCACCGGTAATTTTCACTGGAGGATGTGCTAATCTGAGTATAATATTCACTGAAGGTACAGGATGCTAATGGTTTGTTTTTCTGTGTGTGTTGAAGATTCACAGGACACCCAGGTGCCTACTTGAGGCTGATAAACAGGTGGAGACTAGAAGAGGTCTGTATTCTCCCATCATTCCTTGTTTCCTACAGACTTGGCGTTAAACAGGCTTAGGGCAACTTTGTGCAGATTAGAAACCAGACAGCCTTTCTTCCTGTCCATTGATTCTTGAATTTCTGTGTTTGCTTACCTCGCAGTGCCACCCTAGTGGATGCCTTATTGATCTCTGTATGCAAATGGGTATTATAATGGTGCTAAAGCAGACCTGGAATAATTTCATGGAACTTGGCTACCCGTAAGTACCTTAGATATCTATACTTGAGAGGCAGCATGTCTCATTGGCTTTTCTAGGTGTGGCAAGTAAGATAAGCAATGCAGACTCAGCAGTTAAGCGTGTGTGTGTGTGTGTGTGCGTGTGCGTGTGCGTGTGCGTGTGCGTGTGTGTGTGTGTGTACCTGGAGCTAAGTCGTCATGCTTAGATATTCAAAGACAAATCATGAAAATAATAAACATTGGCTCTTTCGGAAGATTTAGCACAAATCGCATAAACAAAAGTGAATATTCTTTAAGAAGTCTCTGTGGGCCCCTAAGTAATTGGATACCTGCTTCCAAGCCGCTTTAAATGACGATGACACATTAACGAGGTCTCTACTCCCCAACCCCTGCAATAAATCAGAAATGGTAATTTCTTTAAACTTCCTTAAATTCAACTGTACAGGAAAGGAACTTATGGAAAGAAGACCTAAAAAAATGATTCAAAAAAGAAACTGGAGTATTTCTAAGTAAGCCTATCCTAACCAGTAAAAACATCATTACCTGATGATAACAGTTTATGTTGATGGCAATGGGCAAAAACTTGCATCACCTTTGTAAGGATGACCTTGAATTTGGCTGTGTCTGCTCAGTTCTGGTCAGTTAAGTTTTAAAGGGACATAAATCAGCAGCACTTCTATTTCTTCTTTAATTCTACACCTACAGGTTTCCAGGTCAGCTCAAGTGTCTCCATAGAGAATTTCAGGGAAGACCACTCAGCCAGAACAATTAACTGGAACTCGGTTCACTTCGAAAAGTCATCTCTTAGCTCCCCGTCAGAACCACTGCCAGTAATATTCTCTTCTTAGATTTATTTTTAGAAAACTTCTTCCAAGTGTTGATGTTTTCTATAAAACTTAAAAAAAACAAAGCATAAAATTTTAAAATTAGAAGCATTATATTCTCTTTTAAAGTATCATCCATAACTTATCAAAATGTCATAGACATCAAAGGGAACTATATTTACCTTCTACTAATATGGACATAGAGCAAAATTGTGAAGTAGACAGAATTGTCTTTGATACCCATCCTCTTATTTAGTTTATTTCACATTTGTTTTTGCTTTGGCATCGCTACTCTCAGATACCCCTCAGCTTTCTCCTTGCCCCCTACAGCACACAAACCTGACCCCCCCCACACCCCAATTTCTTCAACCCTGTTCCGTATCGTAAGATGCACTTCTGAACACTGCCAAGGATTAATGTACTAACCTCACCAGTGTGAGATAAATTTTATTGGGAATCAGAGCCTCTGTCAAACTCAACCCAAAAGCAGGCAGATCCAGTTGTGGACCTGCGGGCTTCTGTATGCCAGGAAAGGAGGAAACCTTTGTGGGTTTTCAGACCTTCTAGGGCCCTCGAGTCAGAGTATGCAGGTCAGCACCCAATGGTAAGACTGCTCACGGGTCCTCAACTAAGCCAGCTAGGCCAAACCATCTTCTTCTCAGAGGCCTGTGGGTTGCCTTTGTACTGGGGGATCAGGTTATCAATGCTCTCAGTCCTCTACCCAAACCTCCGAGGCACCACTGGACGAGAGACAGTTTTGTGCATGATTAAAATAAGCTCATCAATCATTCTGTTCACTTGCAAGTACAAATGCTTGAAGTGTAGCCTCCATCGTTATTTCCCTTCTAATCCAAGGCTTCATTTCCTTGGCAGCGTGTCCTAAATTTTTTAAACTATTGTTCTATATTCTATTTCTTATTACTTAAGTCTTATGAACAGCTATATACATATATATTTTTTTAAATAAATTAATCTTGTTGTGCAGGTTAATTCAGAATTGGTGGACTAGAAGGAAAGTACGACAAGAGCATGGACCTGAAAGGAAAATAAGTTTCCCACAGTGGGAAAAGGACTACAACCTTCAGCCGATGAATGCCTACGGACTTTTCGATGAATACTTAGAAATGAGTATGAAAATAGCCTATTTTATCTGATTTTTAAAAGTTTTATTGAAGTATAGTTAATTTACAATGTTGTGTTAATTTCTGCTGTACAGCAAAATGACTCAGTTATAATTCTTTTCATATTCTTTTCCATTATGGTTTATCATAGGATATTGAATATAGTTCCCTGTGCTATAGAGTAGGACCTTGTTGTCTGTTTTATCCTATTAATTATAAATGTAAATTCTAGCTACATTTAACTAGACATACACCGTTATCATCGAGGCTAGCAGTATGGGGGGATTCTTGAGCTAAATGCAGAGGAAGGGTATTCTTGCTTTAAGAAGCTTTATTGACAGAAATAGTGCCAAGTCACTTCACATTCTTCATGACATTGTGTCCTGTCCCTTGTAATAAATCACCAGAAAAAAATGAGCTGAAAACTTGGTGAACCAAAGAAAAAGGAGTGATCACTCATGGTGTGATTGATTCATTCATTCAGCAGACATTTTTTTTTTATTGAAGTATAGTTCATTTACAATGTTGTGTTAGTTTCAGGTGTATGGCAAAGTGATTCAGTTATACATATACACATAAAAGAATATAAACATTCTTTTTCATATTCCTTTCTATTATAGTTTATTATAAGATATTTAATATAGTTCCCTGTGCTATACAGTAGGACCTTGTTGTTTATCTATTTTATATATAGTAGTTTGTATCCAGCAGACATCTTTTGAGCCATGTTATGTCCGGGCAGACATTATGTTTGGCACTAGAGATACAAGAAGGAATCAGGCACAGTCCCAGCTCTGAAAGAGTGCACAGTGAGGGAAAGTCAGAGATACAAAAGGTAAGTGCAATAAAGTGGCATAGATGCTGCAGTGTGAGTCAGTAGGGCGTAGACGGGGGACAGTCATTTCCCTTGAGGGGGTGGCAGGAAGCTGGGAATGCTTAAGCTATGCTACACTTATATTGAAGGAATCTGATTTCTCTATAATCAAATCCAAGCTACTTACTTTAGCATGTATCTGAGAGCATGAGCTTTAGAAACAGATTACCTGAGTTCAAATCCCAGCCCCTCACTTATTAACTGTGAAACCTTGGGCAATTACTTAATCTCTTTGTCTCACTTTCCTCTTCTTTATAATGGGGATTAAAAAAAGTAACCACTTCAGAGCACTTCTATGTGGATTAAATAAATTAACACGTGGAAAGGGCTTAGAACAATGCCTGGCTCGTAGTATGTACTTGATATATGTCATCCCTGTCATTATTATTATTTTTCTATTCTTACCTTCCAGGGGAGAAAAGCTTAACAAAATCCCTTAGCAGATACACTGAGTGTGGATAGCTTTTCTCTTTTTTTTCTAATTATGTTTAAGCTCTGTAACATTGGGGTGAAAGTGGGGGTAGGGATGGGCAAGATACATTACTTCTGAAAGAAGTTCTTTCTGGGCAAATCTGAAAATTAAAGCAGTAGTAGAGTTGATACTTAATGTTTCTTAGGTCACTTATGTCCTAAGTACCTAGAGTTTCAATTATAGAATGGCAGAATGATGTAACTTGGAGAAGAAATCAATTTGGGCAGTAATAATAACACTTAATAAAGGGAATTCATTAAGTGAACTAAGCACTTGGAGGTCTCTTAATGGATTCTCCTCCCATAAAGAAGGAAATGAACAATAATGTTGGTATATAGAGTGCATGAAAAGAACTGGTAGTGCTCCAAATACTCCAGTATCTTTGCAGCAAGAAACAAATCTCAGAAGCAGCATTACAAGCAGACCAGCGAATCCTAACTGCTTGCGTCTGTTCTTGTTGTTTTTGTTATTTTCTTAATGACTGTCCTGCTTTGTTATATTTTTTAAATGTATTCATTGAAGTGGAATATATAGTGAGAAAAGCATATAAGTCAAAAGTGTACAGATCAATAAATATTCACAAATTTATGCACAAATGTAACCAATCTATGTAGGTGAGGGGTTAACAGACCCAAAGCCAGTCCACTGCCTGGCTTTGTAAATAACGTTCTGTTGAAACACAGCAATACCCGTTTATTTACACATTATCTATAGTCTTTTAATTTAATTTTTATTTTATATTACAGTTGATTTACAATGTTATGTTAGTTTTGGGTGTACAGCAAAGTGGTTCAGTTATACATATACATATATCCATTCTTTTTCAGATTCTTTTCCCATATAGATTATTACAGAATACTGAGTAGAGTTCCCTGTGCTATGCAGTAGGTCCTTGTTGCTTATCTATTTCACATATAGTACTGTGTATATGTGAATTCCCAAACTCCTAATTTATCCCTCCTCCCCACCTTTCCCCTTTGGTAACCATAAGTTTGTTTTTGAAGTCTGTGAGTCTCTTTCTGTTTAGGAAATAAGTTCATTTGTATCATGTTTTTAGATTCCACTTGTGATATCATATAGCACTTGTCTTTCTCTGACTTATTTCACTAAGCACAATATTCTCTGGGTCCATCATGTTGCTGCAGATGGCATTATTTCACTCTTTTTTATGGCCGAGTAATATTCCATTGTATATATATATATATATATATATATACCACATCTTCTTTATCCATTCCTCTGTTGATGGACATTTAGGTTGCTTCCATGTCTTGGCCATTGTATATAGTGCTGCAATGAACATTGGGGTGCATGTATCTTTTTGAATTATGGTTTTCTCCAGATATATGCCCAGGATTGCTGGGTTGTATGGTAGTTTTTAGTTTTTTAAGGAACCTCCATACTGTTCTCCATAGTGGCTGTACCAATTTACATTCCCACCAACTGTGTAGGAGGGTTCCCTTCTCTCCACACCCTCTCCAGCATTTATTATTTGTAGACTATTGGATGACAGCCATTCTGACCAGTGTGAGGTGATTCCTCATTGTAGTTGCGATCTGCATTTCTCTAATAAATAGCGATGTTGAGAGTCTTTTCATGTGCCTGTTGGCCATCTGTATGTCTTCTTTGGAGAAATGTCTATTTAGATCTTCTGCCCATTTTTTGACTGGGTTGTGTTTTTTGTTTTGATATTCAGTTCCATGAGCTATTTGTATATTTTGGCAACTAATCCCTTGTAGGTCACTTCGTTTGCAAATATTTTCTCCCATTTAGGGTTGTTTTTTCATTTTGTTTATGGTTTCCTGTGCTGTGCAAAAGCTTTTAAGTTTAATTAGGTCCCATTTGTTTATTTTTGTTTTTATTTTCGTTACTGTAAGTCAGGGAGCCTGAATCCTCCAGCTCCATTTTCTTTTCTCAGGATTGCTTTGGCTATTCAGGGTCTTTTGTGTTTCCATACACATTTAAAATATTTCTGTTCTAGTTCTGTGAAAAATGCCACTGGTAATTTAATAAGGATTGAATTGAATCTGTAGGTTGCCTTGTATAGTATAGTCATTTTGACAATACTGATTCTTCCAGTCCAAGAACATGGTATATCATTTTTCCATCTGTTTGTGTCATCTTCATTTTCTTTCATCAGCATCTTATAGTTTTCAGAGTACAGGTCTTTTTTGCCTCCTTAGGTAGGTTTATTCCTAGGTATTTTATTCTTTTTGATGTGATGATAAATGGGATTGTTTCCTTAATTTCGCTTTCTGATCTTTCATTGTTTGTTAGTGTATAGAAATGCAACAGATTTCCGTGTATTAACTTTGTATCCTGCAACCTTACCAAATTCATTGATGAGGTCTAGTACTATTCTGGAAGCATCTTTAGGATTCTCTATGTATAGTATCATGTCATCTGCAAACAGTGATAGTTTTACTTCTTCTTTTCCAATTTGGATTCCTTTTATTTCTTTTTCTTCTCTGATTGCCATTGTCTAGGACTTCCAAAACTATGTTGAATAAAAGTAGTGAGAGTGGACATCCTTGTCTTGTTCCTGATCTTAGAGGAAATGCTTTCAGCTTTTCACTGTTGAGTAGGATGTTAGCTGTGGGTTTGTCATATGTGGCCTTTATAATATTGAGGTATGTTCCCTCTATGCCCACTTTTTGGAGAGCTTTTATCATAAATGGGTGTCGAATTTTGCCAAAAGCTTTTTCTGCATCTACTGAGATGATCATATGGTTTTTATTCTTCAGTTTGTCGATGTGGTGTAGCACACTGACCGATTTGCTCAGGACGACTTTAGGCAGCCTGTCTGCTGATGGGTGGGGCTGTGTGTGTTCCCACCCTGCTGGTTGTTTGGTCTGAGGCATCCCAGCACTGGAGCCTGCAGGCTGTTGGGTGGGGCCAGGTCTCAGTGCCAAAAAGCATCTGCCACCAGTGTCCTTGCCCCCACAGTGAGCCACAGCTGACCCCCGCCTCCCCAGGAGACCCTCCGAGACCCGCAGGTAGGTCTGGCCCAGGCTCGTATGGAGTCACTGCTTTGCCCTGGGTCTTAGTGCACGTGAAACATTGTGTGCACCCTCCAAGAGTGGAGTCCCTGTTTCCCCCACTCCTGTGGAGCTCCTTCACTCAAGCCCTGCTGGCTTTCAAAGTCAAATGCTCTGGGGGCTCCCCCTTCTGATGCCAGACCCCTACGCTGCGGAGCTTGACATAGGGCTCACTCCTATGGGAGAACCCCTGCGATATAATTATTTTCCAGTTTGTGGGTCGCCCACCCAGCAGGTATGGGATTTGATTATATCATGAAAGTGCCCCTCCTACAGTCTTGTTGTGGCTTCTTCTTTATCTTTGGGAGTAGAATACCTTTTTTGGTGGTATTGTGTCTTTTTTGTTGATGGTTGTTCAGCAGTTAGCTGTGATTTTGGTGTCTTCATGAGAGGAGGTAAGCTCAAGTCCTTCTGCTCTGCCATCTCGTCTCCAGGCCTCTACATATTATGTGTAGTTACTTTTGCACTACAGCAGCAGAGCTGATCAGTTGTGACAGAGACTTTATGGCCCACAAAGCCTGGAATATTTACTATCTGGCTCTTGACAGAAAATGTTTGTCATCCTGTGAGCTACATCAAGAAATAGGATATTATCAGTATCAAAGAAGGCTCCCTTGTTTCCTCTCCCAGTTATAACACCCTCCCCAACCGCTTTCCTGACTTCTAATTTTGCCTTTTTAAAAAAATCTCTATAGAAATGGAATTATACATTTTCTTTCGTAAATGGCTTATTCCATGCAATAACATATTTATAAGATACTTCCATGTTGCTACAGGTAAAATTTCATTTTCATTTTTGTATAGTATTCGTAGAATGTGTACCTGAAGCAAAATTATGACACAAGTGAGTTTGTCTTTGATACCCACCTCCATCTTTCCTTAGTCACATGTAGTTTTTTTTTTCATTTCCAATCCCAGATACTTTCCATTCCATCTTTCTCCCCTTCCCCCACCAATCCCTCAATCCTTTCCCATATCATGAAATGGACTTCTGAGCACTGCTAAGGATTAATGAGCTAGATAGTTGCACTTTAGTAAGAATCAAAGCCTCTGTCAAACTTGAGTCAAAAAAAAAAAAAAAAGAGGCAAACTTACCTGTGGATGTGCAGGCATCAGTGTGCCAGTGGATGAACTAGTTTGTGAGTCTGCAGATCTTCCAGACCCCTGAAAACTGGAATTCACCACTATTTACCCATCCATTCTATTGGTGATAGGTTTGTGAGTTGTTTCTAGGTTTGGGTTCTTACAAACGATATTGCTACGAACATTTTGGTACATGGGTTTTGGTTAACATTTGTATGTATTTCTGTTGGGAATTTATGCAAGAGTGGAGTTACCAGTGGAGTGGCCATGATAATGTACGCATCTGTGGATCTTCAGTAGACACCTGCAAACAGTTTTCAAAACTCCAACTAGCAATATAAGAGCTTCAGTTATTCCACATCCTCACTAAAACTTGTTAGTGTCCATCTTTTTAAATTTTGGGCATTCTGGTTCGTATGTAGTAGTACCTCATCATTGTTTTAATTTGAAATTTCATGTCAACTTAAAATGCTGAATACCTTTTCATATGCTTCTGGTCATTTGGGTATCCTCTTTCGTGAATTCCCATTCAGGCCCATGATTCTGTTCTGTTTCTCTTTCTTAGTGATTTTAGAAGTTATTTATATATTCTGGATATGAATCTTTTGTCAGCTGGACCTGGAATGTCTTTTGTAGGAAAGTTTCTAATTATAGATTTAATTTCGTTAATAGATATATGACTATTCAGATTTTCTATTTCTTCAAGTAACCATTTCAGTAGTCTGTGGTTTAGTTGTGTTTTTCAAGAAACTCATCTGTTTCATCTGAATTTTCACATTTAGTGGAATAAAGTTGTTTATAATACTCTTACGAACTTTTAATGTACATAAGGTCTGTAGTGATGTTCTCGTTTTCATTTATACTTTCATAGTTTGTGCTTTTTGCTTTTTTCCTTTAACAATCTGGCTAGAGGTTTATTAATTTTTTCATTTATTTCTGCTCTTATTTCCTGCCTATTCTTTCTTTGGGCCTAATTTTCTCTTTTCCAGACATCTTCAGATGGAAGCTTAAATAACTGATTTTCTACTTTTCTTCTTTTTCTAATCTAGGCATTTAGAATTATGATTTTCTCTATGAATACTGCTTCATAGCTGTATCCTATAAGTTTTGAGATGCTATATTTTCATCATCAAGGCATTTGCTAATTGCCATTGTAGTTTTTTTTAACCTATGGGGTTTTTTTTTAGAAATGTGTTGCTTAATATCAAAATATTTGAGGATTTTCTAGCTATCCCTCTGTCATTGCCTTCTTACAGTTTTTTTTTTTTCCTTGTAGTTGATTTCTAATCTCATAGTGTTGTGGTCAGAAAAGATGCTTGATATGATTTCAGTTTTCTTTAATTTACCAAGGCTTGCTTTATGGCCCAGCATGTGATCTATCCTGGAGAGTGTTCCATGTACACTTAAAAATGTGTATTCTGCTGCTTTCGGATGGAATGCTCTGTAAATATCAATTAAGTCCATCTGGTCTAATATGTCATTTAAGGCCTGTGTTTCCTTATTGAGTTTCTGTCTGGATGATCTGTCCATTGATGTAAGTGGGGTGTTAAAGTCCCCCACTGTTACTGTCCATTTCTCCTTTTATGGCTATTGGCATTTGCCTTATGCTCCTCTGTTGGGCACATGTATACAATTGTTACATCTTCTTCTTGGATTGATCCCCTGATCATTATGTAGTGTCCTTCTTTGTCTCTTATAGCAGTCTTTATTTTAAAGGCTAATTTGTCTGGTATGAGTATTGCTACTCCAGCTTTCTTTTGATTAACATTTGCATGTAATACCTTTTTCCATCCTCTTAGTTTCAGTCTATATGTGTCCATAGATCTGAATTGGGTCTCTTGTAGACAGCATATATACAGGTCTTGTTTTTGAATCCAGCCAGCTAGTCTATGTCTTTTGTTTGGCGCATTCAATCCATTTGCATTTAAGGTAGCTACCAATATGTATGTTCTTACTGCCGTTTTGTTAATTGTTTTGGATTTGTTTTTGTAGGTCTTTTCTCGTCCCTTCCTCTTTTGTTTTCTTCTCCTGTGGTTTGATGACTATCTTTAGTGTTGTGTTTGGAATGCTTTTTCTTTTTTGTGTGTGTCTATTGAAGATTTTCAGTTTGCGGTTCCCATGAGGTTTTGATATAGCAGTCTATATATATATAGAAGATTGTTTTAAGTTTCTGGTCTGTACATTTCGAAAGCATTTCCAATATCCTGCATCTGTACACTCCTCTTCTCACAGCTGCTGGGGTTTTTTTGTTGTTGTTTTTTTTTTTTTTTTTTTGCGGTACACGGGTCTGTCACTGTTGTGGCCTCTCCCACTGCAGAGCACAGGCTCTGGAAGCGCAGGCTCAGCAGCCATGGCTCAGGGGCCCAGCTGCTCCATGGCATGTGGGATCTTCCCAGATCAGGGCACGAACCCGTGTCCCCTGCATCGGCAGGCGGACTCTCAACCACTGCGCCACCAGGGAAGCCCCACATTTGCTGGTTTTGATATCTTATTTGTGTTTAGATGGTTTCCTACCTTTACTGTATGTTTGCCTTTACTGGTGAGCTTTCCCATTTGTAATTTTCTTGTTTCTAGTTGCGGCCTTTTCTTTCCACCTAGAGAAATTCCTTTAGCATTTGTTGTAAAGCTGGGTTGGTGGTGCTGGATTCTCTTGGCTTTTGCTTGCCTGTAAAGCTTTTGATTTCTCTGTCAAATCTGAACGAGAGCCTTGCTGGGTAGAGTACTCTTGGTTGTAGGTTCTTCCCTTTCATCACTTGAAATATATCATGCCACTCCCTTCTGGCCTGCACAGTTTTTGCTGAGAAATCAGCTGATAACCTTATGGGGATTCCCTTGTTGCCTTTAATATTTTCTCTTTGTCTTTAATTTTTGTCAGTTTGATTACTGTGTGCATGTTCCCCCTTGGTTTTATCCTGTATGGGCCTCTCTGCACTTCCTGGACTTGCGTGACTGTTTCCTTTCCCGTTAGGAAGTTTTCAGCTATTATCTCTTCAAACATTTTCTCAGGCCCTTTCTCTCTCTTCTCCTTCTGCGACCCCTATTATGCGAATGTTGGTGCATTCAGTGTTGTCCCAGAGGTCTCTTAGACTGTCTTCATTTCTTTTCACTCATTTTTCTTTATTCTGCTCCATGGCAGTGATTTCCACCATTCTGTCTTCCAGCTCACTTATCTGTGCTTTTGCCTTACTTATTTCTGCTGTTGATTCCTTCTAGTGTATTTTTCATTTCTGTTCTTGTATTGTTCAACTCTGTTTGCTCTTTATAGCCTCTAGCTCTTTGTTAAACAAACATTTCTTGTATCTTCTCGGTCTATGCCTCCATTCTTTTTCTGAGATCTTGGATCACCTTTACTATCATTACTCTGAATTCTTTTTTGGGTACATTGCCTATATCTCCACTTCACTTCTGGGGTTTTATCTTTTTCCTTCATCTGAAACATGTTTCTTTGCTGTCTCATTTTGTCTGACTTTGAGTTTGTGGTCTCCATTCTGCAGGCTGCAGGAGTGTAGTTCCCTTTTTCTGGCATCTGTCTCCTGGTGGGTGAGACTGGTCTAAAAGGCTTATGCAGACTTCCTGGCGGGAGGGACTGGTCCCTGCCTACTAGTGGGTGTAGCTGGGTCTTGTCCCTCTGTTGGGCAGGGCCATGTCTAGGGGTGTGTTTAGAGGTGGCTGTGTGCTCACCTGTCTGCTGATGGGGGGGGGGTGCTGTGTTTCTGTTGTTGTTTGTTTAGCCTGAGGCATCTCAGCACTGGAGCCTACTGGCTGTTGGGTGGTCACCAGGTCTTGGTGACAAAATGGCAGCCTCCAGCAGAGCTCACGCCAATGAACACTCCTTGTTACCTCCACCACCAGTGTCCTTGTGGCTACAGTGTGAGCCACAGCCACCCCCACCACCCCAGGAGACCCTCCAAGACCAGCAGGTAGATCTGGCCCAGGTGCCTATGAAGTCACTGCTTTTCTTTCTGGGTCCCAGTGCACACAAGACCTTCTGTGCGCCCTCCAAGAGTGGAGTTTCTATTTCCCCTGAGGAGTTCCTGCAATCTAGCCCCACTGGCCTTCCAAAGCCAAATGCTCCAGGGGCTCCTCCTCCTGATGCCAGACTCCCAGACTGGGGAGCCTGACTCGGGGCTTATAACTCTTACTCCTGTGGGAGAACCTCTGTGATATAATTATTTTCCAGTTTGTGGGTCACTCACCTGGAGAGTATGGAATTTGATTGTATCATGAATGCACCCCTCCTACCTCCTTGTTGTGGCTTCTTTGTCTTCAGATGTAGAATACCTTTTTTCATAGGTTCCAGTCTTTTTTGTCGATGGTTGTTCAGCAGTTAGTTGTGATTTTGGTGGTTTCACGATAGGAGGCAAGCTCAAGTTCTTCTACTCCACCATCTTGTCTCCAACCAGCATCAAACTTTTTTCTTCTAATTCTACTGTGGTCAAAGGATACTCTGTGTTATTTTAGGCTATTAATATATGTTGAGATTTGCTTTATGCCCTGCATATTTACTATTTAGATAAGTGCTTCAAGTGTGTTCTGCAGTTGTTGAGTATAATGTTGTCTATCAATTGGCAAGGTTGTTTAATTGTGTTGTTCAAATCTTATATGTCCTATTAAACTTTGTCTATTTTATCTATTAGTTACTAAGAAAAGGGTGTTAAGTGCACAGTCAACCTGGGAATTTTATGCTCCTTCTAGTTCTGTCAACTTTTACTTTATATATTTTGAAACTGTGTTGTTATGTGCAAACAATTTAGGATTATTCTAGCTTGCTTACTGTTGAGTTGAAATTTTATCTTATTTAAAGCCATTCTTCATCTCTAATAATGTAATATTTTGAAGATGTGATGGGCAAGAGGCTAAGGAACTAACTGTAAAACCTCCCCAAGGACAGAACTGAGCCTCTTGTGGTCTTTCAGGGCCAAGATAAAGGCCCACCACGTTCTCAGTCACAGCCAGAGAGGTGGACTGAGCTTTACAAATTTACTGTACCCCCCATTACCAGCCTGGCTTAACTCGTGACCACATTGAAGTGATCCTCTCTTTCTTTAGCTGCCTAAGCGCAACATGAGGAACCTTTTCTGCTGGAAAAGAACACTGAGAGCAGAGATTAATAACTTGTTCTTAGAGGGCTAGTAGTAAATACTTTAGGCTTTGGGGGGCCAAGAGGCAAGATTGAGGCTATTATATTTTAAATGGTTGTATAAGTATTTATATAACTACTTAAAATGTAAAAACCATTCTTAGCTCACAGGTGGGTTTAAAAAAAGAACAGAAACAAAGCAGAGAGCTATTCAGATTTGGCCTTCAGGCTGTAGTTTGCTGACCCTTGATCTAGAGCTTCTATATGTCTGGCATACAATAAAAGTTACCAGGCTTATAAGCTATTGAAAGAAGCAAAGTAAGTATAAATTCTTAACTGGGGAAGGTGTCTGTTACTTCAAACGTGAAAGCAGAAGTGCATATGGTCAAACACTGAAAAATCAAGGAAATACAGTGTTTCGTAAAGAAAATAATGTTGCACTCAAAGTGATAAAGAATTCAAAATAGATGTTATGAAGAACTTCATTGAGCTACAAGAAAACACCGGAAGGGCATTCAGTGAACTCAGGAATAAAATTAATGAGCAGAATGGAGTTCTTTACCAAAGAGATTGAAATTGTAAAAGAGACCAAACAGATTGAAACTGTAAAAGAGACCAAACAAATTCTGGAGCTGAAGAATTCAATGAATGAGATGAAGAATGCAACAGAGATCACAGGTAATAAGACAGACCAGATGGAAGAAAGAATAAGTGACTTGGAGTATAGGAATATAGAAATTATTCAGTCAGAAGAAGACAGAGAAATTAAATTTTTTAAAAATGAAGAAACCGTATGAGAACTATTAGATTCGATCAGAGAGACAAATCTAAGAATAATTGGTGTGCCAGAAGAAAAAGAGAGAGAAGAGGCAGAGAGTTCATTTAAAAAATATTAACTGGGAACTTCCCAAACCTGGAGAAGAAATGGAACATACAAGTCCACAAAGCTACCAGGACACCCTATTACCTCAATGCAAAAAGACCTTCTCCAAGCACATTAATGAAACCATCACACATTATAATGAATATTAAAGGCAGCTAGGGGAAAAAACTAACATTAGTCTGTCAGTGAAATTCTCAGCAGAAATTCTACAGTCCAGGAGAGTAGAATGACATATTCAAAGTGCTGAAAGATAAAAATTGACAGCCAAGAATACTTTATCCAGCAAAGTTATCCTTCAGCTATGAAGGAGAAATAAAGGCTTTCCCAAACAAAAGCTAAGGGAGTTCACCACCATTAGACTTGCCTTGCAAGAAATGTTGAAAGAAGTCCTTCAACCTGAGATGAAAAGACACTAATCAGTGACATAAAAGCATATGAAAATATACCACAATGATAAAGGTGAAAAATAAACACAAGGTGAAAAAAATCACAAAATGGTAACTCTGTATTAGAATGGTATATTAACTACTTAACTATACTATAAAGGTTAAAGGAAAAGATCATTAAAAATAACTATAGCTACTATAATCTGTTAACAAATGCACAGCATAGAAAGAGGTAAATTGTGACATCAAAAATGTAAAAGGGTGGAGCCTTTGTAGGCAAAGGAAGATAAGTTGCTATCAGCATAAAATGGACTATTTTACCTATGAGATGTATGTAAGCTTATTAGTAACCTCAAAGCAAAAGTCTAGAGTTGATTCAACAAACATACAAAAGGGATAGACTGAGTGTATCACCATGGAAAACCACCAACTTACAGAGGTAGGCAGAAACACAGGGGGAAAAGGAACAATAAAGATATAAAACAACCAGAAGGCAAAAGATAAGATGGCAGTAGTAAGTCATTACATATCAATAATCACTCAATGTAAATGTATTGAACTCACCAATACAAAGGCACAGAATGGCTGGATGAATTAAAAAAAACAAGACCCAACTCAGTCTCCCAAGGCAATAGAAATAGCAAAAATACACAAATGGGACCTATTCAAACTTATAAGCTTTTGCACAGCAAAGGAAACCATAAACAAAACAAAAAGACAACCTGCGGACTGGGAGAAAATATTTGCAAATGATGTGACCGACAAGGGCTTAATTTCCAAAATACACAAACAGCTTGTACAACTCAATAACAAAGAAACAATAACCCAATCGAAAAATGGGCAGAAGACCTAAATAGACATTTCTCCAAAAAGGACATACAGATGGCCAAGAGGCACATGAAAAGATGCTCAACGTCGCTAATTATTAGAGAATGCAAATCAAAACTACTATGAGGTACCACCTCACACTGGTCAGAATGGCCATCATCAAAAAGTCTACAAATAATAAATGTTGGAGAGGGTGTGGAGAAAAAGGAACCCTCCTTCTGTTGGTGGGAATGTAAATTGGTGCAGCCACTATGGAAGACAATATGGAAGTTCCTCAAAAAACTAGAGTTGCCATATGACCCAGCAATCCCACTCCTGGGCATATAATGGGACAAAATTATAATTCAAAAAGATTCATGCACCCCTATGTTCATAGCAGCACTATCCATAATATCCAAGACATGGAAACAACCTAAATGTCCACTGACAGATGCCTGGATAAAGAAGATGTGGTACATACACACAATGAAATACTACTCAGCCATAAAAAAGGAATGAAATAATACCATTTTCAGCAACACGGATGGACCTAGAGATTATCATAATAACTGAAGTAAGACAGAAAGACAAATACCATATGATATCATTTATATGTGGAATCCAAAATATGACACAAATGAACTTATCTACGAAACAGAAACAGACTTGTGGTTGCCAAGGGGTATGGGGTTGGGGGAGGGATGGATTGGGAGTTTGGGATTAGCAGATGCAAACTATTATATATAGAATGGATAAACAACAAGGTCCTACTGTATAGCACAGGGAACTATATTCAATATCCTGAGATAAACCATAATGGAAAAGAATATGAAAAAGAATGTACATATATGTATAACTGAATCACTTTGCTGTACACAGAAATTAACACAAACTGTAGACCAGTTATACTTCAATAAAATAAAATTTTGAAAAAAGACCCAACCATATGCTGCCTTTCGGAGACACATTTCAGATCTGAAGACAAACATAATCTCAAAGTCAAGGAATGGAAAAAGATATTTCAGGTAAGTGGAAACCAAAAGAAAGGGGAGATACCCATACTTATATCAGACAAAAAAGGCTTCAAGCCAAAAACAGTAAGAAAGAAGAGACAAATAAGTTCATTATATAATAATAAATGAGGTCAATACACCAAGAAGATATAACAATCATAAATATATTTGCCCCCAATGTCGGAGCACTTAAACTTAAATATATTAAGCAAATACAGTTGACTCTTAAATATATTAGGCAAAAACAGTTGACCCTTGAACAACAGGTTCAAAGTGCACAAATTCACTTATATGCGGATTTTTTTCAATAAATACATACTGCAGTACAACATAATCTGTGGTTGACTGAATCCATGGATGTGGAGCCATGTAAATAAAGGGCCAACTGTAAAGTTACATGTGGATACTGTGCAGATGGTTGGGGCCCTAACCTCCATGTTGTTCAAAGGTCAACTATATTAACAGATCTCAAGGAGAAACAGACAACAATACAAAAATAGTAGGGGACTTCAGTGTCCCACTGTGAGTGACAATCCACACAGAAAATTAACAAGCAAACATTGGAATTGAGGCATACTTTAAACCAAATGGACTAAACAGACATATAGAGAACATTCCATCCAATAGCAACAGAATACACATTCTTCTCAAATGCACATAGAACATTCTCTAGGATAGATCATATGATAGGATACAAAATAACTCTTAGCAAATATAAGACGACTGAAATCATACTGTCGTTTCTGACCACAGTGGTATGAAACTAGAAATCTACCACAAGAAGAAAGCTGTAAAACATAAAAACACGTGGAAACTAAACACATTTCTGAACAACCGACAGATCAAAGAAGAAATCAAAAGGGAAATTAAAAATTATCTCAAAACAAATGAAAACGGAAACACAACATATCAAAACTTATGGAATGCAGCAGAAACAGTTCTGAGAGGAAAGTTTATATAAATTAACGCATATATTAAGAAATTAGACAGATCTCAAACACTCTAACTTTACACCTCAAGGAACTAGAAAAAGAAGAACAATTTAAGCCCAAAGTTAGCAGAAGGAAGGAAATAATAAAGATCAGAGTGGAAATAAATGAAATAGAGACCAGAAAAACAATAGAGAAGATCAATGAAACCAAGAGCTGGGTTTTTTGAAAAGATAAACATAATTGACAAACCTTTAACTAGACTAAGAAAAAAGAGAGAACTCAAAATTAGAAATGAAAGAGGAGACATTACAACTGATACTACAGAAAAAAATAGGATATGAAGCTATGAACAATTATATGCCAACAAATTAGATAACCTAGAAACGGTTAAATTTCTAGAAACACACAACCTACCAAGACTGAATCAGCAAGAAATAGAAAATCTGAAAAGACCAATAATGAGGAAAGAGGTTGAATCAGTAATCAAAAGCCTCCCAACAGAGAAAACCCTAGAACCAGACAGCTTCACTGGTGAATTTTCTAACAATTAAAGAAGAATTAATACCAATCCTTCTCAAATGCTTAAAAAAATTGAAGAGGAGGGAACACTTCCAAACTCATTCTGCAAAGCCAACATTACCCTAGTACCAAAATCAGATAAGTATACTATAAGAAAAGATAACTTTGGACCAATATCCCTGATTAATATAGATGCAAAAATTCTAAAAATATTAGCAAACTAAATTCAAGAACACATTCAAACAACTGTACACTACAACCAAATGGGATTTATCCCTGGAATGCAAAATTGGTTCAACATACACAAATTTTTAAGTGTAATATATCACGTTAATAGAATAAAATATAGAAGGAACCAAGATGGCAGAGCAGAAGGACATGCTCTCACTCCCTCTTGTGAGAACAACCGAATCACAACTAGCTGCTGGACAGTCACCGACAGGAAGACACTGGAACTCACCAAAAAAGATACCCCACATGCAAAGACAAAGGAGAAGCCACAATGAGACAGTAGAAGGGGTGCAATCACAGTAAAATCAAATCCCATAACTGGTGGGTGGGTGACTCACAGACTGGAGAACACCTGAAGTCCACCCACTGGAGTGAAGGTTCTGAGCCCCCATGTCAGGCTTCCCAACCTGGGGTTCCAGCAACAGGAGGAGGAATTCCTAGAGAATCAGACTTTGAAGCCTAGTAGGAATTGATTGCAGGACTTCGACAGGACTGGGAGAAACAGAGAATCCACCCTTGGAGGGCATACACAGAGTACTGTGTACATCGGGACCCAGGGGAAGGAGCAGTGACCCCAGGGGAGACTGAACCAGACCTACCTGCTAGTGTTAGAGGGTCTCCTGCAGAGGAGAGGGGGAGGGGGCTGTGGCTCACCATGGGGACAAGGACACTGGCAGCAAAAGTTCTGGAAAGTACTCCTTGGCGTGAGCTCTCCCAGAGTCTGTCATTAGCCCCACCAAAGAGCCCAGGTAGGCTCCAGTGTTGGGTTGCCTCAGGCCAAACAACCAACAGGGAGGGAACCCCACCCCACCCATCAACAGTCAAGTGGATTAAAGTTTTACTGAGCGCTGCCCACCAGAGCAACAGTCAGCTCTACCCACCACCAGTCCCTTCCATCAAGCCTCTTAGATAGCCTCATCCACCAGAGGGAAGACAGCAGAAGCAAGAAGAACTACAGTCCTGAAGCCTGTGGAACAAAAACCACATTCACAGAAAGACAGAGAAGATGAAAAGGCAGAGGGCTATGTACCAGATGAAGGAACAAGATAAAACCCCAGAAAAACAACTAAATGAAGTGGAGATAGGCAACCTTCCAGAAAAAGAATTCAGAATAATGATAGAGAAGATGATCCAGGACCTCGAAAAAGAATGGAGGCAAAGATCGAGAAGATGCAAGAAATGTTTAACAAAGACCTAGAATAATTAAAGAACAAACAAACAGAGATGAACAACACAATAATTGAAATGAAAACTACACTACAAGGAATCAATAGCAGAATAACTGAGGCAGAAGAACGGATAAGTGACCTGGAAGACAGAATGGTGGAATTCACTGCTGTGGAACAGAATAAAGAAAAAAGAATGAAAAGAAATGAAGACAGCCTAAGAGACCTCTGGGACAACATTAAACGCAACAACATTCACATTATAGGGGTCTCAGAAGGAGAAGAGAGAGAGAAAGGACCAGAGAAAATATCTGAAGGCATTATAGTCGAAACTTCCCTAACATGGAAAAGGAAATAGCCACCCAAGTCCAGGAATCACAGCGAGTCCCATACAGGATAAACCCAAGGAGAAACACGCCAAGTCACACAGTAATCAAATTGGCAAAAATTAAAGAAAAAGAAAAATTATTGAAAGCAGCAAGGTAAAAAAAGCAAGTAACATACAAGGGAACTCCCATAAGGTTAACAGCTGATTTCTCAGCAGAAACTCTACAAGACAGAAGGGACTGGCATGATATACTTAAAGTGATGAAAGGGAGGACCCTACAACCAAGATTACTCTACCCGGCAAGGATCTCATTCAGATTTGATGGAGAAATCAAAAGCTTTACGGACAAGCAAAAGCTAAGAGAATTCAGCACCACCAAACCAGCTCTACAACAAATGCTAAAGGAACTTCTCTAAGTGGGAAACACAAGAGAAGAAAAGGACCTACACAAACAAACCCATAACAATTAAGAAAATGGGAATAGGAACATACATATAGATAATTACCTTAAACGTGAATGGATTAAATGCTCCAACCAAAAGACACAGACTGGCTGAATGGATACAAAAACAAGACCCATATATATGCTGTCTACAAGAGACCCACTTCAGACCTAGGAACACATCCAGACTGAAAGTGAGGGGATGGAAAAAGATATTCCATGCAAATGGAAATCAAAAGAAAGCTGGAGTAGCAATACTCATATCAGATAAAATAGACTTTGAAACAAAGAATGTTATAAAAGATAAGGAAGGACACTACATAATGATCAAGGGATCAATCCAAGAAGAAGATATAACAATTATATAGGCACCCAACATAGGAGCACCTCAATACATAAGGCAACTGCTAACAGCTATGAAAGAGGAAATCAACAGTAACACAATAATAGTGGGGGACTTTAACACCTCACTTACACCAATGGACAGAGCATCCAAAATGAAAATAAGTAAGGAAACAGAAGCTTTCAATGACACAACAGACCAGATAGATTTAATTGATATTTATAGGACATTCCATCCAAAAACAGAAGATTACACTTTCTTCTCAATTGCGCATGGAACATCCTCCAGGATAGCTCACATCTTGTGTCACACATCAAGCCTCAGTAAATTTAAGAAAATTGAAATCATATCAAGTATCTTTTCTGACCACAACGCTGTGAGATTAGAAATGAATTACAGGGAAAAAAACGTAAAAAGACATGGAGGATAAACAATACATTACTAAATAACCAAGAGATCACTGAAGAAATCAAAGAGGAAATCAAAAAATACCTAGAGACAAATGACAATGAAAACACGATGATCCCAAACCTATGGGATGCAGCAAAAGCAGTTCTAAGAGGGAATTTTATAGCTATAAAAGCCTACCTCAAGAAACAAGAAAAATCTCAAGTAAACAATCTAAACTTACACCTAAAGGAACTAGAGAGAGAAGAACAAACAAAACCCAAAGTTACTAGAAGGAAAGAAATCATAAAGATCAGAGCAGAAATAAATGAAATAGAAACAAAGAAAACAATAGCAAAGATCAATAAAACTACAAGCTGGTACTTTGAGAAGATAAACAAAATTGATAAACCATTAGCCAGACTCATCAAGAAAAAGAAGGAGAGGACTCAAATCAATAAAATTAGAAATGAAAAAGGAGAACAACAGACACCACAGAAATACAAAGCATCCTAAGAGACTACTACAAGCAACTCTATGCCAATAAAATGGACAACCTGGAAGAAATGGACAAATTCTTAGAAAGGTATAACCTTCCAAGACTGAACCAGGAAGAAATAGAAAATATGAACAGACCCATCACAAGTAGAAATTTTTTTTTTTTTTTTTTTTTTTTGCAGTACACGGGCCTCTCACTGTTCTGGCCTCTCCCGTTTCGGAGCACAGCCTCCGCACGTGCAGGCTCAGCGGCCATGGCTCACGGGCCCAGCCGCTCCACGGCATGTGGGATCTTCCCGGACCAGGGCATGAACCCGTGTTCCCTGCATCGGCAGGCGGACTCTCAACCACTGCGCCACCAGGGAAGCCCACAAGTAGAAATTGAAACTGATTAAAAATCTTCCAACAAACGAAAGTCCAGGACCAGATGGCTTCACAGCTGAATTCTATCAAACATTTAGAGAAGAGCTAACACATATTCTTCTCAAACTCTTCCAAAACATTGCAGAGGAAGGAACACTCCCAAACTTATTCTGAGGCCACCATCACCCTGATACCAAAACCAGACAGAAGTACTACAAAAAGAAGAAAATTACAGACCACTATCACTGATGAATATAGATGCAAAAATCCTCAACAAAATACTGGCAAACAGAATCCAACAACACATTAAAAGGATCATACACCATGATCAAGTGGGATTTATCCCAGGGATGCAAGGATTCTTCAATATACACAAATCAATCAATGGGATACACCATATTAACAAACTGAAGAATAAAAACCATATGATCATCTCAATAGATGCAGAAAAAGCTTTTGACAAAATTCAACACCCATTTATGATAAAAACTCTCCAGAAAGTAGGCACAGAGGGAACCTACCTCAACATAATAAAGGCCATATACAACAAACCCACGGGAAATATCATTCTTAATGGTGAAAAACTGAAAGCATTTCCTCTAAGGTCAGGAACGAGACAAGGATGTCCACTCTCACCACTATTATTCAACACAGTTTTGGAAGTCCTAGCCATGGAAATCAGAGAGGAAAAACAAATAAAAGGAATACAAATTGGAAAAGAAGAAGTAACACTGTCACTCTTTGCAGATGATACTATACATAGAGAATCCTAAAGATGCCAGCAGAAAACTACTAGAGCTAATCAATGAATTTGGTAAAGTTGCAGGATACAAAATTAATGCACAGAAACCTCTTGCATTCCTATACACTAATGACAAAAAATCTGAAAGAGATATTAAGGAAACACTCCCATTTACCATTGCAACAAAAAGAATAAAATACCTAGGAATAAACCTACCTAGGGAGACAGATGGCCTGTATGCAGAAAACTATAAGACACTGATGAAAGAAATTAAAGATGATACAAACAGATGGAGAGATATACCATGTTGTTGAATTGGAAGAATCAATATTGTGAAAATGACTATACTACCCAAAGCAACCTACAGATTCACTGTAATCCCTGTCAAATTACCAGTGGCATTTTTTACGGAACTAGAGCCAATCATCTTAAAATTTGTATGGAGACACAAAAGACCCCAAATAGCCAAAGCAGTCTTGAGGGAAAAAAACGGAGCTGGAGGAATCAGGCTCCCAGACTTCAGCCTATACTACAAAGCTACAGTAATCAAAACAATATGGTACTGGCACAAAAACAGAAACATAGATCAATGGAACAAGTTAGAAAGCCCAGAGATAAACCCACGCACCTAGGGTCAACTAATCTATGACAAAGGAAGCAAAGATATACAATGGAGAAAAGACAGTCTCTTCAATAAGTGGTGCTGGGAAAACTGGACAGCTACATGTAAAAGAATGAAATTAGAACACTCCCTAACACCACACACAAAAAAAACCTCAAAATGGATTTGAGAACTAAATGTAAGACCGGACACTATAAAACTGTTAGAGGAAAATATAGGAAAAACACTCTTTGACATAAATCACAGCAAGATCTTTTTTGATCCACCTCCTACAGTAATGGAAATAAAAAAAAAATAAACAAATGGGACCTAATGGAACTTCAAAGCTTTTGCACAGCAAGGGAAACCATAAACAAGACGAAAAGAAAACCCTCAGAATGGGAGAAAATATTTGCAAACGAATCAACAAAGGATTAATCTCCAAAATATATAAACAGATCATTCAGCTCAATATTAAAGAAACAAACAACCCAATCGAAAAATGGGCAGAAGACCTATATAGATATTTCTCCAGAGAAGACATACAGATGGCCAAGAAGCACATGAAAAGCTGCTCAACATCACTAATTATTAGAGAAGTGCAAATCAAAACTACAATGAGGTATCACCTCGCACCAGTTAGAATGGGCATCATCAGAAGATCTACAAACAACAAATGCTGGAGAGGGTGTGGAGAAAAGGGAACCCTCTTGCCTTGCTGGTGGGAATGTAAATTGATACAGCCACTATGGAGAACAGTATGGAGGTTCCTTAAAAAACTAAAAATAGAATTACCATATGACCTGGCAATCCCACTACTGGGCATATACCCAGAGAAAACCATAATTCAAAAAGACACATGCACCCCAATGTTCATTGCAGCCCTATTTACAATAGCCAGGTCATGGAAGCAGCCTAAATGCCCATCGACAGATGAATGGATAAAGAAGAGGTGGTACATATATACAATGGAATATTACTCAGCCATAAAAAGGAATGAAACTGAGTCATTTGTTGAGACATGTATGTATCTAGAGACTGTCATACAGAGTGAAGTGAGTCAGAAAGAGAAAAACAAATATCATATATTAACACATGTATGTGGAACCTAGAAATATGGTACAGATGAACCTGTTTGCAAGGCAGAAGTTGAGACACAGGTGTAGAGAACAAACGTATGGACACCAAGGGGGAAAACCACAGTGGGGTGGGGATGGTGGTGTGCTGAATTGGGCAATTGGGATTGACATGTATACACTGATGTGTATAAAACTGATGACTAATAAGAACCTGCAGTATTAAAAAATAAATGAACAAAAAAAAAAAAACTAATACTAAACTTTCTTTGGGTTATTTGTATGGAAATATATTAATATAAATGTTTCAGACATTACATGAAATTTCTAAAAATCTTATATGTTCTGGTATAATGTTATAAGTCTAGTTATTACTTTAAAATGTATATCTCAGAAATAACTAAATTTCCTTGTCAATTGCATTATTATGAACTTTCATCACATCTTTAACCGTGGTCATTTTTAAGTCTTTTGTCATTTACAGACAGTTCTGGGTATACTCTGATGCTTTCACAAAAATGTTCCTGTAAAAGGGTTTCATCTTCAAGGAATTCATGGAAAAGACTCTGACAAGTACAGGTTTCTGGTAACTGACTATACTGCTGAACTGAATGAATAAGCATTTTCAGAACTCTAATGGAAAGCTGATGAATTCATAAAAGTGCTAACAAAAGATCAAGATGAAAAAAATTAATTACATGGGATTGAGTGAACTGATGAGGATGATTATAATTTTTGTGACTTTCTGTTTGAATTAAAAAAAATCCCACAAGAACTCAGAGGCAAAAAATATACAAATCAATTTTCACTGCAAAGTAAAGGAGCTGTTACAGTGGAGGATTACTGGACTGAATATCAATATTATGATAATAGTATGAGTGTGTTTCGTGTTTGGTAATTGCAATCACTGTTGCTTTTGTTGTGGTCATCCCTTTACAATGCTTGGTGTCGGTTGATTTGTCTCTTGTAAAATAAAATACCGTGTGTGTGTGTCAAAAAAAAAAAAAGAAAGAAAAATGAGAGACAAATTAATCCCATCAAAATGGCAAAGATTCTTAAAAAGTCATAAGATGAAGTTTTGCGAAGAATGAAGGGAAATGAACTTCTCGTAATTGCTTTTGGGTTTTAAAATTGGTACAGCTGCCACAAGGGCAATGTGGCATATTTATAAAAAATCCTAGATGTATGCATGATCATATATCTGTCTTCCTGTGCTAGGTATTATGCTAGGTAGTAGGAGAGTGATGGATGGTAAGCGAGATATTATTCCTGCCTTCCTGGCAGGAGAGACAACTAAATAAGCAATCACAATAATGTGATCATTTGATGAAGACTATAAAATAGATTTTCCTGTTTTTGCAATAACGATATCTGTGTATGTGTGCATGTAGAATATTAAATACACTAAAAGAATATATACCAGAAAAAAAAAATCCTCTAATGCTAAAAGAAGATAACTGACAACTCCACTTCAGACTCTTCTAGGAAATGACACATTTTGTCTTATTTTTTTTTTTTCCCCAAAACTATGGTTTGGAGTTGAAGCCCTGAGTAGGTCCAAAGCTGTTTTGATAAACACCATCTTATTCTTGCTTGGGGACATCTTGTCCCTCCCCCCATTAAAATTTTAAGTGGTTTTGGAATTAAGTGGACTTGAGTTCCAGAACAGGCTTTGATTCTAATTATTAAAAGAACTTGTACTACCAAAAAAAAAAAAAAATAGAATATAAAAATCATGATTATCTCAATAAATGCAGGAAAAGCATTTGCAAAATTCAACACCCTTTCATGATAAAAAACCTTGACAGGTTGGGCACAGAACAAACATACTTTAACATAGTAAAGGCCACGCACAACAAACTCACAGTTAACATTTACTCAATGGAGAAAATGGAAAAAATTTCCTCTAACATCAGGAAGAAGATAAGAATGCCCACTCCCACCACTCTTATTCAATATAATACTGGAAGTCCTAGCTAGAGTAATTAAGTAAGACAAAGAAATAAAAGTCATCCAAATCAGAAAGAAGTAAAATTATCACTATTTGCAGACGATATGATTTTACATACAAAAATCCCAAAGACTCAAAGAACTGTTGGAAGTAGTCAACAAGTTTCATAAAATTGCAGGACATAAAATCAACATACGGAAATCAGCTGCATTTCTGTATACCAACAATGAAGTATCTGACAAAGAAATCACCCCATAAACAGCATCAAAAACAATAAAATACCTAGGAATAAATTTAACCAAGGAAGTGAACGATCTGTACAACAAAAACTACGAGACTTTGCTGAAAGAAACTGAAGAAGACACAAACAAATGGAAAAACATCTCATATTCATGGATTGGAAGAATATTGTAAAATGTCCATATTACCCAAACTGATCTATAGGTTCAACACAATCTCTATCAAAATATTAAGGGCATTCACCATAGAAATAGAAGAAACAACCCTAAAATTTGTATGGAACCACAAAAGACTCCAAATCCATGGAAATCCTAAGAAGAAAAAACAAATCCAAAAGTATCATACTTACTGACTTCAAACTATACTACTAAAGCTAGAGTAATAATAAAAACAGTACAGTACTGGTATAAAATTAGACATATAGACCATCAGAACAGAATACAGAGCCCAGAATTAAACCCCCCACATATGTGGTCAACTACTTGTTGACAAGAGAGCCAAGAATACCCAATGAGGAAAGGATAGTCTCTTCAACAAATAGTGTTGAAAAAACTTGATAAACACATGCAGAGCAATGAAATTGAACCCCTATCTTACACCACTCACAAAAAGAACTCTAAGTGGATCAAAGACTTAAACATAAGACCTGATACTATACAGGTAAAGAGCCATAAAATTAAGAGAAACTAAGCTCTATGATGATAAGCAGAGTTGTGGGAGCTACAGAGGAAGCAGTAGTTAATTAAGTGTGCCCAGAGGAGGGCACATTTGAGCTCACACTTGGAGAAAGAATAGAATTCCACCAGAGTATGAACAGAAACACTAAGTACATGACATGACCCCGTAAAAATAGAAGTGTAGTGTGGATGGGTAGAGGACTGATTGGGACACCTGTCTGGGTCATGGGGCATGTTTGGACATGAGATTTGGAAGACCCTTGAATGGCACGGAAAAAGTTTGGGATTTAGTCTACAGGCAACAAGAACCTACTGAAACATTTTGAGTAGGAAGGTGATGAGTGATGGGCTTTAACCAACATTAATAGTAGGGCAATGGGGGAAGGAGGAGAAAGCCTGAGGCAGAGAAGCCAGTTAGAAAATCAGAGTCTGATCTGGGGACAGTGGAGAGGAGGGACAGATGAGAGACATTTTTGAAGGGTAATTAATTTTGGGACTTGGAGGCGTTTAGTTCTCAAGGCTGAGCTAGCTAAAAGCTGGTTTTTATGTAAGACAGCTCCGAGGGGAGGTGGGGAAGAGGGACATGAACGGCGGAGCAGGTTTAAGGATGAGATTGAGAGATTGGTTTGGAAAGTACTGCTTCTGTAGCATAGCAGCAGACAACAGGTCAGGGTTAGAGAGAGAGAGAATTGGGAAACCTCATCAGACAGATAATAAAGTCATGAGAGCGGATGGACTCACCCAAGGAAAGAGGGAAGTCAGGAGAAAAGTGGAACCAAGGGAAAAACTGAAGGGAATCCCTGTGTCTATTGGTGGGTGAAGTGCCAACCAGCATAGTCACTGAGTATGAATGTAACCAAAGATGGGGGATACCCTGGAGGTGGCAGTATCACAAAGATGAGGTAAATGGACTCTTCAGGACTCTGGGACCATATCACCCATGTTAGAATTGCTTCTTAGTGATGTGTCTTGGGCAAATTACTTGACTTCTTTGTGCCTCAGTTTCCTCAGCTGTAAAATAAGCATAATAATAGTATCCACATAATAGAGTGGTTGTGAAAACTGAGTTAAAATAGGTGAAGTAATTAGAACAGTGCCTGTTACATAGAAAATGGTGTATGTGTTAGTCATTGTTTTGTTGTTACTTTCTAAAATAAGGTTTTAAAAGTAAAAACAGTAGAAAATATGCAGGCATTCATTCAGTCAAGTGCTTTTAAAATTTTTTTCAATTACGCCATCTGGTTGTTTTGCGTCAGGCACTGCCTCTTATAAAACTTTTTAATTTGCAAAGTTGCAAACATCGTACAGAGTTCCTAAATACTCTTCACCTTGTTTCTCATAAGGTTAACATCTTACATATATATTGAAGCCAGAAAATTAACACTAATACAGTACTGTTAACTAATTACCTTATTTGAATATTGCCTGTTTTCCACTGTCTGTTTTTCTTGTCCATGACCCATTCCAGCATCCAACATTGCATTTAGTTGCATCTCCTTGTTCCCTCCATTCTATGACAGTTCTTTTTCACGAACTTAACATATTTTAAGACTACTAGTTTTGTAGAAGGTCCATTTGGGTTTATCTAATGGTTTCTCATGATTAGGTTGAGGTTATGCATTTTTGGCAAAAATTCCACAGAAAGGATATTGTAGCCTCCTCAGTACACCATCTTGGGGGTATGATGTCAATATGTCTTATTACTGGTGATATGAACTTGGATCACTCAGTCAAGGTGATGTCTATCAGGTTTCTCCATAGCAAAGATATTTTTTCCTTTGTAATTACTAACGTGTAGGGAGATACTTTGAGAATATAAAAATCGTTTTTCTCAATATAATTTCCCCTATTAATTTTAGCATTCTTTGATGGCTCTTGCCTGCAACAATTACTACTGTGGTGTCTGACTACTGGTGATTTTCTATTTTTAGTCATTCCTTCTACATTTATTAATTAGAATTCTGTCATAGGAAAGAGCCGTCCCTTTCCCCCCATTTATTTATTTCAGTATATATTTATACTTGTATTTATTCCATTATGGACTTGGATACTTAGTCTTTGGGTTGTAATCCAATACTATCCTTATTTATTTTGTTGTACAGATTTTTCCAGCTTTGGCCATTGGGACCTCCTTCAAGTTTGTCCTGTGTCCTATTGATGTGTCCCCATCATTTCTCAAGCACTTCCTAACTTTCTGACATCACAAGATATTCCAGACTAACCTTGTCTTTTCCATGCCATAGCTCTGGAATCAAACATTTCTCTAAGGAGCCCTGGTTCCTTTTATTAGAGAATGGTATTTAGAAAACAAGCTCTGGACTCTAGGTATGATCATTGCTCCCAGGATGCCACTGCTTCCAGGCTCAGGGAGTACCTCTTTTTCAAGTGTCCTGGCCATCTTTCTAGAAGAGATGTTCCCTGTGCTTCGGGGAAAAATATGGGTTAAAACAATGACACATTCAGATTATTATCCTTTTGAAAATAGTACTGGAAAGCCAATACTCTTTGTTCTTTTTCCTTTTTCCTTCCCTAGTTCTCCAGTTTGGATTTACAACTATCTTTGTGGCAGCTTTTCCCCTAGCGCCACTCCTGGCCTTACTGAATAATATAATTGAAATTCGACTTGACGCTTATAAATTTGTCACACAGTGGAGGCGACCTTTAGCTTCAAGGGCCAAAGACATAGGTAAGTTGGATTTGGGGTGTTTTTCAAAGAAATTAACCACCTGGTAGATAAAATAAAACAGCTACCAGCTTTAGATTTTTACATATGGTTTCCATGTAAGATGACTCAACTAACTCTTACAAAAGAATAATTGTTAGCTTTAAATAATATTAGATAACAAGTACAGCTACCTATTTGGAAATTTATAATTTCCAGTGCTAGAGAATTTGTGCTTAAATAGATTCTCAATTTGGTTGTTTCTATCCTAAGACTTTGGAATCTAAAAATTTGATTTATTACCACCTATTTCCTTTTTAAAGTAGATCTCCCATTTGCTTAACTTTGTTTTGCTCTTTCCTAAATGTTTGCCTGAGTCATAGGAAGTATGATCCAGTCTTTCTATAGGCAGAGATGGCCTTTGGTTTTTGACTAGAGATGCTGAGTTGAATCAGGTGCAGCCTCTCAAAAGCTGGCAGAGATCAGAGCCTGTCTTTTATTCATTTCTGCATCCGGTGCTTAGAATAGAGCAGGCAGGTGCTCAGCCAGTGTGTGTAGAAGAGAATTCGGTGTGCATATGCTTAACTCAGTGTTTTTTGAACGTCCCAATGAAACAAACACACTCAATGAGCACCTACTCTGGGTCAGTGCATCAGGAACTTGGTCCATAAAGATGAACTGGAGAGACCCTATAGGTACCCCCAAGGAGCTCCCAGTCTGGTGGCATCTTGACATTGCATGTGCCAATCTTATCAGATAGTGTTTGGTGCCTTATCATTGACCAGAATTCTCTACTTATATCTGAACCCGATTGATTTTTAAGTCATGAGCATGGGCACTTCCATGCAAACTCCTTCAATGCCAAGGTTTTTGAAGGTACAAATTCTTCCTCCTGGTTGCAAGAATCAGTATTTGGGGTGGTGGAAGGACCTGTGCAAAGGACTATTGAAAATGAATTACCCCAGTTGTTTTTATAGTTATTACCTCTGCTGTTGTGTCTGGAATTAATTCAACACTTCTCTTTGAATAGGAATTTGGTATGGAATTCTTGAAGGCATTGGAATTCTCTCTGTTATTACAAACGCATTTGTCATAGCGATCACATCTGACTTTATCCCTCGCTTGGTGTACGCTTATAAGTATGGACCTTGTGCAGGCCAAGGGGAAGCTGGGCAAAAGTAAGTGTGCCATAAAGCCATCATGAAATCCCCATTTCCTAGCCATCGTGTGCTGTTGGACACTCAGACAGAAGCCTCTGCATTGGAGCACATGGGGCACAAGCCCAGGACAGAAGGCCTGTAGTGGGGAAGTGGAAATATGATACAATAACACTTTTGGCCAAAGAAAACACATTCTGATCTATTGAAGGGTTGGAAGTCATACAAGTCATACAAGTTTTAGGTGGAATCCAATGTGAGAAAAGCAAATAATCATTTCCCCCCTCCTGCCCACCATGAATTCAGAAGTGTGTGGTATGCTAATGTGTGTAGCAAAAAAAGTGTTCCATGATATATAGTTATGCCATTTTTATGAGTTTATAAAAGTATAGTTATAATTTGATTCCTCTTGTGTCATGTGAAGACTCTGAAAATTTTACATGGGAAATGTGCAATCATGTGCCAAGTACTCACAAGGTATTCCATAAATATTTGTGGAATAAGTAACTGAATGATTCTTTCCTGGCTGTGGACTTGACCAGTGTCTATATTACCACAGGCAAATTGGGTGAACTTAACTCGCTGAGAGATCAATACTATGGCATCACCTCAATGGTTCCCAAAGCCAGGGCTCTGTATTTCTGGTCAGCTAAAGTCTTGGCAAAATTATAACATGTCCCCTAGCTTTCATTTCTACACCCTTGGACAAAAAGATAAAAAGTGCCAACATACTTTAATGGGAAAAAATAAAACAACCCTGTTTGGCTAATGCCAAAATAATATAATTAATTGTGGGATTTAAATGTCTGTAGGTTAGAGTGGAATGTGTGTTGGGATCATAGGGTCCTTTTGGTTCCCCAGAAGTCATCTCACTTAGGCTCCTGCATATTCCTACAAGCAGCCCTGCCTCTTAGTTTACTAGTCTGAGCCAAACTAATTCATCCTCTATAGCTAGTGTAGTTCCATCAGCCCCCAAGGAGTACAGTGCCACCAAATCAAGTCAGCTAAATTTATACACACCTGACCTAGGTCCAATTTCATTATTCATCCTACATAAATGCTCTAAGGCATAGATAACTGAATGAGATAAAGCTCACAATCCAGCTATTTGAGGAAGCTTCTATAAAGTTCTTCACTAACCACATGGCCATTAAATGTGAATTATCTAGCCACTGTAAGTGAGCATACCATCCCATTTCAAGAGAGATTTGAAGACTTACATTGTACTATGCACGCATTTCTTTCTACCTGTAACTGTTGTGAACATTCTCTGCTTGACTCAGCCTAGAAAAGCTTACCTTTGTTCAAACCACTTGCATGTATGTTTTGCATTTGATTCTCAAAACAACGCGGGTAACGGGATGTGCATTATTAGCCTCGCTTTGAAGAGTAGAAAGAGATTGAGAGAGGTTAAATCCGTAATCACAAGGCAGAGTAACTGATGGAGCCCACACGAAGGTAAAGCCTAGACTCAGGCAGTGCCCTTCATCCTGAACCTCACGCCCTCGGGGCCCTTGCCAATAAGTGCTTATCCAACTCATCTAACAGTCAACTCCCTGGGGTTTAAATCTTAATGGTTATTTCCATTCTTCCGCTACTTCAAATATGGTAATACCTTGTTCTGGAGGAAACCAAAAAATAAAGTGGGAACATTTATGTGCAGTTGATAATGAATCAGAGCTTTAGAATTTTGACAGCCTATTAGATTTAAGACAATGTTCATGGTGATTAGAATTTCTCTAGCCTCCTTAATTCAGTTTTACTGAGCTCTTTGGGCCTTTTTTTTTTTTTTAAACAATGTTTCTCTTAAGAGCCTGTTGCTACCTTCAATATTTGTAGATCTACTTTTTATCTGCTAATCCATTAGTCATTTTTCTTATTTTCCAGTAGTTACATTTGTGCATGTTTCTTCATGAATCTTATTTTCTGCCCCACCAGCTACTCCATTATCCTTTTTAGGTTTTTTTCTTTTTCCAGTTTAAAAATGCTTCAGAGATGACTGAACTCATAGAGGAGCAGCATTGTCAAATTTTAGACCTCATAGGCTTTTAAGGTAGCATGTGCAGTCAGAGTGAGATCCCACTTAGATTAAATCCGGCTGTGGAAACGCCATATTTCAATTTAAATTGACCCTAAATCAACAGTATTCCAACCAAACCAATCACCTTTCTCCAAAACTCCAGGCTTCCCTCACCTTACAGGTTTCCCTGGCTCCTCCATGGATGAGGATTTCACTCCTGTGTCCAGGGTCATTCAGTTCACAGGCCCCTTGTCCCTATGACAGCGTGCTTCAGTTATTCCTGGCTGCGCATTCCCCCCAGTCTCAACACTCCTCTGCTCGGCAGACCAGTCTTCAGCAGCACAGTGGGGAAGACGTTCTCATTTTCCAGCCAGATCTGTACGTGAAAGGAATACTGTGGTTTGAGGCAGTGGTCTCCACACAGCAGGTACACAAGAGTTTTTCAAATGTTTTCATCTTCCCTCTTAAGACATTCTGTCTTTCCAGCTGCCGGTGATCAGAGTGTTGTTCATTGCCTACAAAATGAAGTCACTTCGTCTTTCAGGGTATCTTCCCGAGGGCCCTTTAGAAAGAGCTTAGAGAACTAAAATCACCTCTGGGCAGACATCAGGAGACAGAAATTGTGAAGTAAAGTTGAAGATGTATATTATAAAATTGTTCTGTCAATCAGAGTTAAGATTTCAATCAGCAAACTAAATTTTTTTTCCAGAAAGCACAAATAACCAGTTTGATCCCTCACCCTCAATGAATGCAATAAACTAATTACTTTGTTATCAGGTAGACATGGATTAGAGTTTGGGAACATTCTCTAAGGATATATGCAGGCCTTAGAAAATTACTGAGGTATATACCTGATCTAGTGGTATAAATCAAGCTGATTTTCCTGTAAAAATAGTGATACCATAAGGAGTTAGAGATTTGATCAAGGACACAGTGCTCGGATTTTCACAGAATGAGCTACAAATATCTTAATGAACTATAAATAATGTATTTATATAAGCTATAAATCAATTAAATCGATCAACACCAAAACCAATTGCAAAGTTGTATTTCAGAAGATAAAGCTTATGGTTACAGAGGGCTACTCTTCTTATTTCATAATGTCTGACGTTTTCAATGCAAGAAGTCAGAAGTCTGCTTTCTTCTGTGCTTATCTCATTAGCCTAATTTATTACCTATAAAGTTATCTACAAATTAACCTATAAATAAATTAGTCATTTGTTTTCTACAAAGCATGTCTGACTTTAAATGCACAAACCTGACCTTATTTCCCCTTGCTTTTTTGCCCTTTCAACCCTATCCCCATGCTATTTGAGTCACAATGCCTAAAACCTCAAAAGCAAATTTAGTAGCAGAATTCAAAGACACTCTGCAGTGAGTTTGATCTGGAATCTACAGACTCAGAAGTCAACTTCTGATTCTGTTCTCTCCCTTGAAAATGATGAGAATGATCACTAGTTCATCCTTTTCCCCCACAGTAAAGGATGGAAACCGATAAGTAATGAATGGTTTTAAAACCAGAATTCTCACATTTAAATAAATGTCTTCTCAGAAGTTACTTGGAAAACATATGCATTCTAATTCAAACAATGCTGCCCTTGCATAAGACATTTTTCTGAATCTTCTTTCTTGGAAGTGGCTTTAGAGGCCATCTGCCAACCCCTTAAGAAAACTGACTTCATTATTTTATATTCTCAGGAAACTCTTCCTTTGTCTGATACTTTTTTATCCTTCCCTCTCACTTCTCCCTGATCATCAGTGTAGCCTTGTCTTTCCTCTGTCTCACCTGGAGCTGGGGGTGTGTCACAGTGAGGATACATAGACCTCCTGCCAGCAAACTTAGTAGACATGGGATCTGCTGCCTGTGACCTTCCTGCTGTAACAATAGGTCACTGAGTTGACACATGCATGCCACTGGCTGAACCCTATACGATGAAGTGTGGGAAACCTCATTTCCCTGAATTGGTGATGGTCTCAACTGTTTGACGTTGGCAAGCTAAGATTCTACCACAGTGAAAATAATTAGATAAATGCCTGGAAAATTCAGTGTTAGCAGTTCCTCTTCTTCCCTGATTATGGAAATTATATGGAAAGAAGACTTACTAGTTCCATGTGTAATGCTTTGCACCCGGAAGGAGTACATGCCCACTAAAGGCACATTTTCAACTTGATTCATGACTGACATTACATGAATATGCTTAATAAAGAGTTCAACTATGTCTCCCTTTTATCTTTTACTTTGAATGTAAGGTATTCAGCCTGTGAGGTGGGTATTTCATTTGAATTTAGGCTCTCTATTGAGTTTTTTAACAGAGTAGCCATGAGCAGCTTTAATCTTAGTAAAGCTTAGGGCTGCTGTGTGAGAGAAGAGTGTAGGAGGGGTTGTAATTATTCCATTTCAATGCTGGGCCTGCTTTTGCCAGTTTCCAGAGCACCTTTCCCTTCCCCACAGCTCAGCTCCTGAGAAGACTCTGCTCTATTCTGTATTTCACAAAACTGGCTCCCTCTCTGTGACAGCTAATCATCATCAAGACTCTGTTTCATGTCATGTTCTAGGCAGTTCATAGATGAGGGAGAAATCATTTCAAATTACCTTCTTATCGAGTGATGGGAGTAGGGCATGTTACACACGCACTGACCGTTTGTTTCACCCATGAGTGACTGTTGACAAATGGGTCCTTCTGCTTGGTTCATTTCTTTTAAGGCCATGATGAAACCAGTGACTTGCCTTGAGCAAGACAACACATGCACAGAACCCATGTGCTCTCAGAACTATGTTTGTGTTATCACTTGGGTTTGGTATTCAGCAACTTTGGATAATCACATCAGACATGTTACTGAAGAGAGTCTGAAGACCATGATTTCTTCTTTCAATTAATAATTAAATATTTATTGACCTCCTGCTAGGTGCATGAAATAAAATACCACTCACATTTATTAAGATCTTGCTATAGGCTAAGCATTATATCACTTGCTTTACATATATCATTTCATTTCATTCCCACAGTGACCCTATGAGGTGGACACTTTTGTTGCTTTAAGAATTGCATAATTTGCCAAGATCACATGGCTAGAAAGCAGCAGAGCTACAATTTGACCCTAAAGCCCAAGTTTTTTGTATTGTAATATACTGACCCCCATTCCCCAACACAGAATGAAAGCCATGTCCTCAAGAAGCTTATAATCCCTGGGAGGTCCAGGCAATAGTTTTATTCCTGATCCATCTTCAAGACCTTGATAGAATCTCTGGTACTTTAAATTGAATTCAATATTTACTGGATTCCTACACTGCACAAGACTGTCCTAGGATACCAAAATATCTATGACACCTCTTCGGATCCAAAAAAGAAAAAACACACTATAGTCCAAAGGAGAAGACATACATGTATGCAGCCAACTCTAGTATAAGCTATATGCCCATTGTGAAGTAAATACAGCTGCACCACAGAGAGAAGGGAATGAGCCTTCTGACTGGGGGGATTAGGACATTTTCACAAAAGAGGTGACATCTCAGTTGGTGAACACTATTACCACTTGTAAACCATGAGTAAGGAATCCCAAGAGAAAAGACAACATGAGCAGAGGCATGAAAGTATATGATACATGAAAGGAACATAATCTAGCATGACTGTAGCATGGGATGTGAGTTGGGAGGGGGGTTATATTCATACTAGTTATATTCAGGGCATTATGAGAAATTATAGATAATCATTAATGAAGGAATGTGATTATGTGTGCATATGTGTGTGTGTCATCAATGAAAGAAGTGGTGACTTACTTATGCTGATCATGCAACGCTTTTGCCCATTTCACTGAAGCACTGATTGGGGTAGTGATAGTCTAGATGATGATTCTGCACAAAAAGGACTATAACAAAAGAATGACTTGTTCTTCATTCAGCATACCCAGGGCTTTTCAGTGTATTCCAACTTGAGAGCTGTGACAAGGCAGGTGCAAGTAAGGTACCTATAACTGCAGGGATTTCTAGGAAGTAGAGCCTTGGTGAATTGGATGCAGAGGTGATCAGAGTCCTAATTAGAGAATCTGTTTTCTTTTGTAGGTGCATGGTTGGCTATGTGAACGCCAGCTTGTCTGTATTCCGAATTTCTGACTTTGAGAACCGATCTGAGCCTGAGTCTGATGGCAGTGAGTTCTCGGGGACTCCTCTCAAGTACTGTAGGTAAGTGTGGCACTCTTAGCCTCAGCTGGGCTGGCTCTGCCGTGGGGAGGTGTTGCTCAGACAGTGGCCCTTTTTGACTGAGTGGATTTACAGCTGCGGTTCTCAAACTTGATTATGCATTACAATCCCCTGGAGAATTTTTAAATCTCTTAATGAGGCTGTGACCCAGACAGATTAAAACATAATCTCTGGGGTGAAACCCAGACTTCCAGATCCAGGAAGCCCGTGTAAGAGGAACCCAAAGAGACCCCCACTAAGACATTATAATTAAAGTATCAAAAGTTAAGACAAGGAGAGAATATTAGAAGCAGCAAGAGTAAAACAATTTGTTACACACAGACATATGTCATTTTTGTGCACTTCGCAGATACTGCATTTGTTAAAAATTGAAGGTTCGTGGCAATCCTGCATCGAGAAAGTCTGTCAGTGCTGTTTTTCCAACAGCATTTGCTCACTTTGTGACTCTGTGTCACGTTTTGGTAATTCTAGCCGTATTTCAGATTTTTTCATTATTATTATGTTTGTTATGGTGATCTATGATCAGTGATCTTTGATGTTATTATCGTAATTGTTTTGGGGTGCTACAAACACTGCACATATAAGACAGTGAACTTAATGTGTTCTGACTGCTCTGTTTCCCCATCTCTGCCTCTCCATGGGCTCCCCTCTTCCCTGAGACACAGTATTGAAATTAGGCCAATTCAATTAATAACCCTACAGTGGCCTCTAAGTGTTCAAGAGAAAGGAAAGCCACACATCCCTCACTTTAAATCAAAAGCTAGAAATGACTAAGCTTAGTAAGGAAGGCAAGCTGAAAGCAGAGATAAGCCAAAAGGAAGGCCTCTTCCACCAAACAGTTTGCCAAGTTGTGAATGCAAAGGAAAAGTTCTTGAAGAAAAGTTAAAGTGCTACTCCAGTGAACACCCAAATGATAAGAAAGTGAAACAGCCTTACTGATGATCTGAAGAAAGTTTTAGTGGTCTGTACGGAAGATCAAACCAGCAAAAACATTCCCTTAAGCCAAAGCTTAATCCAGAGCAAGACCCTCACTCTCTCAATTCTGTGAGGGCCAAGAGAGGCAAGGAAGCAACAGAAAAGTTGGAAGCTAGCAGAGGTTAGTTCATGAGGTTTAAGAAGCAGCACCCATAACATGCAAGTGCTGATGTAGAAGCTGCAGCAATTTGGTTCAAGATGGCGGAGTAGAAGGACGTGCACTCACTCCCCCTTGCGAGAGCACCAGAATCACAACTAACTGCTGAATAATCATCGACAGGAAGACACTGTAACTCACCAAAAAAGGTACTCCACATCCAAAGACAAAGAAGCCCCAGTGAGATGGTAGGAGGGTCGCAATCACAATAAAATCAAATCCCATAACCACAGGGTAGGTGACTCACAAACTGGAGAACAATTATACCACAGAAGTCCACCCACTGGAGTGAAGGTTCTGAACCCCACATCATGCTTCCCAATTTGGGGGTCTAGCAATGGGAGGAGGAATTCCCAGAGAATCACACTTTGAAGGCTAGCAGGATTTGACTGCAAGAGTTTGACAGGACTGGGGGAAACAGAGACTCCACTCTTGGAGGGCACACACAAAGTAGTGTGCTTATCAGGACCCAGGGGGAAGTGGCAGTGACCCCATAGGAGAATGAACAGACCTACCTGCTAGTGTTGGACGGTCTCCTGCAGAGGCAGGGGGCAGCTATGGCTCACTATGAGGACAAGGGCACTGGTAGCAGAAGTTCTGGTAAGTACTCCTTGGTGTGAGCCCTCCCAGAGTCCACCATTAGCCCCACCAAAGAGCCTCTAGCTCCAGTGCTGTGTCCCCTGAGGCCACACAACCCACAGGGAGGGAACTCAGCCACATTCATCAGCAGACAAGCAGATTAAAGTTTTACTGAGCTCTGCCCACCAGAGAAACACCCAGCTCTACTCACCACCAGTTCCTCCAATCAGGAAGCTTGCACAACACTCTTAGATAGACTCATCCACCGCAGAGCAGGCAGCAGAAGCAAGAAAAACTACAATCCTGCAGCCTGTGGAATGAAAACCACATTCACAAAAAGATAGACAAAATGAAAAAGCAAAGGACTATGTACCAGATGAAGTAACAAGATAAAACCCCAGAAAAACAACTAAATGAAGTGGAGATAGGCAATCTTCCAGAAAAGGAATTCAGAATAATGATAGTGAAGATGATCCAGGCCCTCAGAAAAAGAATGGAGGCAAAGATTGAGAAGATGCAAGAAGTGTTTAACAAAGACCTAGAAGAATTAAAGAACAAACACCTAGAAGAATTAAAGAACAAACAGAGATGAACAATACAATAACTGAAATGAGAACTACACTAGAAGGAATCAACAGCAGAATAACTGAGGCAGAAGAACAGATAAGTGACCTGGAAGACAGAATGGTGGAATTCATTGCCGTGGAACAGAATAAAGAAAAAGAATGAAAGGAAATGAAGACAGCCTAAGAGACCTCTGGGACAAAATCAAATGCACCAACATTCTCATTATAGGGGTCCCAGAAAAAAAAAAAGAGAGAAAAAGGACCCAAGAAAATATTTGAAGAGATTATAGTCAAAAACTTCCCTAACATAGGAAAGGAAATAGCCACCCAAGTGCAGGAAACACAGAGAGTCCCAGGCAGGAGAAACCCAAGGAGAAACACAGCGAGACACACAGTAATCAAATTGACAAAAATTAAAGACAAAGAAAAATTATTAAAAGGAACAAGGGAAAAAGGACAGATAATATACAAGGGAACTCCCATAAGGTTAGCAGCTGATTTCTCAGCAGAAACTCTACAAGCCAGAAAGGAGTGGCACAATATATTTAAAGTGATGAAAGGGAAGAGCCTACAACCAAGATTACTCTACCCAGCAAGGATCTCATTCAGATTTGATGGAGAAATCAAAAGCTTTACAGACAAGCAAAAGCTAAGAGAATTCAGCACCACCAAACCAGCTCTACAACAAATGCTAACAGAACTTTTCTAAGTGGGAAACACAAGAGAAGAAAAGGACCTACAAAAACAAACCCAAAACAATTAAGAAAATGGTAACAGGAACATACATGTCGATAACTACCTTAAATGTGAATGGATTAAATGCTCCAACCAAAAGACACAGGCTTGCTGAATGGATAGAAAAACAAGACCCATGTATATGCTGTCTACAATAGACCCACTTCAGACCTATGAACACATACAGACTGAAACTGAGGAGATGGAAAAAAGATATTCCATGGAAATGGAATTCAAAAGAAAGTAGCAATACTCATATCAAATAGACATTAAAATAAAGAATGGTACAAGAAACACGGAAGCACACTACATAATGATCAAGGGATCAATCCAAGAAGAAAATATAACAATTATAAATATATATGCACCTAACATAGGAGCACCTCAATACATAAGACAAATGCTAACAGCTATAAAAGAGGAAATCAACAGTAACACAATAATAGTGGGGGACTTTAACACCTCACTTACACCAATGGACAGATCATCCACAAGAAAATTAATAAGGAAACTCAAGCTTTAAATGACACAGTAGACCAGATAGATTTAATTGACATATACAGGACATCCGAAAACAGCAGATTACACTTTATTTCAAGTTCACATGGAACATTCTCCTGGTAGATCACATCTTGGGTCAAAAATCAAGGCTCGGTAAATTTAAGAAAATTGAAATCATATCAAGCATCTTTTCTGAACAAAAGAGATTAGAAATAAATTACAGGGGAAAAAAAGGTAAAAAACACAAACATATGGAGGCTAAACAATACATTATTAAATAACCAAGAGATCACTAAAGAAATCAGAGAGGAAATCAAAAAATACCTAGAAACAAATGACAGTGAAAACACAATGATCCAAAACCTATGGGACGCAGCAAAAGCAGTTCTAAGAGGGAAGTTTATAGCAATAAAATCCTACCTACCCTACCTCAAGAAACAAGAAAAATCTCAAATAAACAATCTAACCTTACATCTAAAGGAACTAGAGAAAGAAGAACAAACAAAACCCAAAGTTAGTAGAAGGAAAGAAATCATAAAGATCAGAGCAGAAATAAATGATACAGAAACAAAGAAAACAATAGCAAAGATCAATAATACTAAAAGCTGGTTCTTTGAGAAGATAAACAAAATTGATAAACATTTAGCCAGACTTATCAAGAAAAAGAGGGAGAGGACTGAAATCAATAAAATTAGAAATGAAAAAGGAGAAGTTAAACAGGCACCACAGAAATACAAACCATCCCAAGAGACTACTACAAGCAACTCTATGCCCAAAAAATGGACAACCTGGAAGAAATGGACAATTTCTTAGAAAGGTATAACCTTCTAAGACTGAACCAAGAAAAAACAGAAAATATGAACAGACTGATCACAAGTAATGAAATTGAAACTGTGATTAAAAATCTTCCAACAAACAAAAGCCCAGGACCAGATGGCTTCACAGCTGAATTCTATCAAACATTTAGAGAAGAGCTAACACCCATCCTTCTCAAACTCTTCCAAAAAACGGCAAGGAAGGAACATTCCCAAACTCATTCTACGAGGACACCATTATCCTGATACCAACACCAGACAAAGATATTACAAAAAAGAAAATTACAGACCAATACCACTGATGAATATAGATGCAAAAGTCCTCAACAAACTACTAACAAACAGAATCCAACAACACATTAAAAGGATCATACACCATAATCATGTGGGATTTCTCTCAGGGATGCAAGGAGTCTTCAGTATATGCAAGTCAATCAGTGTGATACACCATATTAACAAATTGAAGAATAAAAACCATATGATAATCTCAATAGATGCAGAAAAGGCTTTTGACAAAATTCAACACCGATTTATGATAAAAACTCTCCAGAAAGTGGGCACAGACGGAACCTACCTCAACATAATAAAGGCCATATACGACAAACCCACAGCAAACATCATTCTCAATGGTGAAAAACTGAAAGCATTTCCTCTAAGGTCAGGAACAAGACAAGGATGTCCACTCTCACCACTATTATTCACGATAGTTTTGGAAGTCCTAGCCACAGCAATCAGAGAAGAAAAAGAAAGAAAAGAATCCAAATTGGAAAAGAAGTAAAACTGTCACTGTTTGCAGATGACATGATACTATACATAGAAAATCCTAAATATGCCATCAGAAAACTACTAGAGCTAATCAATGAATTTGGTAAAGTTGCAGGATGTGAAAGTAATCCACCGAAATCTCTTGCATTCCTATACACTAACAACGAAAGATCAGAAAGAGAAATTAAGGAAAGAATCCCATTCACCACTGCAACAAAAAGAATAAAACACCTAGGAATAAACCTACCTTAGGAGGTAAAAGACATCTACTCAGAAAACAATAAAACACTGATGAAAGAAATTAAAGGTGACACAAACAGATGGAGAGACATACCATGTTCTTGGATTGGAAGACTCAATATTGTGAAAATGGCTACACTACCGAAAGCAATCAATCTGCAGATTCAATGCCATCCCTATCAAATTACCAATGGCATTTTTTACAGAACTAGAACAAAAAATCTTAAAATTTGAGGAGGGGGAAGATGGCGGAAGAGTAAGACGGGAGATCACCTTCCTCCTCACAGATACACCAGAAATACATCTACACGTGGAACAACTCCTACAGAACACATACTGAACACTGGCAGAAGACCTCAGACCTCCCAAAAGGCAAGAAACTCCCCACGTACCTGGGTAGGGCAAAAGAAAAAAGCATAAACAGAGAGAAGAGAATAGGGACGGGACCTGCACCAGTGTGAGGGAGCTGTGAAGGAGGAAAGGTTTCCGCACACTAGGAAGCCCCTTCGCGGGCGGAGACTGCGGGTGGCAGAGGGAGGAAGCTTCGGAGCTGCGGAAGAGAGCACAGCAACAGGGGTGCGGAGGGCAAAGCGGAGAGATTCCCGCACAGAGGATCGGTGCAGACCGGCACTCACCAGCCCGAGAGGCTTGTCTGCTCCCCCGCCGGGGCAGGCGGGGCTGGGAGCTAAGGCTCGGGCTTCGGTCAGAGCGCAGGGAGAGGACTGGGGTTGGCGGCGAGAACACAGCCTGCAGGGGGTTAGTGCACCACGGCTAGTCGAGAGGGAGTCCGGAAAAATGTCTGGACCTGCCGAAGAGGCAAGAGACTTTTTCTTCCCTCTTTGTCTCCTGGTGCATGAGTAGAGGGGATTAAGAGCGCTGCTTAAAGGAGCTCCAGAGACGGGCGCGAGCTGCGGCTAAAAGTGCGGACCCCAGAGACTGGCATGAGATGCTAAGGCTGCTGCTGTCGCCACCAAGAAGCCTGTGTGCGAGCACAGGTCACTATCCACACCCCCGTTCCGGGGAGCCTGTGCAGCCCGCCACTACCAGGGTTCCGGGATCCAGGGACAACTTCCCCGGGAGAACGCACGGCGCGCCTCAGGCTGGTGCAACGTCATGCTGGCCTCGGCTGCCGCAGGCTCGCGCCGCAGCCACACCCCTCCTACCCACCGGACTGAGTGAGCCAGAGCCCCCTAAGCAGCTGCGCCTTTAACCCCGTCCTGTCTGAGCGAAGAACAGACGCCCTCCGGCGACCTACACGCAGAGGCGGGGCCAAATCCAAAGCTGAGCCCCGGGAGCTGTGCGAACAAAGAAGAGAAAGGGAACTCTCTCCCAGCGGCCTCAGAAGCAGCGGATTAAAGCTCCACAATCAACTTGATGTACCCTGCATCTGTGGAATACATGAATAGACAATGAATCATCCCAAATTGAGGAGGTGGACTTTCAGAGCAAGATTTATGATTTTTTTCCCCTTTTCCTCTCTTTCTGAGTGTGTATGTGTATGCTTCTGTGTGAGATTTTGTCTGTATAGCTTTGCTTTCACCATTTGTCCTAGGGTTCTATCCATCCGTTTTTTGTATGTTTGTTTGCTTTTTAAAATTTTTCTTAATTTTTATTTTAATAACTTTGTTATTTTATCTTTATTTTATTTTATTTTATCCTCTTTCTTTCTTTCTTTTCTTTTCTTTGCTTTCTTTCTTTCAAATTTTTCTCCCTTTTATTCTGAGCCGTGTGGATGAAAGGCTCTTGGTGCTGCAGCCAGGGGTCAGTGTGTGCCTCTGAGGTGGGAGAGCCAATTTCAGGACACTGGTCCACAAGAAACCTTCCAGCTCCACATAATATCAAACGGCAAAAATCTCCCAGAGATCTCCATCTCAACACCAGAACCCAGCTTCACTCAACAACCGGCAAGCTACAGTGCTGGACACCCTATGCCAAACAACTAGCAAGACAGGAACACAACACCACCCATTAGCAGAAAGGCTGCCTAAAATCATAAGTCCGCAGACACCCCAAAACGCACCACCAGACGTGGAACTGCCCACCAGAAAGACAAGATCCAGCCTCATCCACCAGAACACAGGCACTAGTCCCCTCCACCAGGAAGCCTACACAAACCACTGAACCAACGTTAGCCGCTGGGGACAGACACCAAAAACAACGGGAACTATGAACCTGCAGCCTGCAAAAAGGAGACCCCAAACACAGTAAGATAAGCAAAATGAGAAGACAGAAAAACACACAGCAGATGAAGGAGCAAGATGAAAACCCACCAGACCTAACAAATGAAGAGGAAATAGGCAGTCTACCTGAAAAAGAATTCAGAATAATGATAGTAAAGATGATCCAAAATCTTGGAAATAGAGAAAATGTAAGAAACATTTAACAAGGACCTAGAAGAACTAAAGATGAAACAAGCAATGATGAACAACACAATAAATTAAATTAAAAATACTGTAGATGGGATCAATATCAGAATAACTGAGGCAGAAGAACGCATAAGTGACCTGGAAGATAAAATAGTGGAAATAACTACTGCAGAGCAGAATAAAGAAAAAAGAATGAAAAGAACTGAGGACAGTCTCAGAGACCTCTGGGACAATATTAAATGCACCCACATTTGAATTATAGGGGTTGCAGAAGAAGAGTAAAAGAAAGGGACTGAGAAAATATTTGAAGAGATTATAGTTGAAAACTTCCCTAATATGGGAAAGGAAATAGTTAATCAAGTCCAGGAAGCACAGAGAGTACCATACAAGATAAATCCAAGGAGAAACACGCGAAGACACATATTAATCAAACTGTCAAAAATTAACTACAAAGAAAACATATTAAAAGCAGCAAGGGAAAAACAACAAATAACACACAAGGGAATCCCCATAATGTTAACAGCTGATCTTTCAGCAGAAACTCTGCAAGCCAGAAGGGACTGGCAAGACATATTTAAAGTGATGAAGGAGAGAAACCTACAACCAAGATTACTCTACCCAGCAAGGATCTCATTCAGATTTGATGGAGAAATTAAAAACTTTACAGACAAGCAAAAGCTGAGAGAGTTCAGCACCACCAAACCAACTATACAACAAATGCTAAAGGAACTTCTCTAGGCAAGAAACACAAGAGAAGGAAAATACCTACAATAACAAACGCAAAACAATTAAGAAAATGGGAATAGTAACATACATGTCAATAATTACCTTAAATGTAAATGGATTAAATGCTCCCACCAAAAGACACAGACTGGCTGAATGGATACAAAAACAAGACCCATATATATGCTGTCTCCAAGAGACCCACTTCAGACCTAGAGACACATACAGACTGAAAGTAAGGGGATGGAAAAAGATATTCCATGCAAATGGAAACCAAAAGAAAGCTGGAGTAGCAATTCTCATATCAGACAAAATAGACTTTAAAATAAAGACTATTAGAAGAGGCAAAGAAGGACACTACATAATGATCAAGGGAACGATCCAAGAAGAGGATATAACAATTGTAAATATTTATGCACCCAACAAAGGAGCACCTCAATACATAAGGCAAATACTAACAGCCATAAAAGGGGAAATCGACAGTAACACATTCATAGTAGGGGAATTTAACACCCCACTTTCACCAATGGATAGATCATCCAAAATGAAAATAAATAAGGAAACACAAGCTTTAAATGATACATTAAACAAGATGGACTTAATTGATATTTATAGGACATTCCATCCAAAAACAACAAAAAACACATTTTTCTCAAGTGCTCATGGAAAATTCTCTAGGATAGATCATATCTTGGGTCACAAATCAAGCCTTGGTAAATTTAAGAAAATTGAAATTGTATCAAGTATCTTTTCCGACCACAATGCTATGAGACTAGATATCAATTACAGGAAAAGATTTGTAAAAAATACAAACACACAATACATTACTTAATAACGAAGTGATCACTGAAGAAATCAAAGAGGAAATCAAAAAATACCTAGAAACAAATGACAATGGAGACACGCCGACCCAAAACTGATGGGATGCAGCAAAAGCAGTTCTAAGAGGGAAGTTTATAGCAATACAATCCTACCTTAAGAAACAGGAAACATCTCGAATAAACAACCTAACCTTGCACCTAAAGCAATTAGAGAGAGAAGAACAAAACAACTCCAAAGTTAGCAGAAGGAAAGAAATCATAAAAGGTCAGATGAGAAATAAATGAAAAAGAAATGAAGGAAACGATAGCAAAGATCAATAAAACTAAAAGCTGGTTCGTTGAGAAGATAAACAAAATTAATAAACCTAATGCTTTATCATCAAGACTCATCAAGAAGAAAATGGAGAAGACTCAAATCAATAGAATTAGAAATGAAAAAGGAGAAGTAACAACTGACACTGCAGAAATACAAAAGATCAGGAGAGATTACTACAAGCAACTCTATGTCAATAAAATGGACAACCTGAAAGAAATGGACAAATTCTTAGAAATGCACAACCTGCCAAGGCTGAATCAGGAAGAAATAGAAAATATGAACAAACCAATCACAAGCACTGAAATTCAAATTGTGATTAAAAATCTTCCAACAAACAAAAGCCCAGGACCAGATGGATTCACAGGCGAATTCCATCAAACATTTAGAGAAGAGCTAACACCTATCCTTCTCAAACTCTTCGAAAATATAGCAGAGGGAGGAACACACCCAAACTCATTCTACAAGGCCACCATCACCCTGATATCAAAACCAGACAAGGATGTCACAAAGAAAGAAAACTACAGGCCAATATCACTGATGAACATAGATGCAAAAATCCTCAACAAAATAATAGCAAACAGACTCCAACAGCACATTAAAAGGATCATACACCATGATCAAGTGGGGTTTATTCCAGGAATGCAAGGATTCTTCAATATATGCAAATCAATCAGTGTGATACACCATATTAACAAATTGAAGGAGAAAAACCATACGATCATCTCAATAGACGCAGAGAAAGCTTTTGACAAAATTCAACACCCATTTGTGAAAAAAACCCTGCAGAAAGAAGGCATAGAGGAAACCTTCTTCAACATAATAGAGGCCATATATGACAAACCCACAGCCAACATCATCCTCAATGGTGAAAAACTGAAAACATTTCCACTAAGATCAGGAACAAGACAAGGTTGCCCACTCTCACCACTATTATTCAACAGAGTTTTGGAAGTTTTAGCCACAGCAATCAGAGAAGAAAAGGAAATAAAAGGAATCCAACTCGGGAAGAAGTAAAGCTGTCACTGTTTGCAGATGACATGATACTATACATAGAGAATCCTAAAGGTGCTACCAGAAAGCTACTAGAGCTAATCAATGAATTTGGTAAAGTAGCAGGATACAAAATTAATGCTCAGAAGTCTCTGGCATTCCTATACACTAATGATGAAAAATATGAAAGTGAAATCAAGAAAACACTCCCATTTACCACTGCAACAAAAAGAATAAAATATCTAGGAATAAACCTACCTAAGGAGACAGAAGACCTGTATGCAGAAAATTATAAAACACTGATGAAAGAAATTAAAGATGATACAAATAGATGGAGAGATATACCATGTTCTTGGATTGGAAGAATCAACATTGTGAAAATGACTCTACTACCCAAAGCAATCTACAGATTCAATGCAATCCCTATCAAACTACCACTGGCATTTTTCTCAGAACTAGAAAAAAATAACTCACAATTTGTATGGAAACACAGAAGACCCCGAATAGCCAAAGCAATCTTGAGAACGAAAAACGGAGCTAGAGGAATCAGGCTCCCTGACTTCAGACTATACTACAAAGCTACAGTAATCAAGACAGTATGGTACTGGCACAAAAACAGAAATACAGATCAATGGAACAGGATAGAAAGCCCAGAGATAAACCCACGCACATATGGTCACCTTATCTTTGATAAAGGAGGCAGGAATGTACAGTGGAGAAAGGACAGCCTCTTCAATAAGTGGTGCTGGGAAAACTGGACAGGTACATATAAAAATATGAGATTAGATCACTCCCTAACACCATACACAAAAATAAGCTCAAAATGGATTAAAGACCTAAATGTAAGGCCAGAAGCTATCAAAATCTTAGAGGAAAATATAGGCAGAACACTATGACATAAATCACAGCAAGATCGTTTTTGACCCACCTCCTGGAGAAATGGAAATAAAAACAAAAATAAACAAGTGGAACCTAATGAAACTTCAAAGCTTTTGCACAGCAAAGGAAACCATAAACAAAACAAAAAGACAACCTACGAATGGGAGAAAATATTTGCAAATGATGCTACTGACAAGGGATTAATTTCCAAACTATACAAACAGCTCATAGAGTTCTATATCAAAAAAACAAACAACCCAATCAAAAAAATGGACAGAAGATATAGACATTTCTCCAAAGAAGAGATATAGATGGCCAAAAGGCACATGAAAAAATGCTTGAAATCACTAATTATTAGAGAATTCAAATCAAAACTACAATGAGGTATTGCCTCACACCAGTCAGAATGGTCATCATCAAAAAGTCTATAAATAAATGCTGGAGAGGGTATGGAGAAACGGGAACTCTCCTACACTGTTGGTGGGAATGTAAATTGGTACAGTGACTATTGAGAACAGTATGGAAGTTCCTTAAAAAACTAAAAATAGAGCTACCATAGATCCTGCAATCACACTCCTGGGCATATATCTGGAGAAAACCATAATTTGGAAAGATACACGCACCCCAGTGTTCATTGCAGCACTATTTACAATCGCCAAGGCATGGAAGCAACCGAAATGTCCATCAACAGAGGAATGGATAAAGAAGATGTGGTACATATATACAATGGAATATTACTCAGCCATTAAAAAGAATGAAATAATGCCATTTGCAGCAACATGGGTGGACCTACAGCTTATCATACTAAATGAAGTAAGCCAGATAGAGAAAGATAAATATCATATGATACCATTTAAATTTGGAATCTTAAAAAAAAAAAGATACAAATGATCTTATTTCCAAAACAGAGACTCATAGACATAGAAAACAAACTTATGGTTACCAAAGGGGAAAGGGGGGTGGGGGAGGGATAAATTAGGAGATTGGGATTAACATATACTCACTACTATATATAAAATAGGTAACCAATAAGGACCTACTGTATGGCACAGGGAACTATACTCAATATTTCATAATAACCTATAAGGATTATTACAAAATCTGAGGAAGAATATACATATATATATTCTGAACTGCTGTGCTATAAACCTGAAACTAACATGATATTGTAAATCGACTATACTTCAGTTTTTAAAAAGTTGCTAAGGTAGTAGATCTTAAAAGTTCTCATCACAAGAAAACAAAATTTTTTAATAATAAATAAAAGCAGAATCCAGAGTACTATGTAGAGCACTGCAACCAACTTTTACCCAAAGGGCATTTGCTGAACTGGGTAGACTTAACACTTTGTTTTTCAAAGCTTTACATGGTTAGGGAATTTGAAAGGAAATAGAGAAATGACCAGCTTGTGAGTATAAATCGAAATATACACTACATAAAACCACAATATATTCATACTAGCGTCTGTTGTACAGCAATGGCCACATGCAACAGCACAGATAAATCTCAGTAGCACAATGCTAAAAAAAAAAGAAAAAAAAAAAAAAAAAAGCAAGTCTCAGAAGGCTGCGTACCGTATAGCATCCTTTCTAGAGAGTTCAAGACAAACAAAACTGAACAATATCATATTCAGACAAATGAATATACGTAACAAAAATATGTTAATGATAAAAATGAAGTTCAGGATAAGGGAAGCAAAGAGATGAGATGAAGGAGGAGCCCAGAGGTGGATATAAGTTCCCGGTAATAGTTTAATTCTTGGGTTGCATGGAGGATTTATGATCGTTCATTATGTTATTAAACTATTAAATACATATACATAAAAACTGCAGAAAAGAAGAACATGAATGGACCAATAAGATTAGTTATAAAAACTAAGAATTGTGATTAGTCCAATTTTGTGCAACAGAGGGCCAAAATAATGTTATAAAGAAATGCAAAGGATGAAGAAAAGTCAAGATATTTTTGAAGAATAACAAGGTGGATATTTACCTTACATTAGATATAGTATAAAGTCATAATAATTATATCAGTGTGGTGTTTAACATAAGAATAGAAAATGGAATAGAAATGAGAACTCAAAAATAAACTGTGCAATAAAAATGTACTCACAAAATAAAACATACAGTATGATTCCATTTATATAGAATTCAAAGCAGATAAAACCAAGCACTGTTTTATTTAGGAACACTTGCATAAGTAGCATAATTATAAAGAGAAGCAGAAAATTACAACAGTCATCACCTCTCGGGGTGTCTGGCTTTGCCAGTGAGGCATGTTCTAAGCCACTGACCGTGTTCTGTGGCTTAACTTGGATGAGGTTCACTTCTCATTCTTTGAAATGTACATATGCTTTTATTTTCACAGTTTAAAAAAATGGGAATGAATTAACTGGTGCTAGAATATACCTGGTGCTAGAAAAATAATGTTCGCAAGCCAATCATCCATTTCCTGAGAAATAAAAGCAGCTATAGAGAATTCACTAACTTACGCCGAAAGGGAACACCCCGCCTTTCCCACATGTAAAATTGAAGCCAGGAAATTTAAAGTTTTACTTTCTGAAAACAGTTCTGACTCACTTGGAAAATTCCTCCCAACATTAACACCACTGGGCCACATTGTATCTTGGGAGATACTAGGCTAAAAGATCAGAAGAGTGAAACTGATTGATTATCGTAAGGCTTGGTGTCCTGGCTGTTTCTACAGAAGGGCAGGGAAGTGTTTTCTTCGTACAAGTGCCAGAGAACATGCAGCTGATTATTTTGCAAAAAAATTAGACTGCATCAAAAACAGAAACACGGGATACAGATGACATCTGAGCACGGCCCTCGCCAAAACCGCTGCTGAGTGGAAAAGGCCAAGAGACCAGGGGTAGACTGCAGTGTGAACTGAGAGCTCCACTTACAACAGTCATCTGCAACTTCTCACAGAAGAAAAGAGTGAGTCCAAAATTTTAGAGCAGGGTGGGACACACCCTAAGTTTGTTGATAAGGAAAAGTGATGTCCAGCGGCGCTTCGTGAATTACCCAAGATCGTTATTAGTCAGGCAAACTCCAAACATGGTTCCAGTATACTTTCCAGCACATAATTCTGGAGACAGCTGCCAGCGGCAAAGCAAATGACAAACTCATTAGCACCACTGAGTTTTAATTCCCTTAGGGTAGCAGTAAGAAATTTTCCAGAGAGAAACTTGACTTTATGGTACAATGGCTTAAGAGAGTAGGAAGCCAGAAACCTGCTGCTTCTGAAAACAAACTTCCTAAGAATTTCACAAGTTCTGATTCTCGTTCTCAGAACCTAAGTGCCAATGTAGATGCGTTGTGTTCCTCTGAGTACAGGTTAGCAGAACTCTGTGACAGATCACAAATGGATGTATATGACACACAGGCTGAACAAACAGATGCATATTCTCAACAACCTGATCCCTACGTAGAAATTATCTAAAATGTTGCCAACTTACCATAGCCATGAGTATGTGTTTCCTAAATATTAAAAAGCACATGTAAAGAATATTTTTAAAATACTAAAAAAACATAAATTAACATTTAAAACCACCACTTAAAACCCTTTACCTTTTGCATATCGCATGTGTACAGTTTTACAAATGGTCATTGTGTTTGATAATCTACTCTCATTGAGTGATAAAAGTGTTTCAACTTTCTAGTTTTCATACTTAAATTTAATGGCTGTTTATATTTGATGTATACTAGTTTATTCAGCTATGCTGAATAAAGTAATTCATTTATTTGCTATGAGTTTACAGCATGAATTTTAAGAACGACACATCTGAATCGTATTTTTTGGAAATGGTCAAGGAAAATGGTCTGCAAGATCAAGGAAAAACTATGATTTTCCACCCAGTGAATTTAGAAGGTATCTGAGGAGGAAGAGATTTGTCAAAATTCTTCAAATTAAAAGCCAAACAAGATCTGAGAAGCTAGGAGATGGAGCAGGCAAAACAAAGGGCAAAGGTCAAAGCAGAGAAGAGCATAAATAGGAAAGGGACCAGTGGGTCCTGAAAAGAACTTCCCTTTTCTAATGAACACTATTGTGTAGAAAGGTTAAGGAGTCAATGATGGTGACTCTTTTTTTTTTAATTAATTAATTAATTTGTTTTTATTTTTGGCTGTGTTGGGTCTTCGTTGCTGCATGTGGTCTTTCTCTAGCTGGGGCGAGCAGGGGCTACTCTTCATTGCAGTACACAGGCTTCTCATTGCGGTGGCTTCTCTTGTTGCGGAGCACGGGCTCTAGGTGCGTCGGCTTCAGTAGTTGTGGCTCACCGGCTCTAGAGCACAGGCTCAGTAGTTGTGGCACATGGGCCTTTAAGTTGCTCCGCAGCATGTGGGATCTTCCCAGACCAGGGCTTGAACCCATGTCCCCTGCATTGGCAGGCAGATTCTTAACCACTCTGCCACCAGGGAAGCCCCAATGATGGTGACTCTTGAAGCAATTCAGGTTCCCTCCTTTTATGTATACTGTTGTCTGATAATTAACCATGTGTATATAATAAAAAGCATACTGTTCCTTTTCCTTCTAGAATATTTACTTGGACTATATTTGAAATATAGGTAGCTAAAGACAAATAAAGGAATTACATGTTATCTTAACTGGAAAACACAATTCCTGGTTCTTGACTACCTGTGCTCTGCAAAAAGTAAAAGAAGGTTAGAATAGTCTATGCAAACTTTTAGTCCTGAATAAAATTATTCTTCCTGAAATTTCAGGCGTTGTTTATTGAACCTATGACAGGAGCAGATTATGTAACAATATGTTAGAATGAGTGTTTTCAATGATTATCTAATCCTTATCATCATAGGGAGAACCAACAGTTTGAAGGCACTAACATTCACTTTTTTTTTTAAGTATGGTTGATTTACAACTTTGTATTAGTTTCAGGTGTACAACATAGTGATTTGGTATCTTCATAGATTATACTCCAATTAAAGTTATTATAAAATATTGGTAATAATCCCTGTGCAGTATGTTACATCTTTGTATATTATTTATTTTATACCTAGTAGTTTGTACCTCTTAATCCCTTCCCCTATCTTGGCCCTCCCCCCAGTCCTCTCGCCACAGGTAACCACTAGTTTGTTCTCTGTATCTATGAGTCTATTTTGTTACATTCATTTATTTGTTTTACTTTTTAGATTCCACATGTAAGCAGAAACATACAGTATTTGCCTTTGTCTGACTTACTTCACTAAGCATATGGGTATATATCCGAAGAAAATGAAAACACTAATTAGAAAAGATATATGCATCCCAATGTTCATAGCAGCATTATTTACAATAGCCAAAGTATAGAAGCAATCTAAGTATCCATCAATGGATGGATAAAGGGAATGTGATATATAGATATATGTGTATATACACACACGCAATGAAATATTACTCAGCCATAAAAAAGAATTAAATTTTGCCATTTGCAACAACATGGATGGACCTGAAGGGTATTATGCTTAGTGAAGTAAGTCAGACAAAGAAAAACAGGTTCATTCTTAATTTCAGCACCAAGTACTCAGCATAAATATCACGTTACTGGCAAAATAATCATGATACGTTACTATTATATTCCATAGACACTAATAATAATTAAGATGATGTTATTGATGATGATAATGGTCACAGCTCATATTTTTGTAGTCCTTGATATTTTCAAGGATGCTCTGCATAGAAATTATCCTGTATCCTCATATGCAAATTAGTTCCGACCTTAAGGTTAGGTGCCTGGACAATCATAGTTTTTATTCGGACAAGGGAAATTTAGTATGTCTACACAGAACTGTTGTAATAACCAGTATTTCCATATCTTCTCACATTTCTGGAGCGAATGAAAAGAACATTCAAAACACATGAACACTGTATGACGCTGAGAGTCACTTCTCAGTCTTCCCACCTGAGAATAGTAATGATACGGTAAGGATAAAATGGAGTCTCATGGATCTAAGTTCCTAGGCTAGTGCTTGGCACCTAGTAGATAACAGGCATCTGTGGAAGTTGATGCTTACTCAGAAGTTACAGTTGGAGCATATTTTAGGAAGGACTCTAATGGCAAGTGGCAGAAATCCAGTATAAACTGACTTAAAAAGAAATTCACTGGTTCAGGTAACCAGCAGGTTGGAGGGGTGATATTACGTTAGTAGTGACTAGATCCCAAGTCTCCAGCAGTGTCAGCAAGAGACCACCTTTCTGCTGGCTCTGCTTTTGTTCTACTGACTGCATTCTCAAGCAGGCTCACTTCACACAGTTTGTGATGCCCACCAGAAGCTCCAGGCTTTTACCTTCTGTGGGCTTCATGATAATTCACTAAGTAATCATTCTAGCAGAAGATCTGGTGATGAGTCTTACTGATCAGGTCTGGCTCATCTTCTGAGCTGGGGTCAGCGACGGGGAGAACTCTGCCCAGCCCACACGGATAATTCTTCAGAGAAGAAGAGAGATTCTTTTACCAGAAGAGATGCTGGACAAGCAAAACAACAGATGTCTAGTATACAGAAACTTTGTATACTTTTCTCCCGTGAATGAGGACTACATAGTGGGGATGGAAGAGATTTGGGAGTCAGGAAAATCATAATTTGGAATGTAACACTCTCCTGTGTGTTTATAGATACCGAGACTACCGTGACCCTCCTCATTCACTGGTGCCCTATGGCTACACACTGCAGTTCTGGCATGTCTTAGCAGCCCGACTGGCTTTTATCATTGTGTTCGAGGTAAGTTTTCTCAACCAACTCCTTTATTTCCTTTGACATAATGAAGTAACTCGAAGTAATGAATGAATGTAAGTTATGAGAACTTCCAATATGATTATTTACGTCCAGAAGCAGGATAAGTAATACTATGTAATCTCTTTCTCTTCTTTTTCTTCTCCTTAAAGTACTTGAATTTTCTAAGAAATATTTGAAAGTCCAGGGTTGACTGTTAATAAGTCAGGAATCATTGGTCCTAAATTTATTTTTAAAATTTATTTATTTTATTTTTATGGCTGCGTCTGGTCTTAGTTGTGGCACGCAGGATCTTTGTTGAGGCATGTGGGATCTTTTGTTGAGGTGTGCGGGCTCTTCGTTGCTGTGCACGGGCTTCTCTCTAGTTCTGGCACACGGGCTCCAGAGCACATGAGCTCTGTAGTTTGTGGCACGCGGGCTCTCTAGTTGAGGTGTGCGAGCTCAGTAGTTGTGGCCTACAGGATTAGTTGCCCCATGGCATGTGGGATCTTAGTTCCCCAGCCAGGGATCGAACCCGTGTTCCCTGCATTGGAAGGTGGATTCTTTACCACTGGACCACCAGGGAAGTCCCATTGGTCCTAAGTTTAATATTCTAGGGCTGCTGTTCTTAAAATTCAGGAAAATTGCAGTTTTTCCATCCCCACGCCCAGAGATTCTGATACATTATGTCTGCAATTTGTTTTTCACAGCCCTCCAAGATGCTTCTGATGTTTAAGGACAATGTTTGGAAAACACTGAACTGAGTGTTACAAGTGGTAGCCTCTGGTTATGCATCATCGTGACGTTACTTATAAAGTATAATCTACCTAGTAATTGCCTGTATTATGTGTCAATAAAAATACACCATCTATTTTCTTTTAGTCTTTAAGAAAAGTGCTACTAAAAATAGTTTGCATTCCCATAACTATACCCATAAATGGAACTTTCATCTCTCTTGTTACATACTTATATTAAAGCCAGATTAATACAAGTAAAGGCTGCCTCTTAGCTCAGACTAGAAGTTTCCTATTCAGGCATACCTCGGAGATATTGTGGTTTTGGTTCCAGACCACTGCAATAACGTATTTCACAATCTGTGAAGCATTTCAAAATATTTTCTTAAAATTTTCATAATACACCCATTTTGTGGATGAGGGAACTGAGGCTCAGAGTGACTTATCCTCAGGTAAACAGATAGCTCTTAAGTGGTAAAAGTAGAGCTGGAATTCAAACCTGGGCTTTCTGATTCCGCAGTATATTCTTCTGGCTCTCCTTTGCATTTTCTGGCCTTTGCTTCTCCGCCTTCTTTCCTGAGTCCTCTTGTCATTTCCTGTATGGTGCCATTACACCAAGTTCAGTCCTCACCTATCCCTGTGACTCTGTTTCCTCTCACACCCACCCCCTGGCCTTATTCCACTCCCCAGACACACCAGAGGCTCCACATCCCTGTTCTCGACCAGCTCCCAGCGCTCTTTCCACTAAGGCTGCACAGTAAGCCTGACTCTGTTGTATTCTCCCCTGTGTTTCTAGCACCTCGTGTTTTGTATAAAACACCTCATTTCATATCTGATCCCGGACCTCCCAAAAGATCTAAGGGATCGAATGAGAAGAGAGAAGTACTTGATTCAGGAGATGATGTATGAAGCAGAACTGGAGCGTCTTCAGAAGGAACGAAAAGAGAGAAAGAAAAATGGAAAAGCACACCACAATGAGTGGCCGTGACCAGGTCGGTGAGAAGTGTTTCACAGTCTGAGACCTCTCCTTGGCTGGGAGGGGCGCTTTCAACTCCCTGAATCAAAGCTTGCCATTGTTCTCCTGATAGGGGTGCAAATAAATCCTCTAGAAGCTTTCAAAACCAGCTTGTCTCTTACTAAAATTGCACGTTTAACTTAACCTACCCTTTGCACACAACTCCTGCAACTCTTCTCTGTCTCCGTGTCACACTCTGGCCTGGCAGCCAAGGTCTTCATGAGTTGGCCTAGGTGGCCCCTGAAATAAACCCTCCTCCCCCTTCCACTCTAGCCTGGCTATTCTCTTTCATCAGAAAGAAGGGGCATGTTACCATGGGGATATTAAAGTCACTTTTTCATCTCACCCAAGATGGCCTTCCTTCCGTCACCCATGTATTGTTTCCTCCCAGGCTGATCCATGTCAGGCCACACCCGCTAAGCTTTCCTCAGACTCATCAGCCCACTGAGACTTACTCTTTATAAACACCTCTGGTTACTGCATCAGGACCACATGTACTGACAGATAAACACCTCTGGTTACTGCATCAGGACCACATGTACTGACAGATAAACACCTCTGGTTACTGCATCAGGACCACATGTACTGACAGATATTGATATGTGTTGTTAATTTGTGGTTTTCAAATAGTTATTAGGCTTCCCCAGCACAGCTGTAAGCATCTTTAGGAAAGTCTCTAGGGACTATAATTTATTCTTCCAGCTGGTTAGCACAGCGGTAAGTACATGGCACCCATTAAATGCACATTTAATGAATAAAGGTTGGGTGCATTACGCTTAAAAACACTGTAAGAAACTTTCATGATGTTCCCACATATCAGAAAGTTCTTCTGAAACCTTCTCTCTGGCAAGGCAATTACTATCTGTGTGTCCTTGGACAAGTCACTTAACTTCTCTGTGCCTCAGTTTCTTCAGTGATAAGATGAGCCCTCAGTTTTTATACTCTGTGAATCTAGTATTCCAGCATTTCTTTTGCCTTCCTTGCCTTCATTCCTCTCTCTCCACTTGTTTGGAGACTAACTTTGAAAGGTTTTCCAAAATTTGGCCTCCAAAAGAAAAATGAGATATACAGGAAAAAATGTATGTTTTTCACTTTTCATATAGGTTACAATAGAGCAGATATCTACAGAGATGTTTGTTGTTAAAATTAGTGAAGTTTTATCCTGCATTAAGAGTCCAGGAGGTTATTGTGAGTTGGGTGTGAGGGTGGACTTGGAGGATATCACCTAGACCCCAGGCCACAGGGATAATATAATAGTATACAGATGTTGAACTGGTTCTGCCCTCAATTCCAAAGTAGGCCTTGGCTTCACTAAAGGCAAGAAATGTTTTGCTACTTAGTAATTTTGCCATTTTCCAGATCGGCCATTTGGCTATATGAGTTCAGGAAAATTACTTAATTTTTCTGAGCCTGCTTATTGGGTGGAACTAATTTGCAGCTCATATAAGGTTATGAGTGTGAGACATTTACAAAACAAAATGCTATCAAATACTATATCGGATTTGCACTGCTGTTAAGCGTTGCACTGTAGTCCAGCGGATCTAGATCTGGCTGTCCGTTCTCTATCTGTATGACCTGGGGTGGAGCATTCCCGTGGATTCGGTGTCCACATCTTCAAGAGAAAAGGAGTTGGACTAAACAATACTTTAAGAGCCTATCTGGCTTTAACCTTCTGGGATTCTGTCATTTGCTCCAAGCCCCTGGCCCCCTGCACCCATTCTGACCACCTTTTCTCTGGCTCTGGTCAGCTTTCAGAGGAGAAAGGCTGACTATCGGACGGCTTGAGTTGGGGTAGGAGGCACACATTATTAGTGAAGAGAACTGCTCCAGTGCCCAGAGACCAGTGTGCCACGGTAGACTATCCTCACCTCGGGGCTGTGCTGGGCTACAGGGCCCTTCACACTTGAGAGTTCCTTCTAGCCTCAGCATTTTGGGTTGGTTACTCCCCAAAGACAACATCTGTGCATTTTGCTTGAAAGCATAGTCTTTGTCTGTCTCTATTTTCCCAACAGTTGGCAGGAAGTCACCTTCCTTCAGACTGCCTTTCTGACTCTGTCTGTTCATCTGTAAAGCAGGCACAGCAATGTTTATACCATACCTGACCTGGTTCGGGGTTACAGATTCTTCGAATGCCTTTGATTCACACTAAGTACAGACCATTGTACATAATGTCCTTTAAGCCATCATGTGTACTTCGGATTTTAATACCTTTTTTTTTTTTTTTCCTCCCAGGTAACAGTTCATCTGTAGGCCAAGGACCTGAATTCTGTTTACTTCTCCCAGCTGTGCAAAAGCACATTCCAGTGAATGACTAAAATGCAACCGCAGTGCATGTCGCCGAGGTCGGCAGTGGCAGGGGGGTCAGCACCCTTAAAGGACTGCCTGGGAAACCATGCTGCTGTGAAATCACATTGCAGCCCAGCACACAAATGCTATCCATCCATAGACCATTCTTGACCAAGCAAGCATGCACATCATGGGCAGTTACATTCTCAAGTTTTTAAAACCAAGGGGAACTTGTATACTGGGCCTGTTTTTCAGCCTGTTTGCTACCTTTTTTGCATTCTATCCCATGTGAATTTTACAGACACTGGGCTGAAAAGGGTATTTGGACACCTGGACACACATTCCTAGAATGTCACATGGTCCTAATTCCGTGTCACCAAACAACACAAACAAGACCCTGTTTACAACTTTTTCTTTCTTTTTTTTAATTTCAGATCTTTCTGAGGAGATTATATATGACATATCTATAGCTATGTGTATGGCCATAGATGTATTTCTGTGTGTACATATGTATAGTCATGTATTCTTACATATGTACATACAAATACAGAGATATATAAAAGTACATAGAACTTCCTTACCTGTAAATAGCCAAAAGGTACTGACATGAATGATGAATTTTCACATTTAAATAGTCATCAACATGAAGCCATGTTTAATGCTTGTATAATGTGATGCAATAAAATTTAAAATAAATTTATGCACATGGAATATTTTTAGCCGGGTCTTCTGAAATTCTGTTGTAGTTTCTTCTCACAGAATACGAGGAATCATAGAGTGGGGGTCTTTAAAGAAAGTCTGTCACTCCCAAACACTCCTGAGAAATCACTTCATCCTTCAGAGAGACTACATTTTTCTTCCTAACCTACCTTTTCCATTTTGCTTCCATTCTACCTTCTTAGAGAGGGTGCCAAGCCAACTCATTAGAAATCACTCAGAAGAGTTTGGAAAATGCCACTGATGCACTTTGTTGAGGAAATGTGAAATATAACCAATGATACATATGATGCTTTTGATTACCCTGCCTGCTAGTATGCTCTGCTGATCCTAGCAAAGGGACTGTCTGTCTGGATAGGGGAAGCGGGGCTGGTGGGGGAGTTTCCTTCTAAGCAATGCCTGTTGTTGTAATTACTCTTCTTCCAGAGATTCCAGAACCTGACTTTGAATTATGTTATCAGCTGGCCTGTGCCAGTCAGGGAAATGGGAATGCTCCCATTACCACATCCATCAACACTGTCTCATTTTGGCTGTGGATCCCCAAGAACCTTAAATGTTTCCTTAGATGGGAACAGTTGGTCAGAGTGGCTTTGGGCAGGCTAGAACTTCAGCCATTTCGTAGTTTCTTTCTAGTACTCCTTCTGACCTGATGTTCCTAGGAGTGAAATGCAGTTAACCCTTGAACACCACAGGTTTAAACTATGAGGGTCCATTTATAAACAGATTTTTTTTCAATAAATACGTAATACAGTACTACAGGACCTATGATTGGTTGAGTCCATGAACCGTGGATATGGACGGCCAACTGTAAAGTTATATGCAGATTTCTGACTGCACGGAGATTGGCACCCATAACCTCTGCACTATTCAAAGGTCAACTGTACTAACCCTAGCAGAGCCTAAACTAAGGAGATGTATTTTATGGGAACTGAAGACAAGCGGCCATTGGCAGAGTTTTCTTTTCAATCGTGGCTAAGAAGTCTGTGAAATATTTCACATCAGCCCTGGGGAAAGGAATTTCCAAGGAAAGTCTCAAAAGGTGAAATACAAAGAGATGCTCCAAACAGACAAATTGTTCTACTGACCCAGTATTGTGACTTTTGCTTGTTATGCCTGAAGCTCTACCTCTAAGCATCATGAACCAATAGATCCTTGGATTTAATACATCCATAGCTTCTCTCCTACTCCTTGGAGCAGGAAGAGTGGCAGACGCAGGGGGAAGGAATGTGAACCTTCCTTGGGTTTGCAATGGGCCATGAACATTCAGAACTAGGTAGAGGGCCACCCAACGCACTGGTCAGGATAAGGAAGTAAACATTTGTTAAGTATCGCTTTCTACCTGGTCTGAGTATAGACTGAACCTAAGACTCTGGCCGGAAATATCTTTTGCCCATGGAATTCTGCCTTTGCTATTGCAAGTGCCTCTGGCAATCACAATCCCTGATGCATTTCTAGCATATAATTCTTCTCTTTCCTCCCCTCCTCTCTCCCTCCCTTCATTTCTTTCTACCAGCACAGTGAATACACTCATGCATCTTCCCTGTTTTGGGTACAAGGAACATGTAGTGAATATCTTAAGATGTGTTTAGGTTTGTAGAAGAGAAAGGCAAAGAAGGTTGTAAAGGGTAATTTCTGAGGGACTTTGTAAGAAATCAAGTGTTGGGAGTGACATCACCAAAATAGTGACATAGTTACTTTCTGACTTCCCTCCCTGTCCCAAGAAGAAAACTGACAACTATTCATGGATAAGACACCACTAAGAAAATCCTAGAACATGGCAGTGAGGCTGAAGCACCTCCCCCACACCACAGAGACCGAGACAGACAACAGTATGGAGGTTCCTTAAAAAACTAAAAATAGAGCTACCATGTGATCCAGCAATCCCACTCCTGGGCATGTATCCGGAGAAAAACATGGTTTGAAAGGATACATGCACCCCAATGTTCATTTCAGGGCTGTTTACAATAGCCAAGACATGGAAGCAACCTAAATGTCCATCAACAAAGGAATGGATAAAGAAGATGTGGTACATATATACTAATGGAATATTACTCAGCCATTAAAAAGAATGAAATAATGCCATGGACGGACCTGGAGATTATCATACTAAGTGAAGTAAGTCAGACAGAGAAAGACAAATACCTCATGATACAAATGAACTTATTTACAAACAGAAACAGACTCACAGAGAACAAACTAATGGTTACCAGGTGGAAAGGGTGGTGGGAAGGGATAGATTGGGAGTTTGGTACTGACATGTACACACTGCTGTATTTAAAATAGATAGCCAACAAGGACCTATTATATAGCAGCAGGGAACTCTGCTCAGTATTCTATAATAACCTAAATGGGAAAAGACTTTGAAAAAGGATACATATATGTGTATAACTGAATCACTTTGCTGTACACCTGAAACTAACACTGTTAATCAACTATACTCCAATATAAAATAAAAATTTAAAAAAAATCCTAGAACATAGAGGTGAGGCTGAAGCACCTCCCCCACACCACAGAGACCAAGACAGGCGATATTAGAAGGTAAGAAGAATGGCTACATGCTGACCACATTACCCCTCCCCCAGGCCAGCACAGCATCACATTGAGAGGTCCTCCCCTGAGCCTAGGGTTCCTTTATTGGGAAATGAGACCCCAGGGTGAATATCTAGCCCCCACTGTGTTGTGGGTCGCTTCTTGGAAGCCCCCACTCTCGTCTCACCCCACAGGAATCAGGGGAAAGCTATGGGGCTTGACCACTGAGAATCTAATTATGATAAAGAAGCAGGTAGGGGCTTGCAACAACCAGCACTCGGATCTTGATGGACCAAGTTCCTACCTGCAGGGCCCAACCAGCAGTCCCAGTCAGAGGCTTTGCTCACCTGCAGAGCCACGACTAGGGAACTCAGTGGGGTGCAGGTCTGCCTGATTCAGGTCCTCAAATGAAGAACCTTGCTAGCCCTGGAGCCTGGTCTGCCCTACCCAGGCAGGGGAGCTGAGTCATAGCCCAGCCCACTGCTGAGTGCAGCTCCCAGCACCCCCTGACCAGAAAGCCTGGAAACTACGTAGCTCAGGAATGCTTGAGCACAGAATGGCAGGCTGAGCTGAAAATCGCAAAGTCTGTGTCACCACAGGGCCAGGGCACTTGGAAAGAGCGGATCAGATTGAGTCAAGACCACGAACAGCGAGCCTTGCCAGGCCTGCAGGTGTCCAGGGCTCTGTCCGGGGAGGGAAACTAATTCATAGTCCCACCCACTACTGAGTGTAGCTCCTGGCTGCTCCTGACCAGAAAACCTGATCCAGAACACCTGAGAGCACGCTTGGAGCTGGCCTTCCCATTTCACCCAGGCAGAGGAGTTAAATCATCACTTTATCCACTGCTGACTAGCTCCTGGCCCACCTGACCAGAAAGCCTGGCCAAAACACCTGGAAGCTACATAGCTCAGCAACACTCAGAGAATATGGCAGGCAGAGATGATTGACTGCAAAGCAAAGCCAGCAGCCCTGTTTGGCCCCCTGGGGCATGGGTTGACTTGCGTCAAGACCACAAAGAGCCTTGCCACCCTTGGAGACGATTCTCCTGCTCTATCTGGGCAGGGAAACTAATTGTTGCCTGCCCTTTGCTGAATACAGCATTCAGCTTGCCCAACCACAGCACACTGGAAACTGTGCAGCCCATCCAACAGCCTTGCATACGGTGGTACTTGAACAGAAAACACAACCCGTGGCTTTTCTGTCTGCAGAGCAAAACCAGTGACCTCATCTGGCCATAGAAATCAGTGCACACTCTTGCCTGATTCAGATCCCCAAACGATGAGTTGTGCAGGCCCTGGAGCATGTCCTGCTGCCATACCAAGGCAGAGAAGCTAATCCACAGTTCTGCCTACTGCTGAGTATAGTACCCAGTTCCAACTATCTAGTAAGCCTGACCAGAGAACTCCAGTAACCATGGAGTCCATCCTACAACCTCACCTAAGTAGGGAACAGAGCCAGAATTCTTATCCAACTGCTTTCAGCCAGCAGTACCCACCCCAGACCCCAGTTTGGGCAGTGGGCTCACCTGAAAATACACCCTGATAGCAAGCCCCACCTGCCCAAAGTTATTACCAGCAAACATGTCCAGAAACCCAAACTGAGCCAAATGGTGAAGAACTGTCTGTGTCAAAGAGAACCTATAAAGTCTGGAATTGGAGACCATGTACTAAAATGCACAGATGTCAACGTAAGGAATCAAGGATCAAAAAAATCAGATAAACATGACACCACCAAAGGACACAAATAAAGGTCCAATAATTGAACCTAAAGAAATGGAGATCTATGAATTGTCAAAGAATTCAAAATGATCCTCTTAAACAAATTTAGTGAACTATAAGAACACACAGCAGACAAGTAAACAATCAGGAAAACAATGCTAAACAAAACAAGAAGTTCAACAAAGAACAGAAACCATAAAAAAAAAAACAAATCCTAGAGCTAAAAACTACAATGACTGACTGAACTGAATAATTCAAAAGAGAGATTCAAAAACAGACTTCACCATGCAGAAGAAGGAATCAGTGACCTAGAAGACAGGGCATTTGAAATTGTCCAGTCAGGGGAGCAAATAGAAAAAAGAGTGAAGAAAGAATATGTGACTTATAGGACACAATTAAAAGAAACAATAGTGGCATTGTGGCAATTCCAGAAGAAGAGAAAGAGACAGAAAGAATATTTAAAGCAATAATGGCTATAAACCCCCCAACCTGAGGAAAGAAATGGATGCCCAGATTCATGAGGCCCAAAAGTCCCCAAACAGGTGAACCCAAGGAGGGCTACACCATGACACATTATAATTAAGTTGTCAAAGTGAAAGACAAAAAGAATTTTGAAAGCAGTGAGAAAAAAGAGTGGAGCTACATACAAAAGAAACTTCATAAGACTATTGGCAGATTTCTCCACAGAAGCTTTGCAGGCCAGGAGAGAATGGGATGATATATTCAAAACACTGAAAGAAAAAAACTGTCAACCAAGAATTCTATACCTGGCAGAGCTGTCCTTCAGAAATGGATAAAGACCTTCCTAAACAAAAGCTGAGGGAGCTCATTAACACTAGAACTGCCTTACAAGAAATGCTAAAGGGAGTACTTTATGTGGTGGTAAAAGGATGCTAATTAACATTACAAAAACACAAGAAGGTAGCATAAAACTCAGTGGTAATGTTAAATATAGTGTCAGAGAAAGATTCTATAATATAGTAACGGTGGTGCATAACTTATTTACAACTCTAGTTTAAAAATTAAAAAACAAATGTAGTAGAAAATAACCACAACTACAATAATCTGTTATGGGATACACAATATAAAAAGTATGTAAACTGTAACATCAATGTGAGGCAGGAAGTAAAAGTATAGGAATGCTAGCAAAGTTAAATCATTATCAGTTTAAAATAGGGTGTTAAAATTTTAAGGTTTTATATGCAAATCTCATGATAACCACAAGGGAAGAACCTATAGTAGTCACACAGACACACACACACCATGATAAAGAAATAAAGCATACTGATAGCAAAAGACATCAAAATAGAAAAAAAGATAGCAGTAAGAAGAAACAGTGGATCTACAAAACCACTAGAAAATAATCAATAAAATGGCAATCCATTTAAATGTAAATGGATTAAATTCTCCGATCAATCAAAAGACACAGAATGGCTAAACAAGATCCAAAAAAAAAAGAAACAAGATCCAACAATATGAGACTCATTTAGCCTTAAAGACACCCATCAACTGAGAGTGAAGGGGTGGAAAAAGATTTCAGCAAATTGTAGTTAAAAAAAAAAAAAAAGGCAGGGGTAGCTCTATCAGACAAAATACATTTTAAATTAAAAATGGTAAAAAGAGGCAAAGGTCAATACATAATGATAAAGGGGTCAACCCATCAAGAAGATATAATTGTAAATACATATCCAATATCAGAGCACCTAAAAACGTAACCCAAAAACTAACAGAGCTGAAAAGAGAAATACACAGCAATATAATAATAGTTGGGGACTTTAATACCCCACTCTCAACAAGATAGATCATCCAGATAGGGAATCAATAAAGAAACAGGTTTGGATAAAATTATACATCAAATGAACCTAACAGACATACACAGAGCATTTTGTCTGACGACAGCAGAATACCCATTCTTCTCAAGTGCACATGGAACATTTTCTAGGATAAACCATATGTCAGGTCACAAAACAAATCTTAGCAAGTTCAAGGAGACTGAAATCATACCAAATATCTTCTGTGATCACAATGGGATTAAACTAGAAATCAGCAACAAGATGAAACTGAAAAATTCACAAATACATGGAAATTAACACTCCTGAACAACCAATGGATCAAAGAAGAAATTAAAGGTGAAATAATAAAATCTCTTGAAACAAAAATGGAAACACAACCTACCAAAATTTATGGGATGCAGCAAAAGCAGTTCTAAGAGGAAAGCTCACAACAATAAATGTCTACATTAGTAAACAAGAAAGATCTCAAACAACCTAACTCTATACCTAAAGGGACTAGAAAGAGAAGATCAAACTGAGCCCAAAACTGACAGAAGGAAATAAAGATTAGAGCAGCAATAAATAAAATATAGAAAAAATAAAATAAAATAAAATATAGAACAGGAAAGCAATAGAAAAGAGTGATGAATTAAGAGTTGGTTCTTTGAAAAGGTAAACAAAACTGAGAAAACTTTAGCTAGACTAACCAAAGAAAAAAATCAACAAAATTATAAATGAAAAAGGAGACATTACAACTGATACTACAGGAATACAAAGGATCATAAGAGACTACTATGAACAACTATATACCAACAAATTAGACAACTGAGAAAAAATGGAAAAACCCCTAGAAACATACAACCTACCAAGACTGAATCAAGAAGAAACAGCAAATCTGAACAGACTAATTACTAGTAAAGATTGAACCAGTAATCAAAAATCTCCTGATGACAAAAATTTCAGGACCAGATGGCCTCACTGGTAAGTTTTACCAAACATTTAAAGAAGAATGAATGCCAATCCTTATTTTAAAACTTCCCAAAAAATCAGAGAGGAGGAAACACTCATTTTATGAAGCCAACATGGGCCTGATATCAAAGCCAGAATAGGACACTACAAGAAAATAAAACTACAGGACAATGTCCCTGATGAATATAGATGCAAAAATCCTCAATAAAATAGTAGCAAATCAAATTCAGCAGCACATGAAAAGGATCATTCACCATGATCAAGTGGGATATATCCTTGGAATGCAAAAATGGTTCGACATACACAAATCAATAAATGGGATACATCACATTAATAGAAAGAAAGAAAAAATATATGATCATCTTAATAGTGGCAGAGAAAGCATTTGACAAAATTCAACATCCATTCATAATAAAAATTCTTAACAAATTAGGTAGAGAAGGAATGTTCCTCAACATAGTAAAGGCCATATATGACAAAGCCACAGTTAACAACATACTTAATGAGGAAAGGTTAAAAGCTTTTCCTCTAGGATCAGGAAAAGACATGGGTGCCCACTATCACCACTCCTATTCAACATAGTACTGGAAGTCCTAGCCAGAGCAATTAGGCAAGAAAATAAATAAATAAATGCCATAAGAATTGGAAAGGAAGAAGTAAAATGGTCTCTATTTACAGATGACATGATTTTATATATAGAAAATCCTGAAGACTCCACAAAAAAACTGTTATATCTAATCAATCAATTCAGTAAAGTTGCAGGACACAAAATTAACATACAAAATCAGAAGCTTTTTATACACTAACACAAATTATCTGAAAAAGAAATAAAACAATCTCACAGACGCAACAAAAATAAGATATTTAAAAATAAATTTAACTGAGGAGGTGAAAAATCTCTGCCCTGAAAACTACAAGACACTGATGAAAGAAATCAAAGAAGACACAAATAAATGGAGAAATATCCCTTGTTCATGGATTGGAAAATTTAATATTGTTAAAATGTCCATACTACCTAAGCCATTTATAGATTTAATGCAATCCCTGTTAAGATTTCAATGGCACTTTTTTTTTTTTTTTTACAGAAGTAGAAAAGACTATCTTAACATTTACATAGAACCACAAAAGACCCTGAATAGCCAAAGAAATCCTGAGAATAAAAGAACAAAGAGGGGGGCAACACACTTCCTGATTTCAAGCTATATTATAAAGTTACAGTAATCAAAAAAAAAAAAATATGGCTGGTTCAAGATGGCAAGGTAGGAAGAACCTGAGCTCACCTCCTCCCACAGACACACTGAATCTAAAGCTAAATATGGAACAATTTCCTCTGGAAAAAAACAAAAAACAGAAAAACCCCAAAACTAGGTGAGCAACTCATTGGGAAAAAGATAAAAACCCCACAAAGTGGGTAGAAGAGGCTGAGACACAAACTCACCCTAAACCCCACCCCCAGTGTGACAATCTACAATCAGAATTCAAAACCTGGACCTGAGGAGGAAAGGGTTTGAACCCCACATCAGGCACCACAACTTTTAAGACGTGCACCTGAGAGATGAGTCCCCAAAATAGCTAGCTGTGAAAACCAATAGGACTCACATCCCTAAGAGCAGAGCAAACTGATAAATGGCTCTTAGAGGGCTCACATGCTCAGACTCACTCATCCCAGGGACTAACACAGAAGCAGCCAATTGTGAGGTGCTAAGGATACTTATACAGAAAACAAGTTGGTGGTAGCTAGAGGCAGGGTCAGGGAATGGGTGATATGGGAGAGGCAGTCAAAAGTTACAAACTTCCAGTTATAAAATAAATAAGTCATGGGCATATGATGTACAGCATGGTGATGACACTTAATAATACTTTATTGTATATTTGCCAAGAGAATAGATCTTAAACGTTCTCATTACACACAAAAAATTTGATAACTATTTGTGATACTGGATCTTACCTAGACATACTGTAGTCATCATTTAGTAATATACACATGCTATATAGAAATATCAAATTATTATGTGGTATGCCTGAAACCAATATAATGTTATATGTCAATTATATCTCAAGAAAAGATAAATAAGTATAGGGATATAATGTACATGATGACTATGGCTAACACTGCTACATGGTATATTTGAAAGTATTAAGATCCTAAGAGTTCTCACAAGGAAAAAACTTTTCTTTTTCTTTTTTGTATTTATGAGATGATGGATGTTAACTAAACTTATTATGGTAGTCATTTCACATTTTATGTGAGTCAAATCATTATGCTGTATCTTAAAACTTATACAGCACAGTATGTCAATCATATCTCAGTAAAACTGGGAAAGTAAAAAGAAAGAAATCAAGTGTTTATTGAACACATGCATGCAAAAACAAACAACATAGCCAGCAAAAAATTAGCATATGTTTCTGATGAACTCTGTTTCCCAGTGTTGATGGTGGAATATGTTAATTATCAGGTGTAATGAGTAGGCCGTCATTTGAGGATTTCTTAATATACCTAATCTTATGAGTCTTCATAAGACTAAAATATTAGAACTATCCTACTTCAACACTATAATCTTCATTAAAACCTCACCTGTGTGGATATAAAGTTATCCAAATAGTTGGCAGGGGGTTAATCGTGGAACTGGCAAAATTTTATCTTAGCTGATTTTTTAAAATGGAAATCTCTCTAGAAATAACTTTCTATGTAAATTTTCTATAAATATGCTTTCCAGGGGGTCTTAAATAAAGGAAATTGCAACCCATTTATCCTTCCTTTGATGATTCATTGCATTACTGTAAGTATAGTCTAACGTACACTACAGGCAGATTAAGAATAGAGCAGGGGGCTTCCCTGGTGGCGCAGTGGTTGGGAGTCCGCCTGCCGATGCAGGGGGCGCAGGTTCATGCCCCGGTTTGGGAGGATCCCACATGCCGCGGAGCCGGTGGGCCCGTGAGCCATGGCCGCTGAGCCTGCGCGTCCGGAGCCTGTGCTCCGCGGCGGGAGGGGCCGCAGCGGTGAGAGGCCCGCGTACCGCAAAAAAAAAAAACAAAAAAAAACAATACAGCAGGGGCTTCCCTGGTGGCGCGGTGGTTGAGAGTCCGCCTGCCGATGCAGGGGGCACGGGTTCGTGCCCCAGTCCGGGGGGATCCCACATGCCGTGGAGCGGCTGGGCCCGTGAGCCACGGCCGCTGAGCCTGCGTGTCCAGAGCCTGTGCTCCGCGGCAGGAGGGGCCACAACAGTGAGAGGCCCGCGTGCCGCCAAAAAAAAAAAAAAAAAAAAAAAAAAAAAAATACAGCAAATGCCCCTGGCATGCAGCAGACCCTCCTGGATTCAAAGGGAAGTTCTGGTAAAAGTCCTAACTCTGCATCCTAGTCCTTCAAACCAGCCACTCTACTTACATAATGTTTCTTCACCTTAGTACCAACCTCCATGTTAGCCAGGATCTCCTCACATCCCCTAGAAGAGCAGGTTCCTTCACTCCTTCCCAAGCTTTACTTATACCTTCCTCCATGCACCACACTCCCTGGAAAAACATTTTTCCTCTCTTCTTTGCCTAGTCAGATTATCTCTAGTTTTAAGGTCTAGCTCAGACTTCAACTTTTCAGCAAGTGTGTCTCCCAGCTAGTCCTGTCCACTGGGCTCCCCTCTCCCCAAAAATCTCCTATCGCACAACCTGCCCCACTCACTCAGACTCTTTCCCCATGTGTTATTAATCCACTGGTGCATGCATATCTGTCTATATCCCCAGAGAGCTTGTAAGTGATAGAAATCAAGAACCCCACCTTCACTTTCCCCAGTGCCTAACAGAGCGTCAAGTATTTAGTGCTTATAGGATGCAATCAGTGTTAACTCATTTTCCTGTAAATAAATTTCAACATGAAAGAGCCAAGTGTAAAACCTCAATTCATACAATCCTCTTAGTGAAGTTAAACCCACTTAAGTCCAGCTATTGTTTTCCCAACAGGGATATTGAGTAATTTCCCCAGATCACCCATTGGCTATCTGGTTTTAGACACCAATTTTATAATATTTTCAACAAAAAAATTAAGGAAGCTTGCTGAATAACGTTTCTATGGCATGAGTGGTTTTAAATACTTGAAGTATTCAATTTGGAGCCCATTAATATCCTGGTAGGGAGGGGTAAATACTAAAGGTGTTATCAGTGGGACCCTATGCACAGCTGCACTCAGCTTGCCTAGACCTTAGCCCTCAAGGAGGTAATCTTTAACTTTCATTAATTCAGACCTCACTAATTAGGAATTTGTGATCATTTAGAAGGGCTGGGGTCCAATATGCAAAGCAAATCCAGTGAACAAATAGAGGAAATATTCAAACCATTTTTAAAGGAAACACTTATATACAGTTTATTTGCTATTGCAAATCCAGTTTCTTTTTCCTACTAATTATCACTATCTAGTCCAGTATTTCTCAAACTAAACTCTAGCTTATATTAGAATCACCTGAACCCGGCCACTACCTTTTCTGATTCAGGAGTTCTAAGGTAGGCCCAAGGATTTCAATTGCTACAAGTACCCAGGTGGTGTTGATACTGTTGGCCGGGAACCACACACTGAAAACCACTGATCTACTCAATATTTTGCCGTAATTTGAATACACTCTACAATGCAAGCTGAATTCAGTTTTATCTGACTGTATAATATTTTGAAGAATATTACCCTGGTGGAAAGGTCGGTGGGTAGCAATTTCAAGCTGTAATAGTTATCAGTTAATCATATTTAATACAAAGCACTGTCACTGCAGTTTCCTTGCTGAGCAGAGAAGTGGGCGTTGCTTAAAGGAGTGGGTCAGGGCCACACAGAGGTCTGTCACTTTGCCTTGCACTTTGTATCTCAGAAGCCTGAGAATAAACCCTCCTAACTCCAAGCCCCACCCTCACCAATTTAGGAGTGAGCTTACATCAACACGTTCCATAGAGCAAAATATCAAGGTCATGGGGCTTTGGCGTCAGACAAAACTAACTCCAGATCCAAGGTGTCTGACCTTGGACAAATGATTTAACGTCTCTAAAGTGCACTTACCTTGTGAAGTAGACACCGTAGTACACTGCCGAGATCCCCCTTCAGTGAAGGACTGCTAGCCTCTGCCGTTGGGAGGGCTACAGCAGACAGCTTCCACCTCTCAGCTCTTCGGGAAGGCCTTCTTGCAGAGGATCACGTGGTCCAAGACCACGCCCCTTCCTGTGCCTACCCACATCAACAACTGGTTGACGCCGGGATGTGAAAGCCTGACTACCTTGGCCCAATGGGGTTAAGTCTGAAGTTAACTCCCCGCACTTCAGAGTCTCTGTGGGGAGACCATCCTTGGATTGGCGTTACAGCTCAATTTCCACCTCTGCCCAAACCTGCGTCTCTCGTCTTCCTTCCACAGGTCTCTTGCCTTTCTTCCACAGGTGTGGATCCTAAAGGCGCCCCTTAATAAACATTAAGCACACCAAACTCCGTGTCAGACTCTGCTTCTCAGGGAATCAAACCTGTGACTCATTTAAAAACAAACAAGTGGATGAAAACTCTAAGAGGCAGTAATTTTGTAGATTTGTGGCTAGGCTCTTGTTCTAGACGTTAAGAATACAGCAGTGAACAAAGATGACTAAGTTTAAGAAGAGAGATCGTGAAAGGCATTAAGAGACTGAAATCAATTTTTAGCTACAGTATTGACTGACTACTTGCTATAAAAGGGAATAACACTTCTTCCCATCCTCACTCCCCCACCTGCCTAGGTTTTTTCTTAATTGTCTAAGCTTTTAATATTCATCCTCTGTTCGGAAACCATAAAATAGTTGTCAATCTCAGCCGGTCTCAGCCTGTTTGAGCCTAATTCCCCTATTGGTTTCCTTCTTTACCTCCATACTGCTCTTACACTACACTAGGTTGTACGAAACCGTGAGGCTAAAATCCTAGTCACCTAGACATTTCATGCAGTAATTTCTGCTTCCGTGCTTATAAACCATGGTAAAGTCTAACATCCCAAGGTCATATGCCTGCCCAGATACACCATTCAGCTGTGTATTTACTGGGGTCTTGTGGCTCTCAGCTCTAAGCAGGAGATGGGGCACAGGTTTTGCTGTTTCTCTCAAATCCCACAAACCTATGGTGGTTTGCTGCCACCATCCCAAGGCTCGCCACATAAAGTGCGACACAGACCCTTCCTCAGAGACTTATTAATATATTAACCCTCCTGGCTTCCTCTAAACCCTCCTAGCATCAGAAATCCATTTCTACTCTAGGCATTTGAGAATTTAGCTCTTACCTCCCAAGATATTTTATCCCTGTCAACCTAAGAGGCTAGACTTTTGACACTTAAAAGCCAAGAAGAAATCCCTTTTTTTCTCTGGTATTTGTGGAAGCATTGCTTTTCTGAGCTATAAACATCAAACACCTGATTATTTGAATGTGACGAGCCAAGGAGGCAATCAAATGCTCCAGGGAGTGGGTAAGATCATTGGTTCAATTTTCTGAATATCTTTTTCTCTGCTTGATCACTTCCCCTGTAGATGGCCTTCTTGAGCCAGCCTCTTACCTCTCCAACAGCATGTAAACCAAGGTATACCTTGACTCCTATCATTTTGTGCAGTCTTGCCTTTGCCTGGGTATCCTGGCTTCTACCCATGCATGGCCTCAGCAGAGAAATAAGTCTATGTATTTATCTTCCTCCTATTTCTTATCTCTCCACCTGCTTCATCTCCTTTTGTTTCTCCATCTACCGCCACAACTGGCCCTGTTTTAAATTGCACTGTACTTTGTCTTATTTACTGAAACATCATGCTTCCTACTCTATCTTAAGTGTGTGACTAGGAGGCTTTATGTTCTCTACTTTGAAATTTGAGATCTGTTTAGATCCCATCACTTTATAACTCAGAGACTTAGAAAACTCTCCAACCCATGGAGTGGAGGAAAACATTTGTAAATATTTGTAAATATCTGATAAGAAACTTGTATCTTGAATATACAAAAAACTCTTACAATTCAATAATAAAAAGACAAATAAGCCACTGAAAATGGGCAAAGGATCTCAATAGACATGTCTCCAAAGATGATGTACAAATGGCCAATAAGTATAAAAAGATTCTCAACATCATTAGCTATCAGGAAACTGCAAATCAAAACCACAATAAGATACCACTTCACACCCACTAGAATGGCTATAATAAAAAATACATTTAACAAGTGTTGGTCAGGATGTGGAGAAATTGGAACCCTCATACACTACTGATAGAAACGGAAAATGGTGCAACCACTTTGGAAACAGTCTAGTAGTTCCTCAAATGGTTAAGCATAGAGTTACCACACGACCCAGCAATTCTACTGCTCGTGTATACTCAAGAAAAACGAAAACACACATCCACACAGAAACTTGTACACAGTGTTTAGATCAGCATTATTCATAATAGCCTAAAAGTGGAAACCACACAAATGTCCATCAGCTGATGAATGGATAAATAAAATGTGGTACAGCCACACAAGGGAATATTATTAGGCCATCAAAATGAATGAAGTACTGATGTATGCTACATGAATTAACCTTGAAAACATTATGCTATGTGAAAGAAGCCAGTCACAAAAGACCGCTGTGGTCACAAAAGACATACTGGGGTCTTTTGATTTTCATGTGATTTCATTTATATGAAATTTCCAGAATAGAAAAATCTGTGGAGATTAAAAGTAGATTAGTGGTCACTTAGGGCTAATGGGGTTGGGTGAAATGGCGACTGACTGCTAATGGATATGGGGTTTCTTTGGGGGTGATTAAAATGTTCTAAGATTGTGATAAATATAAAAATATAACAATTATGAACCAGATCAAGAGACATGGGGGATGAGATAAAAAGTTACAACATTCATCTAATAGGAGGTAAGGAAATACAGAATAGAGAAAATGGGAGAGGGGGAATATTCAAAGAGATAATGGCTAAGAAATTTCTAGTATTAAATGTTATTTTCTATTGTATTTCCAGATATAGTCTTAATTGCTTAAAATATAAAATATCCTTCAGTGATATGTTCTACATGATTATTTGCTTACACTTTTATAATCCATACATAGTACATAGGAAGAGTCCTTTGTGTGGTAAATAGAGTGAAAATAACTTTCTGTAAAAGCTGATAAAGTTAATTATATTCAATTTGATATTTATCCCCCAAGAATAGACAGCTGCAAAGACACTTGTAGAGTTTAATCAGCAAGTTGAAAAGTCAGAAATGCAATCATGTTTTACATGATAATGTTCAATCTCCTCAAGTTTTTTCACAAACAATGGGCATACAACTTAAATGTAAAAGTGAATTTTACAGTGATTAAATTATATAGTGAATTTCAGTAACTAAAGGGCCATTCACTTAGTTGACTCCATATCAACAATCGTTATTGGATAAAACTCAGAATTTCCTATAAGAATCAACACAGAGAGTTACCTCCCCCATCTCAGCTCCATCCCTGTCCCATGTATCTACATCATGGACAGACACTCAGTTGTTAACAATAAACTATATTTTCTGGAATTATCATAAATAAAATTATGAAACCTTCATACTCACATATTTAATACTTCCTTCATCCTAATGTGTGTTAATATTGGAAATCATGTTAAGAAATGAAACTCTCTTTTTTAAAATAAATTTATTTATTTATTTATCTGTTTGTTTTTAGGTGCATTGGGTCTTCATTGCTGTGTGCGGTCTTTCTCTAGTTGCCGCGAGCAGGGGCTACTCTTCATTGTGGCGCGCAGGCTTCTCATTGAGGTGGCTTCTCTTGTTGCGGAACACGGGCTCTAGACATGTGGGCTTCAGTAGTTGTGGCACGCGGGCTCAGTAGTTGTGGTTTGCGGGCTCTAGAGCACAGGCTCAGTAGTTGTGGCGCACTGGCTTAGTTGCTCCACGGCATGTGGGATCTTCCAGGACCAGGGCTTAAACCCGTGTCCCCTGCATTGGCTGGCGGATTCTTAAACACTGTGCCACCAGGGAAGCCCAAGAAATGAAACTCTCTTAAGAGTTGTTTTCATAGTTATTCACAATTCTATAGTCCTTAATATTTTCAAAATGTTGTGAAAATATATGGTCATTATTCTGCATCGTAACATTCCATATGCTAGCAATACTTTAATCCTCACCTGTAGATGAGTCAAGGCAATTTCCTTAAAAGAACACAACCAAGGTGTGTGACTTCAGGAAAATCAAGATTTCAACCTTGGCCTCTAGGGCAGGATTTCTTGAACTCCACACTATTGATAGCTGAGGCAGGATCATTTTTTGTTGTTGTTGTGGAGGAGAAGGGCTGCCCTGTGCACCATAAGACATTTAGCAGCACCTCTGAATTCTATCCACTAGATGCCAGTAGCACCTCCTCACCAGATGTAACAACCATAAATGTTTCCAGATATTTCTACATGTCCCCTGAGATGCAAAATTGCCCCATTGAGAACCACTGGTCTAGAGAGAAAATGATTGCATAAGCAACTAAATAGATGAATATACATGTATACTGTTTTATATCCTACATATAAAATTTTCTTTTCTCTATGGAGTGAATATGATTGGTCTGTAGCTTTCTTTAGAGTTTACATTCTCTCTGTTAGAATAATCCTGCTGATTCCTAACTATATTTTAGTATTTCTATGGCATATATTTTTTTAGAGTACGGAACTATTTCCATATCATTACACTGCAAATTATTAACGGCTTATCTTCTTTCAAAACTAGCAAATAAACGTTGTCTCAAATTTTGACTCAAAATCAATTGAAATTTTAAGTAACACTATTTGAATTAATAAAGCACTATCTGATCTTTGATGGTCACATTATTTTTGTGAGGTAGGTACGTGTTTAGTGTTAAGTTCCATCATTAGAAGAGATTAAGGATAAATTCAAGGTCATACAACTTATTAGTGGCAAAAGAAATAGGTAACTTATGTGACTTTTCCCTCCCATTAGCATTGTTGTGATTCAAAATAATTAAGAACATTAGATTTTAAAATTTACATTAACATTTTACCTTTATTTGGTTTAACCCAAAGATTTAGATAAGATAAATAATTTGTAATAATTAATAGTAACATTACTTTGATTTCTTAAGATAGAAATCTGGTACTCTCATGTGTTATAAAAGTAAAATAGCGGCAATTCCTAATGTCACAAAGACAGATTTTCCTAAAAGCAAGTTGACAAGAATGGAAGTGTTATATCTCTCCTTAAGAATATAGGGCTTCCCTGGTGGCGCAGTGGTTGAGAGTCCGCCTGCCGATGCCGGGGACACGGGTTCGTGCCCCCGTCCGGGAAGATCCCACATGCCGCGGAGCAGCTGGGCCCGTGAGCCATGGCCGCTGAGCCTGCGCGTCCGGAGCCTGTGCTCCGCAACGGGAGAGGGCACCACAGTGAGAGGCCCGCGTACCGCAAAAAAAAACAAAAAAGAATATATTCCATAACTCCTTGGCAGTCAGAAAAGAGAAAAGATTATTTAAATAACCTGATTTTGATTTCCAAAATTGAAGGAAAGTACACACATGTGCATTAGAATTACTAAATAAATAACAATTGTTCAAATCACACTCACATAAAACAAATAAGATTATATCTTCCTACTCATTAAAAAGTCATAGGAAGAGTTAAAGTTTGATGGATGCTTACAAATATGTTGATTAAAAAATAACAACTATACACATAGAAAATATGTGAATATATCATTAATTTAAATGTATAAATCTCTTTGCTTTAGATTAAAGCTATTTCTTATTTTTTATTAATGTTTCTTAATAACATGAATAAAACATTAACATTAAAAACATTTCTTAATGTTTTTATTGCCAACCTCTGTACAGCATGCTCACCTAAATATCAAACAGTAAGCAAAAATTATTTAATCATAAAATATTTTAATGTACCTAAATATTTCACACATTATTATTTTAAAACAGTGTAATGCTTAAAAAAACCCTTCTAAACAGTATCTAATGTGTGAACTGTAGAAAAAAAATGTTATTGATGAAAGCCTGTAACCAAAGTCTTAGCTAGAAATGTAGGAAAATAAACAAAATAAACTTTGAGATTGCTACTTAAAATTTTAAAGCATGGAACATAGCATATATTCAGTAATTCTGGAACACTAAACAAAAATAGTAGTATTTGCCTATGTAATTTAGCTCATCAACCAGGTGGATACACTGGAATTCAATATGTCTAAGCATATGTACATTTAAATTTAAATCATTGCAAATTAGTTGACATTCAGCTTCATAGCATTCAATGGAATCATCTAATTCCACAGAGCTTACCCATTTTTAATTGTGTAAATGTTCTTGGATCACCAAATCTGTAAGTACCTAGCTGAAAGTACTTTGGTCAGTATAAGGCTCATGGGAGTTTATATTTATAGGCCAGGACGCAGTGAACCAGGATATGGGGTAGCATGATTCACACTGGGTGTCTCAAGACATACACAAGCCCAAGGCAATAGAGTGAACAGGAAATCAGGAAGGCAAAGGTAATATGTGCAACAAAACCAAAGTTAGTGGGTGAGAAACCAGGAATCCAGATAAGAACCAGAGTCTAAGAAAGGCAATATGAGGAGCCAATGGCCAGGAACTCTAGTTAACAAGCAAAAAGGCACAAGAGATGCATAGCACCAAAAAGACCTTGACCATTGGGCCCATGTTCTGTCCCAAACAGGATGCTTCTTGATTACCACCCTCCCAAGCCAGAATCAATTCCAAGATTAAACGTGCCCTGGGCTGACAGGGGTTGATGAGAAGCAAAGATCGAGACAGCACACACCTGTCACTTCATTGCTCCCTAAGAATAGAGTATGTGGTAGGAGGGAGAAAGGTCCTTTTCAATATTAATTATGATTTTGGCAAACTCCAAAATATACGCTAGCACCAAATGCAGGGAAATATTTTTAATGATGCCCTAATTTAAGAATATGCTTTTGACCATCGAGTATGTGTGTATATGTGTGTATTAGCTTTTCAGCACATATGTAGTCACAACTTTCAAAACTTTCACAACTTGCACAACTACAGCTTCACTGATATAATAGTAGAGAGATAGAGGAAAATACTGATGCTGAAACTCTTACATTCAGAGTAGCATCAATTAATGAGTATAGAAAGTAAAAGTCAAAATTTGTTTTAACAAAAATGTATCCCCCCCCAAAGTTCCCCCAAAACACTCATGATAGGACAAAAAAAAATCTAAACCTGATCCAATTATCTTAAAAAACATATAAAACTGGGACACTGTTTAAGATAATTTAGCATCACAGCTGCTTCACAAACGAGTCCCATTGATCTTGCCACTTTGATCTGTGCAGTTCAATTCAATATGGTTGAAGCCAGGATTATCAGTTCCATCATCTTCTATTGGATGAGATTTATAGTCTAAAACTTGCTTCTTCTAAAAGAAAATGTTAACATGGTGATTAGAAAAAAGAAACTGTTCGTTCAACTCTAAAGAATTGTTACTACTACTTTTCTTTCTCTAAATCAGCTTCATAGTCTATTGAGGCAGAGATAAACAACAGAAATAAATCATTAAAAAAAGGAAGGCAAATACCTTCCTTGTCCAAAAGAAAGTCTGAGGAGTAACTAGTATTCTGTCCTGGTGATAAAAGCACAGTCTTACTAATTTAAGGAAAAAGAAAGCCAACTCACTTTCTTAAAAATGTCAAAATTGGATAAAAAGTCCTCTTTGGTTAGTAGGAATCTGGGGTCTATGTTTTGTTTTCTTCCTCCTGAAAAACATATGTTATTTGCATTGTTAAAAAGATATCTGTAACTACCCAGTGACGGACCATCATACACACATTTAACTTGGGCACATTCACTTCTAGGCACTTATAAAACACAAAGAGAAAGTCTTTTAAATAGTGCTGGAGACTTAGCCTACCATTTCTCTTCCCTCAGTCAGTCTCAGATTCTGCAAGCCTGTCAGTGATATATATGAGTCTAGTGTTTAAAGATAAATAGGGTGATTGTTAAATGCAAGCCAACTGTCTCATCTGGTATCAACTAGGGAAGAGTCATCTGGCCCAATACTGGTAGGAAAACTGGTTTAAATGCATCCTTCATGATCTACCAATAAAATATCAAACCTCTGCTTGATGGAGTTGCCCTTCCCCAGTTTAGTGGCTATGAATGTGTGAAGAAATGCAGGAAATTATGAATTGTTGGATAAATTATTTAAATGAAAACCAGTATGATGATAGGTGTTTGATCCAAATTCTCTTCCCTAAAGTTTTGCTCTACAAAAATTATTCTTTGGCTCGGTATTTTATTTGTGAATCAGAGAGGAGGTTTTAAAACTGTGTATCTCAAAGAGTTGTTCTCCAACTACCTCTATCCAAACCACCTAGGAGATGTACTAAACATGCAGATTCGTGGATTCCAACCTCGACTGACCCAGTTAGAACCTCTGTGGGTGGAGCCACTGAGTCCTGATTTTTACCAAATTTCCAAGGTGATTCTTCTGCCCTCTAAAGTTTGAGAAACACCATTTTAGTATAAATACTAGATGTTTAATTAAGGGAACCTCTGTTGTTCAGGAGATGGGTTCAACCTTAAATTAATTCATTCAATATCGTTGAGTGCCTACCATGTTCTAGAGACTCTACCAGGGGCTGGAGAGACAGAGATGAATAAAATAATCACTGCACTCATAGCTCATAGTCTAGGTAGGAAAATATTTACCCCACTTTACCAGTGAAGAGACACATTCATGGTGCACCATCTGTGATTAGGTGAAGCTGAAATGCCAACCAAGTCTGTTTGGCCTGAATTCCTACATATTCCTAGTATCCTACAGTAGATCTTTAAATATATTTCCCAAGGAGCATCAGGATTTTATGCTTCTAGACTTTTTTTGCAAGGTTCTCACTGATGGTATGAAGTAGGAATAAGTTATATATGAGATTAATGAAGCTGAAGTGTTTTTTAATCACTGGATGCCTGTTCACCTTCACTTTTTAAAGCAAAAGATAAAGCTGTAGAAGGTTATCAGAATCAAAGTATTTAAGGGGGGGAAAAGGAGCACTCAGAGGGAGTACTCTGACACTCCCATTTATTTAAAGGAAAAAAAAAAAAAGGGTTGAAAAAGGACCAAAGGACAAATAGGAAAAGGAGATTGGTTAGGTGTGTTCCAGATCTGAACAGTTGGGTTATTGGTGAGAAAGGTTTAAGATCTGTCTTAAAATATATCACAACAGATAAGAGAGTAAACCTACTGTGCTGGAAATTTTACTTACGAGAAAAAGCATAGTCCTTTTTGAAACGAAAAAGAATAGTTTAAACAACTGTTTGAGAGGTAACTAATAGCTACAAACATTATTATAAGTTTACAATAATTATAAATTGTAATGTCTAAAATAATTATATAATGTTAATATAATCATTGATACAATTATATTAATATCACCACTAATTATTAATATAATTTATTAATTATAAATACACATCCTGTGATATAAGTATCACAGAAGTTTCAAAGACAGTGCTATCCAGGTCCCAAAAAACAATGAGAGACGGTAGAATTCTATAAAGTAGCACCATGCTGGTAGATTTACAGCATAAAGCAAACAAAGACATCAGGCATCCTTGGACAAATTATAGGATTTCTAACGAGTCATAACACATTGGATAAAGAAGGCAGGGGAGCTGCCTCCCCCTGCTTGGTTGCTCTGGATGTGTATGTGTGAGAAAACGTAGGAAATTAGGGAGCCCAGCACTTCTCCCTAACTCCACACTACTGTCCTGCTCCAAGCCACTGTGATTGCTCACGTGGGCTACTGCAATAGCCTCTACCTGCCCTCCTTCCCTTACAGAGTATTCTCAAAACTGAATCAGGGCACTCCTTTGAAAATTACTGGAAAAGTCATTTTGAAAATAACCCATGTAGTAAACCTAAGAGACACAGAGATGGAAAGTAGGAGAGAAAAGATAAGAAAATCAGAAGGACTGTCCAAGTTTAAAACATGACTAACAGGAGTTTCCAGAAAGAGAAAACAGAAAATGGCAGGAAATTACAAAAGAAATAACATAGGAAAGTGCCCTAGAACTGCAGGACATGCATCTTCAGATTGAAACCCTCCTGAGAGGCTAGGGCGAGGCAGTCATTGTGAAATGGGTCACATCCGAACGGGCAGCAGGCAGCAGGGCACTGGTATTCTCAACAGCAACAAGGCAAGTCGAAGAGAAGTAACACAGCCTCCGGGAACAAGAAAGTTACTCTCAACCTAGGATTCTCTATTCAAATTATCAGCAATTATCAAGCATAAGGAGGAATTAAAGACTTTTTTTTTTTCAGCTATGCAATGTTTCCAAGATCTCTTGTCCACCCTTTCTCAAGAATGTGCTATAGGATGTGCCCCATTCAGTTGAGGGTGTAAACAAGAATTAGGAGTAATGGGATACAGGCAGCAGGGAATCCAACACTGGAGGGAGACCAAGAGAATTCACAGAACAAGGACAAAATGAAGTCCCAGGGTAACATTTCTATAGCAATCCCAGAGAGCTGTGTATGCTATGTGTATTATTGGTTTGATTTCCTTTAAAAATTATTCTTTTAAAGGTTATGAACATCTGAGAAAGGCTTCACACTATGTTTAGATATAAAGATCATAATTATTATTCCTTACATGTGTATACTTCTTTACAAAGCGTCAGTGCAGGACAATGAGACGATCATGGCACAGAGCTATTGTAATGGTATGTGTAAAATCCCTAGCATTGTAGTACCTATACACAATTTCTTCAAGCCTTTTATTTTTATCTTACAGAGACCTGTGAGATAGGCAGGTCAATTATTATCCTCATTTTATACATAGGATAGCTAAGGCTCAGAGTAGCTATGTAGTAGCTATAAGTTCTTTCAGCTAACAAATGGCATAACAAAGATTCAAATTGAGGTGGGTCTTCTGTTTTCAAGACCAGGCCGTAAAATTTCCCATGAGTAAAATGGAACAAATAATTAAACTAGTTGTTAGGACTATAGTAAAATAACATAAATACTTATAAAACAGATATAGTAAAAACTAATGTAACGGTAATACAGCAATACTAATGTTTAGTTACCTGTAGATAAACTGATAAGCATTCCCACAAATAACGTTACCAAAGTTCCAACAGTACTGAAGTATAGATATGATAAAGAATACCAGTTATCCATCAGTGGAGTCCTAAGAGAGAGCAAAAGCATAACCGTAAGATTTCATGCATGCTACTAGCAGCTAAGAGTATGTGTCAATAAACCTCATGGCAAAGTCAAAATATAATATTTAATCATGTTTTTAACGTCCACATCTGCTGTTCCAATTTTATCTTATTGGATCAGGAATTAAAAGTATGACTTAATCTTAACCACATACTAGAATACTAAATGTCCATGTTTATTCATTCAACTCTGCTTTGTGTCCCAGGTACTGTTCTTGTTATTGGAAAGTCTGCCATAAAAAAGCTGGATAAGGTTGTTCCTGCCCTCAGAAAGTTTACATTCTAATAGAGAAATGTAATGAACAAGTAAACAAATTAATGAACATAATAATTCCCACTGGTGGAAAGTATATAAGGAAAATGAAACAAGGTAATGTGACATTAACAGGGTAGAAAAAAGGAACTACACTACAAGGAGTGGTCAGGGAAAGTCTTTGTGAAGAAGAGACATTTGAACTGAGACCTGAATAACAAAAGTTCTTGAGAAAGCATTCCAGAGAGAGGTAAACACCAGCAGACGGTAGCATAACGAACAAGATATAGAATGGTACAAGATGAGCTAGAGGTCTTTTCGTAGGACTTGGATGAGTTTGGACCTTACTCTCTGGATAGCGGCACACATTGCACTATTTTTATTATTTTATTTTATTTTTATTTTTTAAATTTACATTTTATTAGAGTTGATGTGTAATATTATATGTTACAGGCAGGTGTACAATATAGTGATTCATAAGTTTTAAAGGTTATACTCCATTTATATTCATTATAAAATATTGGCTATACTCCCCATGTTATACAATGTATCCTTGTAGCTTATTTTATACCTAGTAGTTTGTACCTCTTAATCCCCTACCCCTATATTGCCCTTCTCCCCCTTCCCTCTCTCCACTGGCAACCACCAGTATGTTCTCTATATCTGTGAATCTGCTTCTTTTTTGTTATAGTCACTAGTATGTTATGTTTTTTTAGATTCCACATATAAGCGATATCATACAGTATCTGTCTTTGTCTGACTTATTTCACTTCCATTTGCAGCAACATGGATCAACTTGGAGGGCACATTGCAGTATTTTAAGTGGAGGAGTGACATGACCTGATCTGCTTCTAAAACAATTGCTCTAAGATTCCACTTTCAGCTTTGATAGGGTAGACCCACCATCCTGCCAAGAACAAAATATGAAAACTGGGAAATGGGGGGAGGCAGGTTTTTGAAGACCTCAGAGAGATCATGGCAGTTAGAACTTGAGAAGCCAACATCCCAGAAAGAAGGGAAAAATAGATGTGAGCCAGGTAAATTAAGATAATGTGATATATTGGGCCAAAGACAGACAAAATAGAACCGAATAGAAAACTGAAAAACAGACCCATAGAAAAATAGACATTTGGTTTATGTCAAAGTTGCCACTGCATTGCAAAGTGGCGTAAAAGGAGGCTCCGTTCAATAAATGGTGCTTGGTTAACAGAATATCCATATGGGTCATTTTTAAGTCTTCTGTCATTTACAGACAGTTCTGGGTGTACCCTGATGCTTTCGCAAAAATGTTCCTATAAAAGGGTTTCATCTTCAAGGAATTCATGGAAAAGACTCTGACAAGTACAGGTTTCTGGTAACTGACTCTACTGCTGAACTGAATGAATAAGCATTTTCAGAACGCTAATGGAAAACTGATGAATTCGTAAAAGTGCTAACAAAAGATCAAGATGAAAAAAATTAATTACATGGGACTGAGTGAACTGTTGAGGATGATTATAATTTTTGTGACTTTCTGTTTGAATAAAAAAAAATCCCACAAGGACTCAGAGGCAAAAAATATACAAATCAATTTTCACTGCAAAGTAAAGGAGCTGTTACAGTGGACGATTACTGGACTGAATGTCAGTATTATGACATAGTATGAGTGTGTTTCGTGTTTGGTAATTGCAATCATCGTTGCTTTTGTTGTGGCCATCCATTTACAATGCTTGGTGTCAGTTTATTTATCTCTTGTAAAAATAAAATACAGTGTGTGTGTGTGAGTTATGAAAAAAAAACAACAAAAAAACGGTTCTTCTAGTCCAAAAAAAAAGAATATCCATATGGGAAAAAATGAATCTTGATCACTTGAAATCAATTCTGAAGTGGATTACATTTCCCAAGTGGAAATGGTGAACAAGAAAGCTTTTAAATAAAAAAATAGAGGAATAGCTTTATGACCTCAGGGTAGGCAAAGATTTCTTAAACGGAATTCACGAAGGACTAACCATATAGGAAAAGACTGATAAGTTGAACTCAATTAAAATTAAGAAAATCTGACCACTAAAAAGCATCACTAAGAGAGTAAAAAGGCAAGCCAGAGAGTGGGAGAAAAATATTTTCAAAACTTATCTTGTATCTAGAATATATCAAGATATCCTAAATAAATAAGAAAAAGACAGAGAACCCATTTAACAATGGACCAAAGATTTCAACAGACAAGTCACAAAAGTAGTTATACGAATGGCCAATAAACATGTAAAAAGGTACTGAACTTCATTAATCATAAGGGAAATGCAAGTTAAAAGCACAACAAACTACCAATATGTACCCATCAAGTACTAGAAACTTAAATAAAAACTGAATCTGGGTAATTGAAACCCAATACCTAGGCAACCAAAACATATCTTACTTCACCTTTAGCTGTGCATTCATTCCCCTTGGACTCTAGCCATACTGAGCTATGCATGATTTCCTAAGATGCCATGTGGTTTCAGGCCTTCATGCCTCTGCATATGTTGCCTTCATTCTGCAACATACACTCCATCTTCCTTTTGTTCCCACTGCCCAATCCTGTTCACCTGAGTAACTCCAGTTCATGGAATACTTCTCTAAGAAGCATCTTCCACCCAGGAAGAGTTAGGCTCTTCCTCCTCCTGGATCCCATGAGAGCCTATGAATACTACTGTTCACAACATTGTTTAATTGTTTATTCTCTTGTTCAACTTCTCTTCTGGTTGTTTCTGTGACAAGAATAACTTTCCAGACCTTCTCCTCTAGCCAACTTCTGCATTCTTCAAGTATTAGTAGATCTTGAAGTCTGTGCTAATCTACACTCCAACTTTGTTTATAATCATTCTTTTAACAAATACTTTCAACTATTTATTAGCTAGTTATTATACTTATCATGCGTACTGAGTTCCTTGTTTTGTGTATAGTAGCATGTTCTCTCCAGCTAGATTATAATTGCCTGGAAGGCAGGAACCACGGTGGATGGGAGGGGAAGACTGTCTATGGATATTACATAAATGGTCAGCCCAGTGCCGGGTGCATAGTTCATGCTCAAAAATTCTTGCTTATTAGCTGAGTTATTTTATAAATAAGCTAACATATAAAAGTGATTGTTATGGTACCAGGCACATAGTAAACCTCAGCTAATTTATTTGTTTCAGAAATCCGAATAACCAATTTGCCTTACTCTTTTAAATTAAAAGAGACATTTACATAATCAGGACAAATGCTAAGCAAAATTGTAAAACGAAAAGCACGACTTCAACGTCCTCCTACTTACACTTAATTAATAATTGCTCCCTTTTTCACTCTCTAATGACTTCCTGACTACCCCCCCCCACATTAGTGCATTCATGCTTATCCGGACTACTCACTGTATTTCTGTGCACCCCTCTCACCACAGCACCCCATCTAGTCAAACCTTCCCCCATATATGCCTCAGGCTCTGGAACTATCTTTTCTCTCTACCCATGCAGAGTTTACCAGCCTTGAACTCCCACTGACAAGTGTTCTCACTGCTGAATTCCCTCTGGGACATAAATCACCAATGATGTTTATATGTATGGTCACATTCTTTCTCCCAGGAGTCTGTCCATTTTAAGACGGAGATGCCATGTCTTGTCTCAAATGGAATGATTCTCCAATGGTTTCATTCTAGGCAAGCTGGAACTGGGGTAATACTTTAGGGGAAGTGGCCTCATCTTTGTATTCCTTGAATGTATCCATGCGTTTTGTGCTTTAAGGCTGGAGATGTATTGATATATATCCACTAAGGGGAGTCTTGCCCTCACATCCACTGTGCAGTGAAATAGTGATATAAAAAAAGGTCTACATCATTTCATTAAATCAGACAATATCAATATCCAGAAGCTCAAAAATGTTCTGCATAACTGAAAACTCTAGCAGGAAGATCACTGCTGTGACTTATTGCCAATGCTCTAAAGATACGGCATCTTTAAAACTGAACAAATAGCAATTACCCAACATATTTAGATAAACTGTAGCTTTTAGCTGGTAAAGGCTATACTTCAAAAACTATATATGCAATGTGTCTTTTAGCATTTTACTTTTCATTTTAAAGGTTTTTCAGTGTACAGAGGCATTTTTTCATTCAACTGGAGCCAGTATTTATTAGCATTTACCCATAAAAGAATTTTTTTTGTTACTATTCAAGTCTCCTCTGCATCTGTAGGTGAGGTAGACGTTTCTATTGAAACTAAGAAAATATGGCATTTTTTGCTATTTCTGAACAAAATATCATAGCCAGAAAGCCACATGGGCTCTCCCCATTTCAGAATTAGGCAAAATCACAGCACTGAAGGCAAGAAAAGCAACTGGGGTTCTCTACCTGTCACACACATTTTAAAAAATACAACAGTATAAAGCTCAATTCAATACCTTTCAATGTTGTATACTTGAAAAGCACTGGTAGAAAATGGCACTTCTGTGGTTGTCATCCAATCTGTCCCATTGTATGTGCTGTTACAGCCGTAGGTTTCAAGGCTTAATGGCATAGTTCTTTCAGGAAGTGGAGGATAAAGTTGAGCTCCGATTCCGACCCACAAAGAAATGGTAAATCCAGCCAGCAGACCCACAAGTGCTCCCTGCAAAACAGGAGTACTTCTCAAAAAAAATAATACAGTTTGCTTTGAAATGGAAATTAACATTAGAAGCTTAAGCTCAACATGGTCCAAGCCAAATTTACCAGTCCCCTCCTAAAACTCTTTTCCCCTGTAAGCTCCTTGCCTCTTGCCAAGAGCAGCATGGGTCCCTGGTCCCTCAGCCCAAAGCCCTGGGGTCTCTGGAACCCCCCCATATAATTCGTATCTCTATCTCGCCAATCACCAATTCCTGCCCATTTTTCTTTTCTTTTGTCTCATAATTCCATTCCTTCCACTCTGTTTCCATGGCCAGCACTCTGTTTTGGCCTCCTTGTCTCTTTACACCCAATAACTACAACAGTCCTGCAGCTGACTTCAGGCCAACTGTTCCCTCTATTTTTATTTAATCTGTGAAAAAATGGCATGCCATCTGAGCAGCAACAGACACGAAGAAGAAAACATCCACAGAATTTATTGCTATACATAGCAACATGCATGTCTGTAACTGTACTGCAGGAAAATTAGGGGGAAACAGCCAGCTGTTTTCACAAATGACTGCAATGGTACATACAACCAAACCATCTCTAGAGACAAGTGGAGATTTCCTTTCTGAAGACATTTGGTTCCCCAGTCTTTGGAAGACGTGGGTTCCCCTGCCTGCTTTTCACCAGTAATCCAAGTAGTTTTGATCAGTCAGTCAGTCCTTGAATGATTTAAGCCCTAGTTCCAAATGATGGAGATGACAGCACATCTTGAGCTGGGAAGCGCCTTCCTCTGTGGTGAAATTTCTCCCCTTTCTTTAAGAATAATGACAGATATTATGACAGGAATAACAGTTCTTACTTCCCCTTCTAAGGGCGTGTTGGACCTAGTCAGCTATAGCATTTCTGGAGGCAACTCATGGTGGAAATAAATGTCAAAAATCAAAAGTCAGTCTTCTTTTAATATTTCAGGCACTCAACAAACCACTATGTATTTCATAATGCAAAGAATCTCATCAAAGCTTCAACATTCTGAGGTGGACACAAACTGCTCTCTTTCATTTTGATTAATTTCTGCCAAACTAGCTTTTCATATGACACTTTGTTGAGAATTATTGTTAACAATAATAACGATGATAATAGCCCTTATTAGTATCTGCCTTACCAATTCCTAATGCCTCATGAGGAAAATGGAATTCTAAATGTAAAGTCATAGTTCTGCAGTTATTCTCCATCTGTCTGAAACAACCACACATACATTACCAGCTTTTCCTGAACTTCAGCTTACAGCAGGACTGAACTAGTGGAGTTCCTCCTGGATTTCAGAGAAGTAATTTCAATTTCACTTATTCTAAACAAAACTTGGCCTCAAAGCACAGATATGTCTATGTAGAAGAAATGAGCTATTACCTCTTTCTGAATACAATTCCCAGTTATAATCACTCCTTTGGGTCTAAAACCATGTTGGTGGAGCTACATCTTTAAATATCAGGAGTATAAATTTTCTGACCAAAGTGGTGAAGATTTTATTCTATTTCTTCTCTTTACTGTACTCCAGCTAGTCACAGGTATCCTCAGCTCTACTGCCCTGAAATCTTGCATATCTGAGCCTGTAGATCTCCTTTAAATCCTAGCGATTAATTTTCAAGAACGGCAAAAAAGTAGATGCGTACAAAATATTGTTCCTTTAGTTATATAATAGTCATAATATATATTGTAGTATATATTACATATCATATTGTATATTGTTTCATAATATATATCCTTTAGTTATGTTATATAATACTCTATAATATATTGTATTTATAAATATCATGTTATTATATAATTTCATTGTATGATAGTCATATATTATTCTGGTAGTTTCCATTTAGTTCCACATATGCAGGGTCACAATGCATAGTACGTTCATTGTGTATCCCAGCAAAGTCAATATGAGTAATTTAAGACATCAAGACAGGTCACTAATGACAAATATCAAAGGAACCATATCTTTACAATTGAGAAAAAATTATAGAGGCGCTACTGCAGTTGGAAAAGTAGGCTTTACACATATTCATTTTTAATACTTACTATTGAGTTGGCAAAGGGAACCAAAATCCCCAAAGCAAATAAGCCCAGAAGTGGTCCCCCAACCATGCCAAATATACTGAGTGCGGCCTACAAAAATAATAAAAAGTCATCAATTAGCAATCTCAAATCCAAACTTAAAATGCTTTAATTTCATCAGGATGAGGATTTACAGTATTCAGCCTCCTCCTGACATTCATGGCAGCCTTGCCATTGACAAAGAGATAGAACTTGGAAGCTTCTTCTCAGTCGCAAGTTCCATCAGTTCATTCAAGTACCCTCAATAAGAAAAGCAAAATGTAAAGAGGTTAGAGAATCATGAAACAAGAGGGACACTACTCCTCCTGGTATTGTTCTTGTAGATATTAATAATCAACCACATCACTTCTTTGTGCCTTGGTAGTCTCAAAATCCCCTGCAAAAGCAGATTGTGGATAAGTACTGCTAAGAGACCAGAGGTGGCAATGAAACCCAATGCTATCCTTGATTTCCTAAGGATAAAGCTAGAATGAGAAGTATGGTTAAAAAAAAGATTGGTGGGAATCGGGAAGATGGCGGAAGAGTAAGACAGGGAGATCACCTTCCTCCCCACAGGTACACCAGAAATACATCTACACGTGGAAAAACTCCTACAGAACACCTACTGAACGCTGGCAGAAGACCTCACACCTCCCCAAAGGCAAGAAACTCCCCACGTACCTGGGTAGGGCAAAAGAAAAAAGAATAAACAGAGACAAAAGGATAGGGACGGGACCTGCACCAGTGGGAGGGAGCTGTGAAGGAGGAAAGGTTTCCACACACTAGGAAGCCCCTTCGCCGGCGGAGACTGCGGGTGGCGGAGGGGGGAGCTTTGGAGCCGCGGAGGAGAGCACAGCAACAGGGGTGCAGAGGGCAAAGCGGGGAGATTCCCGCACAGAGGATCGGTGCCGACTGGCACTCAGCAGCCTGAGAGGCTTGTCTGCTCACCCACCGGGGCGGGCGGGGCTGGGAGGCTTCGGTCGGAGCGCAGGGAGAGGACTGGTGTTGGCGGCGTGAACACAGCCTGAAGGGGGCTAGTGCGCCACGGCTAGCCGGGAGGGAGTCTGGGGAAAAGTCTGTAGCTGCCGAAGAGGCAAGAGACTTTTTCTTCCCTCTTCGTTTCCTGGTGCACGAAGAGAGGGGATTAAGAGCGCTGCTTAAAGGAGCTCCAGAGACGGGCGCGAGCCGCGGCTAAACGAGTGGACCTCAGAGACGGGCACGAGCCGCGGCTTACAGCGCGGGCCCCAGAGACGGGCATGAGACGCTAAGGGTGCTGCTGCCACCACCAAGAAGCCTGTGTGCGAGCACAGGTCACTATCCACACCACCCCTCCCGGGAGCCTGTGCAGCCCGCCACTTCCAGGGTCCCGAGATCCAGGGACAACTTCCCTGGGAGAACGCACGGCGCACCTCAGGCTGGCGCAACGTCACGCCGGCCTCTGCCACCGCAGGCTCACCACGCATCCACACTCCTCCCTCCCCCACGTCCTGAGTGAGCCCCCGAAGCAGCTGCTCCTTTAACCCCGTCCTGTCTGAGCAAAGAACAGACGCCCTCCGGCAACCTACACGCAGACGCAGGGCCAAATCCAAAGCTGAGCCCCGGGAGCTGTGCGAACAAAGAAGAGAAAGGGAACTCTCTCCCAGCGGCCTCAGAAGCAGCGGATTAAAGCTCCACAATCAACTTGATGTGCCCTGCATCTCTGGAATACCTGAATAGACAATGAATCATCCCAAATTGAGGAGGTGGACTTTCAGAGCAAGATCTATTATTTTTTCCCATTTTCTTCTTTTTGTGAATGTGTATGTGTATGCCTCTGTGTGAGATTTTGTCTGTATAGCATTGCTTTCACCATTTGTCCTAGGGTTCTATTTGTCTGGTTTTTAAAAAAAAATTTTTTCTTAATAATTATTTTTTCTTTGAATAACTTTATTTTATTTTTTCCTTCCTTCCTTCCTCCCTTCCTTCCTTCCTTTCTCCCTCCCTCCCTCCCTTCCTTCCTTTCTTTCTTTCTTCTTTTTCTCCCTTTTCTCTGAGCCGGGTGGATGAAAGGCTCTTGGTGCTGCAGCCAGGAGTCACTGCTGTGCCTCTGAGGTAGGAGAGCCAACTTCAGGACACTGGTCCACAAGACACCTCCAAGCTCCACATAATATCAAACGTGAAAATCTCCCAGAGATCTCCATCTCAACACCAGAACCAAGCTTCACTCAACAACCAGCAAGCTACAGTGCTGGACACCCTATGCCAAACAACTAGCAAGACAGGAACACAACCCCACCCATTAGCAGAAAGGCTGCCTAAAATCATAATAAGTCCACAGACACCCCAAAACACATCTCCAGACGTGGACCTGCCTACCAGAAAGACAAGATCCAGCCTCATCCACCAGAACACAGGCACTAGTCCCCTCCACCAGGAAGCCTACACAACCCACTGAACCAACGTTAGCCACTGGGGACAGACACCAAAAACAACGGGAACTACGAACATGCAGCCTGCAAAAAGGAGACCCCAAACACAGTAAGATAAGCAAAATGAGAAGACAGAAAAACACACAGCAGATGAAGGAGCAAGATAAAAACCCACCAGACCTAACAAATGAAGAGGAAATAGGCAGTCTACCTGAAAAAGAATTCAGAATAATGATAGTAAAGATGATCCAAAATCTCGGAAATAGAATAGAAAAAATGCAAGAAACATTTAACAAGGACCTAGAAGAACTAAAGATGAAACAAGCAATGATGAACAACACAATAAATGAAATGAAAAATACTCTAGAAGGGATCAATAGCAGAATAACTGAGGCAAAAGAACGGATAAGTGAACTTGAAGATAAAACAGTGGAAATAACTACTGCAGAGCAGAATAAAGAAAAAAGAATGAAAAGAACTGAGGACAGTCTCAGAGACCTCCGGGACAATATTAAATGCACCAACATTCGAATTATAGGGGTTCCAGAAGAAGAAGAGAAAAAGAAAGGGACTGAGAAAATATTTGAAGAGATTATAGTTGAAAACTTCCCTAATATGGGAAAGGAAACAGTTAATCAAGTCCAGGAAGCACAGAGAGTCCATACAGGATAAATCTAAGGAGAAACACGCCAAGACACATATTAATCAAACTGTCAAAAATTAACTACAAAGAAAATATATTAAAAGCAGCAAGGGAAAAATAACACACAAGGGAATCCCCATAAGGTTAAGAGCTGATTTTTCAGCAGAAACTCTGCAAGCCAGAAGGAACTGGCAAGACATATTTAAAGTGGTGAAGGAGAAAAACCTACAACCAAGATTACTCTACCCAGCAAGGATGTCATTCAGATTTGATAGAGAAATTAAAACATTTACAGACAAGCAAAAGCTGAGAGAGTTCAGCACCACCAAACCAGCTTTACAACAAATGCTAAAGGAACTTCTCTAGGCAAGAAACACAAGAGAAGGAAAAGACCTACAATAACAAATGCAAAACAATTAAGAAAATGGGAATAGGAACATACATATCAATAATTACCTTAAATGTAAATGGATTAAATGCTCCCACCAAAAGACACAGACTGGCTGAATGGATACAAAAACAAGACCTATATATATATGCTGTCTACAAGAGACCCACCTCAGACCTAAAGACATACAGACTGAAAGTAAGGGGATGGAAAAAGATATTCCATGCATATGGAAACCAAAGGAAAGCTGGAGTAGCAATTCTCATATCAGACAAAATAGACGTTAAAATAAAGACTATTAGAAGAGACAAAGAAGGACACTACATAATGATCAAGGGAACGATCCAAGAAGAAGATATAACAATTGTAAATATTTATGCACCCAACATAGGAGCACCTCAATACATAAGGCAAATACTAACAGTCATAAAAGGGGAAATCGACAGTAACACATCATAGTAGGGGACTTTAACACCCCACTTTTGCCAATGGACAGATCATCCAAAATGAAAATAAATAAGGAAACACAAGCTTTAAATGATACATTAAACAAGATGGACTTAATTGATATTTATAGGACATTCCATCCAAAAACAACAGAATACACATTTTTCTCAAGTGCTCATGGAACATTCTCCAGGATAGATCATACCTTGGGTCACAAATCAAGCCTTGGTAAATTTAAGAAAATTGAAATCATATCAATTATCTTTTCTGAACACAACGCTATGAGACTAGATATCAATTACAGGAAAAGATCTGTAAAAAATACAAACACTTGGAGCCTAAACAATACACTAATTAATAACGAAGTGATCACTGAAGAAATCAAAGAGGAAATAAAAAAATACCTAGAAACATATGACAAAGGAAACACGACAACCCAAAACCTATGGGATGCAGCAAAAGTAGCTATAAAAGGGAAATTTATAGCAATACAGTCCTACTTAAGAAACAGGAAACATCTCGAATAAACAACCTAATCTTGCACCTAAAGCAATTAGAGAAAGAAGAACAAAAAACCCCAAAAGTTAGCAGAAGGAAAGAAATCATAAAGATCAGATGAGAAATAAATGAAAAAGAAATGAAGGTAGCGATAGCAAAGATCAATAAAACTAAAAGCTGGTTCTTTGAGAAGATAAACAAAATTGATAAACCATTAGCCAGACTCATCACGAAAAAAAGGGAGAAGACTCAAATCAATAGAATTAGAAATGAAAAAGGAGAAGTAACAACTGACACTGCAGAAATACAAAAGATCATGAGAGATTACTACAAGCAACTCTATGCCAATAAAATGGACAACCTGGAAGAAATGGACGAATTCTTAGAAATGCACAACCTGCCAAGACTGAATCAGGAAGAAATAGAAAATATGAACAAACCAATCACAAGCACTGAAATTGAAACTGTGATTAAAAATCTTCCAACAAACAAAAGCCCAGGACCAGATGGATTCACAGGCAAATTCTATCAAACATTTAGAGAAGAGCTAACACCTATCCTGCTCAAACTCTTCCAAGATATAGCAGAGGAAGGAACACTCGCAAACTCATTCTACGAGGCCACCATCACCCTGATACCAAAACCAGACAAGGATGTCACAAAGAAAGAAAACTACAGACCAATATCACTCATGAACATAGATACAAAAATCCTCAACAAAATAATAGCAAACAGAATCCAACAGCACATTAAAAGGATCATACACCATGATCAAGTGGGGTTTATTCCAGGAATGCAAGGATTCTTCAATATATGCAAATCAATCAATGTGATACACCACATTAACAAATTGAAGGAGAAAAACCATATGATCATCTCAATAGACACAGAGAAAGCTTTCGACAAAATTCAACACCCATTTATGATAAAACCCTGCAGAAAGTAGGCACAGAGGGAACTTTCCTCAACATAATAAAGGCCATATATGACAAACCCACAGCCAATATCATCCTCAATGGTGAAAAACTGAAAGCATTTCCACTAAGATCAGGAACAAGACAAGGTTGCCCACTCTCAGCACTCTTATTCAACATAGTTTTGGAAGTTTTAGCCACAGCAATCAGAGAAGAAAAGGAAATAAAAAGAATCAAAATCCGACAAGGAGAAGTAAAGCTGTCATTGTTTGCAGATGACATGATACTATATATAGAGAATCCTAAAGATGCTACCAGAAAACTAATATAGCTAATCAATGAATTTGGTAAAGTAGCAGGATACAAAATTAATGCTCAGAAATCTCTGGCATTCCTATACATTAATGATGAAAAATCTGAAAGTGAAATCAAGAAAACACTCCCATTTACCATTGCAACAAAAAGAATAAAATATCTAGGAATAAACCTACCTAAGGAGACAAAAGACCTGTATGCAGAAAATTATAAGACACTGATGAAAGAAATTAAAGATGATACAAACAGATGGAGAGATATACCATGTTCTTGGATTGGAAGAACCAACATTGTGAAAATGACTGTACTACCCAAAGCAGTCTACAGATTCAATGCAATCCCTATGAAACTACCACTGGCATTTTTCACAGAACTAGAACAAAAAATTTCACAATTTGTATGGAAACACAAAAGACCCCAAACAGCCAAAGCAAACTTGAAAATGAAAAACGGAGGTGGAGGAATCAGGCTCCCTGACTTCAGACTATACTACAAAGCTACAGTAATCAAGACAGTATGGTACTGGCACAAAAACAGAAAGATAGATCAATGGAACAGGATAGAAAGCCCAGAGATAAACCCACGCACATATGGTCACCTTATCTTTGATAAAGGAGGCAGGAATGTACAGTGGAGAAAGGACAGCCTCTTCAATAAGTGGTGCTGGGAAACCTGGACAGGTACATGTAAAAGTATGAGATTAGATCACTCCCTAACATCATACATAAAAATAAGCCCCAAATGTATTAAAGACTTAAATGTAAGGCCAGAAACTATCAGACTCTTAGAGGAAAACATAGGCAGGACACTCTATGACATAAATCACAGCAAGATCCTTTTTGACCCACCTCCTAGAGAAATGGAAATAAAAACAAAAATAAACAAATGGGACCTAATGAAACTTAAAAGCTTTTGCATAGCAAAGGAAACCATAAACAAGACCAAAAGACAACCCTCAGAATGGGAGAAAATATTTGCAAATGAAGCAACTGACAAAGGATTAATCTCCAAAATTTACAAGCAGCTCATGCAGCTCAGTATGAAAAAAACAAAAAACCCAATCCAAAAATGGGCAGAAGACCTAAATAGACATTTCTCCAAAGAAGATATACAGACTGCCAACAAACACATGAAAGAATGCTCAACATCATTAATCATTAGAGAAATGCAAATCAAAACTACAGTGAGATATCATCTCACACCAATCAGAATGGCCATCATCAAAAAATCTAGAAAGAATAAATGCTGGAGAGGGTGTGGAGAAAAGGGAACACTCTTGCACTGCTGGTGGGAATGTGAATTGGTACACCCACTGTGGAGAACAGTATGGAGATTCCTTAAAAAACTACAAATAGAACTACCATATGACCCAGCAATCCCACTTCTGGGCATATACCCTGAGAAAACCATAATTCAAAAGGAGTCATGTACCAAAATGTTCATTGCAGCTCTATTTACAATAGCCAGGACATGGAAGCAACCGAAGTGTCCATCGACAGATGAATGGATAAAGAAGATGTGGCACATATATACAATGGAATATTACTCAGCCATAAAAAGAAATGAAATTGAGCTATTTGTAATGAGGTCGATGGACCTAGAGTCTGTCATACAGAGTGAAGTAAGTCAGAAAGAGAAAGACAAATACTGTATGGTAACACATATATATGGAATTTAAGAAAAAAAAATGTCATGAAGAACCTAGGGGTAAGACAGGAATAAAGATACAGACCTACTAGAGAATGGACTTGAGGATATGGGCAGGGGGAAGGGTAAGCTGTGACAAAGCAAGAGAGTGGCATGGACACCTATACACTACCCAACGTAAAATAGATAGCTAGTTGGAAGCAGCCGCATAGCACAGGGAGATCAGCTCAGTGCTTTGTGACCACCTAGAGGGGTGGGATAGAGAGGGTGGGAGGGAGGGAGATGCAAGAGGGAAGAGATATGGGAACATATGTATATGTATAACTGATTCGCTTTGTTATAAAGCAGAAACTAACACACCATTGTAAAGCAATTATACTCCAATAAAGATGTAAAAAAAAAAAAAGATCAAATCATGTAGAAAGATTTAAACCTTACTAATTGCAATCTTTGCTTTGATGTAGAGATGCGAAAATCATGATAGTGAAATAAAATGTACAGTATGAAGAATAGAGAAAGGCAAAATGCTGAAAATTTCAAGAGATGTGTGTTGCCAGTATTCAAATGGCTAATTTTTGAAAGTGGACAGAACCGTAAAAGGAGAATCAGGGACACACCGGTTTGTCCACAGAGTAAAAGTGACAGATAGAACAGAATGAATAAATGAAAATATATATATATATGCTCAAGAAAAATTTTAGAGCATACAGACTGCAGTCCTGGGTTAAAAAAAAAAAAAAAAGAAGCTTACCTCGTGGACTAGGGAAAGGAGTGAGGATATTATGACAGAGGAGAACTAGTGTTCGAGGAGGATATGGACTCAGGATACGATCCTAAGGAGTCATTTCACAGCATCTCTTGAACCAGAGTCCAGTAGGAAGGAAGGTAGACTTTATGCAAAACGTGAAAGAAGTCACTTGGCCCATGTAGGGTCACTGTGACAGTGTGACCTAGAGCCAGTTTTGGAGATATAAGGAATATACCCCCCAAAATACCCATCTCAGGAAATAAGACCTTGGCTAGAGAGAAAGCAAGGAAGAGTTGCCTTGGAGCTATGATGACTCTCCTAGAATATCTCATTATCTATACTCAGGCCAGAGCTGGTATATGAAAAAGGGGAACTCAACCACAATAAGAACTATAAGTAATAATGCAGACTATGGAGGAAAGCACACAAAGAGGAGTTTTGTTGGTTATGGGCTTAGTTGTACCAGGTAAGCTTAGAGCTTCTGGACCTAATTCATTCATTCACTAATTCATATAATCAGAATGAGGTCACACTATTTTAACAACTGGTATGCTCTAAGCAACCACCAACCAGAAAGGACCCAAGTTGGGTCTGAAGCAGGTGCCTGGAGGACTTGCTATGCCCAGCATTAACCTTCAAGTTTCTGGGTCCTGGTCCCAGAGTTGGAGCCCAGGTGGCCATGGAAGTTTCATGGACCACTTAGGTGTGATCAGATAAGTAGATATTTATGAACCAATACATAAATAGGTACATTCAACCTGAATTTGTAGAATGTCTACTTTGTCCTGGACACTGCAGTAGGCACCAAGTATTTGATACAGTATCAAAGAACAACGTCATAATCCTCACCTTCATGGAGTTATAAACTATTTAGTAAAACAGACATTAAATGAGTAACTGCAATAAAGTATTGTAATGGGGATGATACGAGAAACACAAGGTGCTCTGGGCACATTTGGTAGAGGGGAACTCAAACCTACCCAGGGAACAGAAAGGGCCTTTTTGAAAAATAATGTTTAAGTTGAAACTTGAAGAACAAATAAGACTTAGACAGTTGAAGGGTACTCCAGACAGTGGGAAGAGTCCATGATGAGGCTTGGATGCTAAAAACTGTGAAGTCCACTCAAGGTTCAGAAAGAAGAGGCTAGGGGACTTCCCTGGTGACGCAGTGGATAAGACTCCACACTCCCAATGCAGGGGGCCCAGGTTTGATCCCTGGTCAGGGGACTAGATCCCACATGCATGCCACAACTAAGAGTTCGCATGCCACAACTAAGAAGCTCGCATGCTGCAACGAAGTAGCCCACCTGACACAACGAAGGAGCCCACCTGCCTCAACTAAGACCCAGCACAACCAAGTAAGTAAGTAAATAAATAAATAAATATTTTTTTTAAAAAAACAGGCTATTCCAAAGATTAGTCTGTCCTCTCTATTCCAACACTTCCAAAGAAGCAAGACAGTTTTCCAACACAAAAATGCTCTCTAACAAAAATTTAGCAAATGCCACAAGACATGAAGGACTCTTTAGGCAATAAAAAATGTATTTCCACTCATAGGAAGATGGAGTAGGTGTACTTTTCCCTATTCCTCCTGCTAATAAAACTAAGACTCCTGGACATTACATATAAAACAAACATAAGAAGAATCTAAAAGGTCGAGAGAAGAAGGCAGACTAGCTAGGACTTCAGGACCTGAAGAACAATATAATGGTGAGGTCTCTGAGTTTTCTTTTTGGCCCACATATCCCAGTCTTAGAGCTGAAGAAGCTGGCAATCCAGAAATGACAATATGTGCAGGCCAAAAAAATCCAGCAAAGACCAGAAAAGGAGCAACTTAGCAAGAAAGAAAAAACTTTTAGATAATAACTGCTCAATTCCAGCCAAATGCCACAGAATAAACTGTTCCCCCACATACACATGCCAGAAAAGGCCAAGTAGGGAGTCTAGATTCCATCCCCCACCAGCCTATAACAAGGCACCCCATTCCCTCCCTGCTCAGGCAATGTCATAGGAGGCCTAATGGAGAATCAGGACTTTCACCATTGCCCAGCAGGAACAAGACCACCTTCACCATGATGTCAGTGGAGACTGTTCCCACCCAGCAAAATAAGAAATTCCTCCCTTGGATGTCAACAGAGGCCAACTTGGGAACCTGGACTTCTACATCCACCTGGCAGTAATGAGACAGCTCCCTCCCTTACACTGCTGAAGTGGTATCAGAGAAAGAAAACCAAAACAGAAGGTGCATGTAAGATCTATAGTCTCACCACATAATATAAAAATGTCCAGGTTTCAACTGAAGTTCACTTTTCAGAGCAGGAATTAGGAAGATCTCAAAATGAATGAAAAAAGACAATCAATAAATGCTGATAGAGAAGTGACAGATATATTAGAATTATTTCACAAATTTTCAAGCAGCCATGATAAAACTGCTTCAGCAATTAGAACATGCTTCAAACAAATGAAAAAGTAGAAGGCCTTAGCAAAAAAAAAAAAAAAAAGAAAGTATCAGCAAAAACATAGATGATATAAAAAAGAACAAAATGTAAATTTTAGAACTGAAAATATAATAACTTCAATAAAAATCTCAGTGGATAGGTTCAACAGCAGAATTGGGGGGAAAGAGAAAAGAATCAGTGAACAGGAAGATAGACCAATAAAAACTGCCCAATCTGAAAAAAGCAGAGAGAAAATAGGCTTAAAAATCAGTCACCAGGACCTATGTGAATATAACAAAAAATCTAACATTCATGTCATCCGAGTCTTAGGTAAGAAAAGAAAGAGAGTGGTGCTGAAAAGTACTCAAAGAAATAATGTTTGAACTTCCCAAATTTGGCAAGAAACATAAACCTACAGATTCAAAAGCTAAGCAAACTACAAACAGAATAAACCCAAAGAAAAACATGCCAAGACACATCGTAATTAAACTTCTGTAAACTAACTTCAAAGAAAAATTTCTGAAAGCAGCCAGAGAAAAAAAAATGACACCTTACCTATAGGGGAAAACAATTAGAATGGCAGCAGATTTCTCCTTAAAAATAATGGAAGCCAGAAGAAAGCGGCACAATATTTTTCAAGTGTTGGAAAAAAAGAACTGTCAACTCAGAATCCTATACCTGGCAAAAATATCATTTGGGAATAAAGGGGAAATCAATACATTCTCAGATAAAGGGAAACTAAGAAAATTTGTTGCCAGCAGACCTATCCTTAAAGGAATGGCTAAAGGAAGTTCTCTAAATAGAAGGGAAATGGTAAAAGAAGGAACCTTGAGAAATCAGGAGGAAAGAAAGAACACAATAAGCAAAAATAAATATAATAGGCTTTCCTCCTCCTCTTGAGTTTTCTAAATCATGTTTGATTGTTGAAGCAAAAATTATAACACTGTCTAATGTAATTCAAAATGTATGCAGAGTAAATATTTAAGACAGTTGTGTTATAAACTGGGTAAAGAGACAGAAATGAGGTAAGATTTCTATACTTTACTCGGATTGGTAAAAGGACAAAACAAGTAGACTGTGATAAGTTATGTATATACACATAAAGCAACAAATGAAAATGCTACACTAAGAGGAAACTCAAAACAATATAGATAGATCAAAATGGGATTCTAAAAAATGTTTAAGTATCCCACTTAAAAAAATGAAAACAGAAAGAAAAAACATAACAAAAAACAGCAGACTTAAGCCCTAATATTCCAATAATTATACTAAATTTTAAAAGTCTAAATACCCCAATAAAAAGACAGAGATTGGCAGGATGAATTTAAAAACACAACCCAACTACATGCTGTCTACAAAAAACTCACTTAAGATATAATGATATAGTCAAGTTCAAAGTAAAAGGATATCATGCAAACATTAATCAAAGGAAAGCAGGAGTACTATTAACTATTTAATATCAGATAAAGTAGTTTTCAGACAAAGAAAATTATCAGAGAGGAACATTATATAATGATAAGAGGACTAATTCACCAAGAAGCCATCAAAATCCTAAATGTATATGCACCAAACAAGAGAACTGCAAAATACAAGCAAAAACTAATAGAACTAACAGGAAAAGAGACAACTACACACTATAGGTTGAGAATTCACCACTTCTGTCAACAGTTGATAAAAACAAATAAGCGTAAAATCAGAAGGATACAGAAGAACTCAGCACCATCAATGAGCAGGATCTAACTGACACCTGTAGAACACTATGCTTAACAGCAGAGTACACATTCTTTTCAGGTGCCCATGTAACAGATACCAAAATACTATATCCTGGGCCATGAAACAGACCTCAACAAATTTAAAAGAATTAAAATCATACAGAATGTGTTCTCTGACCACATTGGAATGAAATTAGAAATCAATAGCTGAAAGATAACAGGAAAATCTCCAAACAATTGGAAACTAAGCAACATATTTTTAAATAATCTACAGGTCAAAAGGACATATCAAAGGAAATTTTAAAACTCCAATACAAAATATGAAAAGTTATGGGACATAGCTAAAAGTGCTGAGAGGGAGATTTTTAGCAATTAGTGCACACATTACCAAAAAGTCTCAAATCAGTAATCTAGTGTCACACCTCAAGAAGAGCAAAATAAACCCAAAGCAAGCAGAAGGAAGAAAATAATGAAGATAATTTTAAAAAGCAATGATTTAAAACAGAAAAATGATACAGAAAATCAATGAAACAAGAAGCTAGTTCTTTCAAAATATGAATAAAAATTGACAAACCGCTAGCAAGACTAAAAAAAGAGATAAAAGATAAAATTACCAATATTATGAATAAAACAGGAGATATCACTAAAAACCCTGCCGACATCAAAAGTATAATAAGGGGATACTATGAATAATTCCACACACCTAAATTTGACAACTTAGATGAAATGGAGCAATTCCTCGAAAACAAAAACTACCATAATTCATCCACTATGAAGCAGATAATTTGAACAGCTATAACTATTAAGGAAACTGAATTCATAATTTTTTAACTCCCAAAAAAGAAACCCCCAAGCCCAGATGGTTTCACTAGAGTATTCTACCAAACACTTAAAGAAGAATTAACACCAATTTTATACAATCTCTTCCAGAAAATAGGAGAGAACTCTTCCCAATTTATTTTATGAAGCTGGTATGACCCTAACACCAAAACCAAGAAAAGGCATTACAAAAAAATATTACCACAGATCAGCATCTCTCATGAATATAGATGCAAAAATTCTTAGCATACTATCAGCAAATAGAGTTCAGCAATATATAAAAATAACTATACACCATGACCAAGAGAAGATTATTCCAGGAATGCAATGCCAGCTTAAAATTTGAAAATCAATCAGCATAATACACCATGTTAAAGGGCTAAAGAAGAAAATCATATTGTCATATTGAATGCTGCAGAAAAACCATTTGACAAAATTCAACACTCATCCATGATAAAAACTCTCAGAAAAATAGGAATAGAGGGGAATTTCCTTAATTTGGTAAAGGGCATGTACAAAAATCCTACAGGTGATGTACTCAAGAATGAACCACTGAATGCTTTTCTCATTCAGATTGGAGAACAAGGCAATGATGTCCACTTTCACCACTCTTATTCAACATGATGTGGAAGTTGAAGCCAGGGCAATAAGGAAATTAAAGGTACATATACAGATTGGAAAAGAAGGTATAAAACTATCCCAATTTGAAGATGATATAATTTTATCTGTAGAAAATCCCAGGAACTAATAAGTTCAGCAAGGTCACAGGATACAAACAAATATACAAAAATCAATTGTATCTTTATATAATAACAAACACATGGACACCAACATTAAGAATACAATACCGTGTACAATCACTCAAAAAAAAAAGAAATACTTAGGTGTAAATCTAACTAAATATAAACATGACTTGTATATGAAAATTACACAGTAGTGGTGGAAAAGAAATCATAGGAAATATAAATAAATGAAGAAATACACTACGTTCATGGATTAAAAGATTTGACACAGTAAAAATGTCAGTTCTTCCCAAATTGTTTTACAGGTTTAAGGCAATCCTATCAAAAACTAAGCAGGATTTTTTTTAGATATAGAGATTATTCTAAACTTTATATGGGAAGGAAAAGGAACTAGAACAGTTAAAACAATTTTGAAAAATAAGAATAAAGTGGGAGGAATCAGTACGTCTGAATTCAAGACTTATTACAGAGCTATAGTAATCAAGACTGTATGATCTTGGCAGATGGACAGACACATAGATCAATGGAATAGAACAAAGAAACCACAAATAGACCCACACAAATATGCCCCACTGATTTTTCACATAGGTGCAAAGGCAATTCAATGGAAGAAAGACAGCTTTCACAACACGTGGTGTTAGAGCAACAGGACATCCACCGGGAAAAGGGAAAAAAAGAACATCAACCTAGGTCTCATACCATTGAGGGAACTGGGTAAAGGGTACATGGGATCTCTCTGTATTATTTCTTAGTATTGCATGTAAATCTATAATGATCTCAAAATGGAAAGATTAATTAACAAAAATTTTTTAAAGAATTTAGTCATCTATGTTCCTTGGTATGTCTATGTGTAGACATATAGAGAGAAAAGTCTGTAAGGATGGTCACATCAACACTTAAAAAAAAAAAAAGGAAAAGAAGAAGAATTTAGTGATTATGACTCAAACCTTCCAGGATTAGCTCTTACCTGCAACAGAGCTCCCATTAGTGATGCCAGCGCAGCCATTCCAATACACAAAGCTCCAAACAGCACACCTAGATGGATGATGTAAAAGCCATTGTAAAATCCAGACTCAGAGGATTAGGATTCTCAATAGAATAAGCTATCACACCTTGATTCAAAGTACATAATATGACTACAATAAAGAATGGCCACCTACCTCAGAGCCAGCTAAAAAAGGAAAGGGAACTAGTATGCAAAGAGGAAAGAAAACACTGATATTGTGGCCCAGGATTAATTACATTAGGTTATATAGGTAAAGATTCCCTAAAATTAACTATAGAGATTTAAAACCTAATAACTATTGTGTTATTAATGTAATCCTCCATAAACATTTGTTGGTAAAGGAAGGTTCAGGGAGCTTCTGGGTTGGCGAACATGTGGTATGCTCAGAGAGGACATGGATGCTCCATGCCCTTTTCCATATCTTGCCATATTCATCTCTTCCAGCTGGCTGTTTTTGAGTTATATCCTTTTACAACAAACCAGCAATCTAAAAAAAGTCTTCCAACCTCTGGCCTGGCTTAGAACATCACCGGTTCTACTGATGTCCTACATCCTTCCCAGATTGCATGCCAGCATGCCATTGCTTCTCAGAGCTGTGTCTGACAGGGTTTTGGTGCTCTGGCCGGCTGTCAGGCCTGAGCCTCTGAGGTGGGAGGGCTGAGTTCAGGACATTTGTCCACCAGACACCTCCTGGCCCCATTTAATATCAATCAGCCAGAGCTCTCCCAGAGATCCCCGACTCAATGCTAAGATCCAGCTCCACTCAACAACCATCAAGCTCCAGTGCTGGACACCCCATGCCAAACAACTAGCAAGAAAGGAACACAACCCCACCTATTAGCAGAGAAGCTACCTAAAATCATAATAAGTTCACAGACACACCAAAACACACCACTGATGTGGTCCTGCCCGCCAGAAAGACAAGATCCAGCCTCATCCACCAGAACACAGGCACCAGTTCCCTCCACCAGGAAGCCTACACAACCCACTGGATCAATCTTACCCACTGGGGGCAGACACCAAAAAAACCAGGAACTAAAAACCTGCAGCCTACTAAAGGAGACCCCAAACACAGTAAATTAAGCAAAATGAGGAGACAGAGAAATACGCCAGATGAAGGAGCAAGGTAAAAACCCACCAGTCAAACAAATGAACAGGAAATAGGCAGTCTACCTGAAAAAGAATTCAGAGGAATGATAGTAATGGAGAAAATACAAGGGACGTTTAACAAGGACCTAGGAGAACTAAAGAGCAAACAAAGATGAACAACACAATAAATGAAATTAAAAATTCTCTAGAAGGAATCAATAGAAGAATAACTGAGGCAGAAAAATGGAAAAGTGACCTGGAAGATAAAATAGTAGAAATAACTACCACAGAGCAGAATAAAGAAAAAAGAATGAAAAGAATTGAGGAAAATCTGATAGACCTCTGGGACAACATTAAACACACCAACGTTTGAATTATAGGGGTCCCAGAAGAAGAAGAGAAAAAAAAAGGGACTGAGAAAATATTTGAAGAGATTATAGCTGAAAACTTCCCTATTATGGGAAAGGAAATAGTCAATCAAGTCCGGGAAGCGCAGAGAATCCCATATAGGGTAAATCCAGGGAGAAACATGCCAAGACTCATATTAATCAAACCAGCAAAAATTAAATACAAAGAAAAAATATTAAAAGCAGCAAGGGAAAGGCAACAAATAACATACAAGGGAATCCCCATAAGGTTAATAGCTGATCTTTCAGCAGAAACTCTGCAAGCCAGAAGGGAGTGGCAGGACATATTTAAAGTGATGAAAGGAAAAACCTACAACCAAGATTACCCTACACAGCAAGGATCTCATTCAGATAGGTCGGAGAAATTAAAAACTTTACAGCCAAGCAAAAGCTACGAGAATTCAGCACCACCAAACCAACTTTACAACAAATGCTAAAGGAACTTCTCTAGGCAGGAAACACAAAAGAAGGAAAAGACCCACAATAACAAACCCAAAACAATTAAGAAAATGGTAATGGGAACATACATATCGATAATTACCTTAAATGTAAATGGATTAAATGCTCCAGCAAAAAAGACATAGACTGGCTGAATTGATGGAAGAACAAGACCCGTATGTATGCTGTCTACAACAGATACACTTCAGACGTAGGGACACATATGGACTGAAAGTGAAGGGATGGAAAAAGATATTCCATGCAAATGGAAATCAAAAGAAAGCTGGAGTAGCAATTCTCATATCAGACAAAATAGACTTTAAAATAAAGACTATTAGAAGAGACAAAGAAGGACACTACATAATGATCAAGGGATCAATCCAAGAAGAAGATATAACAATTGTAAATATTTATGCACCCAACATAGGAGCACCTCAATCCATAAGGCGAATGTTAACAGCCATAAAAGGGGAAATCGACAGTAACACAATAACAGTAGGGGACTTTAACACCATGCTTTCACCAATGGACAGATCATCCAAAATGAAAATAAATAAGGAAACACAAGCTTTAAATGATACATTAAACAAGATGGACTTAATTGATATTTATAGGACATTCCATCCAAAAACAAAAGAATACACTTTCTTCTCAAGAGCTCATGGAACATTCTCAAGGTTGGATATCTTGGGTCACAAATCAAGCCTTGGTAAATTTAAGAAAATTGAAATCATATCAATTATCTTTTCCGACCACAACGCTATGAGATTAGATGTCAATTACAGGAAAAAATCTGTAAAAAATACAAACAAATGGAGGCTGTATACACGATAAACTAGTGTATTGAGGAGTAGGAAATGGAATCCAACAGCACATTAAAAGGATCACAAACCATGATCAAGTGGGATTTATCCTAGGAATGCAAGGATTCTTCAATAGACGCAAAGCAATCAATGTGATACACCATATTAACAAAGTGAAGGATAAAAACTATATGATCATCTCAATAGATACAGAAAAAGTTTTCGATCAAATTCAACACCCATTTATGATAAAAACCCTCCAGAAAGTAGGCATAGAGGGAATTTCCTCAACATAATAAAGGCCATATATGACAAACCCACAGCCAACATTATGCTCAATGGTGAAATATTGAAACTATTTCCACTAAGATAAGGAACAAAACAAGGTTGCCCACTCTCACCCCTATTATTCAACATAGTTTAGCAAGGTTTAGCCACAGCAAACAGAGAAGAAAAAGAAATAAAAGGAATCCAAATTGGAAAAGAAGAAGTAAAACTGTCACTGTTTGCAGATGACATGATACTATACATAGAGAATCCTAAAGATGCTACCAGAAAACTCCTAGAGCTAATCAATAAATTTGGTAAAGTAGCAGGATACAAAATTAAGGCACAGAATTCTCTTGCATTCCTATACACTAATGATGAAAAATCTGAAAGAGAAATTAAGGAAACACTCCCATTTACCAGTGCAACAAAAAGAATAAAATACCTAGGAATAAACCTTTCAAAGGAGATAAAAGACCTATATGCAGAAAACTATAAGACACTGATTAAAGAAATTAAAGATGATACAAACAGATGGAGAGATATACCATGTTTTTGGTTTGGAAGAATCAACATTGTGAAAATGACTCTACTACCCAAAGCAATCTACAGATTCAATGCAATCCCTACCAAACTACCACTGGCATTTTTCACAGAACTAGAACAAAAATTTTCACAGTTTGAATGGAAACACAAAAGACCCCAAATAGCCAAAACAATCTTGAGAAAGAAAAATGGAGCTGGAGGAATCAGGCACCCTGACTTCAGACTATACTACAAAGCTACAGTAATCAAGACAGTGTGGTACTGGCACAAAAACAGAAATACAGATCAATGGAACAGGATAGAAAGCCCAGAGATAAACCCACACACGTATGGTTACCTTATCCTTGATAAAGGAGGCAAGAATATACAATGGAGAAAAGACAGCCTCTCTTCAATAAGGGTGCTGGGAAAACTGGACAGCTAAATGTCAAAGAATAAAATTAGAACACTTCCTAACACCATACACAAAAATAAACTCAAAATGGATTAAAGACCTAAATATAAGCCCAGACACTATAAAATTCTTAGAGGAAAACATAGGCAGAACACTCTATGACATTAATCACAGCAAGATCCTTTTTGACCCACCTCCTAGAGAAATGGAAATAAAATCAAAACTAAACAAATGGTACCTAATGAAACTTAAAATCTTTTGCATAGCAAAGGAAACCATAAAAAGACAAAAAGACAACCCTCAGAATGGGAGAAAGTATTTGCAAACGAAGCAACTGACAAAGGATTAATCTCCAAAATTTACAAGGAGATCATGCAGCTCAATATCAAAAAAACAAACAACCCAATCCAAAAATGGGCAGAAGACCTAAATAGACATTTCTCCAAAGAAGATATACAGATTGCCAACAAACACATGAAAGGATGCTCAACATCAGTAATCACTAGAGAAATGCAAATCAAAACTACAATTAGGTATCACCTCACAACAGTCAGAATGGCCATCATCAAAAAATCTACAAACAATAAATGCTGGAGAGGGTGTGGAGAAAAGGGAACACTCTTGCACTGTTGGTGGGAATGTAAATTGATACAGCCACAATGGAGAACAGTATGAAGGTTCCTTAAAAAACTAAAAATAGAACTACCATACGATCCAGTGATCCCCCTACTGGGCATATATCCTGAGAAAACCATAACTCAAAAAGATTCATGTACCATAATGTTCATTGCAGCTCTATTTACAATAGCCAGGACATGGAAGCAACCGAAGTGTCCATCAACAGATGAATGGATAAAGAAGATGTGGCACATATATACAATGGAATATTACTCCGCCATAAAAAGAAACAAAATTGAGTTATTTGTAGTGAGGTGGATGGACCTTGAGACTGTCATACAGAGTGAACTATGTCAGAAAGAGAAAAACAAATACCATATGCTAACACATATATATGGAATCTAAAAAAACAAAAAGGTTCTGAAGAACCTAGGGGCAGGATAGGAATAAAGACGCAGACGTAGAGAATGGACTTGAGGACACAGGGATGGGAAAGGGTTAGCTGGGAGGAAGTGAGAGAGTGGCATGGACATATATACACTACCAAACGTAAAATAGATAGCTAGTGGGAAGCAGCCGCATAGCACAGGGAGATCAGCTCAGTGCTTTGTGACCACCTAGAGGGGTGGGATAGGGAGGGTGGGAGGGAGACACAAAAGGGAGGCGATATGGGGATATATGTGTATGTATAGCTGATTTACTTTGTCATAAAACAGAAACTAACACACCGTTGTAAAGCAATTATACTCCAATAAAGATGTTAAAAAAAAAAAAAAAGGAAGGCTCAGGTGTCTGTTTTCAGTTTGCCAGAAATAGGATGCAATTCAGCTCTGCTCTGTATAACATGATGGGGGAAGGGAGTAATAAACTTCAGAAAGTCTTCTGAATTTAAGTGTTCATTTCTCCTGGGAAGTAGCAATCCACACCAAAGAGTGTTTTAGGACCTTTAACCTTCGCATAATCTCCATCAACATCCACAAACCTTTCCTGTTAAGCTAGCAAAGAAAGGCAGTTTCAGGACAAGTATTATATTCCCCCTTCTACCAAACTATTTTCCTGAAACTTTATACAAATTCTCAAGCCACCATCAGTGGTCAGCTTAAGGGATTTTTTTTTTCTCTTTTGGCTTTCAGTATTTTCCAGATTTTCTCCAAGTATACATTTTGCTTTTAAAATTACTATGGGAAAAAATTTTTTTTTATTAAACCCACCCCCTATTCTTATTTTTAAAGACTTCTATTCAGCAAAAATCACCTGAAATCTGTTAATATAATTTCCCACATATAAACTTCAAAATACAAAAAATAAAATGAATGAGAAATGTGTTCATCAAAAAATTAGTGCATTCCTTATGTTATTTCTATCTTAACACAAGCACTCACACCTTTGTTAAGCATAGTGAGTAAATAATCTTATTGCACCTGAATAACTTACATTAATTTTTTCAAAGTGCTTTTGTTGCAATGATTTTTCATGCCTCCAAACTCTATTCTAAACAGTATTTCCAACATATTTAGCTAAATTCCTCTCTATTTGGCAGCTCATGAATGGTCACCATTGTGGTTTTTTTGTACTCAAAAGTTATCGGAAACATTCAAGTCATTTGCCGTGTGCTTCTCTATGATGTCCTTACTGTATATACCTCAAGATAATGACTATATACAACCTTTCAAAATGAATGAAAGCCTCATCTACACTAGCGGAGTTCATTTGTTATTAATCATCAACATCGTTCCTGAGTACCAGTTAGTGGCTCTTGTTTTACATGGATTATTTCTAAACCTCATAGTACCTGCAAAGTGAATATTTTTTGTTCTCATTTTCCATATAAAGAAACAGAGGCTCAGATGGGTTTGCTCAAGGCTAACAGCTAGTTAACTGGTGAAACAAGACTGAGTCTGTCTAGCTTCAAAAGCTTCTATTCGGGGCTTCCCTGGTGGCGCAGTGGTTGAGAGTCCGCCTGCCGATGCAGGGCACACGGGTTCGTGCCCCGGTCCGGGAGGATCCCACGTGCCGCGGAGCAGCTGGGCCCGTGAGCCATGGCCGCTGAGGCTGCGCGTCCGGAGCCTGTTGCTCCGCGGCGGGAGAGGCCACAGCAGTGAGAGCCCCGCGTACCGCAAAAAACAAACAAACAAAAAAAAACTTCTATTCGTTCTACTAAACCACACAGCTTCAACAATCCCATAATGAACCCATCTAAATACCCTTTAGGAAACATTGTATCATTCTGAAATTAAGCTCCAGGATTAAAATCAGGTACATAATAAAATGATGCAATGCTAGTCAAATTTAGGGGACACTGAAGAATATAAATTAAGTACTTATTCCAGGCTACAGTCACGGCAATTATACATAGAACTATGGTTTAAAACAGAATATTATTTACTATGTCTTTGACAGTCTATTAGTGCTATTGAGGTTAAAGATTCTTTTTAAAATAATAAGTTCGTTAGTCATTCATCCCAAAACATGTATACCCAAGATTTGAAAATGAAGAAGGAAGTACACTAGCCAGATTTTTTTGAGTCAGCTATTACAGCTGGGATATCTGGGAACTGAGGTTAAAGACCTTTCCATTCAATATGATACTTAACCCCTAATAAGGTCCTATAATCTATGAATTTAAGCATTCATATTAAATGAAGGAGTTAAGCATACCTTGGACAATTTTATTGATTATCTTCTGGACAGTCTACATGTGCAGAGAGAACAGACAATCAAGACCAGTAAAAAATCATAATGCTCTGTTCCTTTATCTTCAATCCATACACACAGACTATATCTTAAACTGGCAGTGCCCTCTTATGTAATACAGAAAAAGCATGGCTCTTGGTTCCAAACTAAGAATATTTCTTAAAACTGGGGTCTAAGTTTTAGATGGTAAAGGGTTAAATTTTTAACTATGGCTAAGAATTTTAACATAGATGTGGGATAGGAAGAAGGTAGGAAAGAAGGCTAGCCAAATGGCACCCCTGGCAATTGTTGTTTTTTTTTTTTTTTTTTTTTTTTTGCGGTACGTGGGCCTCTCACTGTTGTGGCCTCTCCCACCGCAGAGCACAGGCTCCGGACACGCAGGCTCAGCGGCCATGGCTCACGGGCCCAGCCGCCCTGCGGCATGTGGGATCTTCCCGGACCGGAGCATGAACCCGTGTCCCCTGCATCGGCAGGCGGACTCTCAACCAGTGCGCCACCAGGGAAGCCCCTGGTAATTGTTTTTTGTGGTGGCCTGACAATTGTTTGAAGTATGTCTCAAATCTTGATTGCAAATATGGCCATGACTGCATTAAGTCACATGCATGTGAGTGTATATACGCTCACACTCACTTACTCTATATTTTCCATGGAAAAGAATTTCTGGTATTTCTAAAAATCATCTCCCAGAGCTAAAATGGAATTGTGAAACAAAAACTTACTCATTCCTTGGGAAATCCAAGAGAGAGACCTTTCTGAGAGAGATTGGAAGCGAGATTTTACTAGGTCTTCCAGAGTTACTGCTGCTAAGGCATTAATACTGGAGGACACTGTGCTGTAAGGGAAAATCACAATTTTGATTAATAATGTTTAAACTTTAATAATACTTTAATAAGGTAAAAGAAAAGGGAAAACATATTGTCACTTCTGAAATATAACCAGATTTCTACTACATTACTTAAAAAAATTTTTTTTTATTGAAGTATAGTTGATTTAGGCCTGAGGGCCTATAGCCCGCGCACCGCAACGAAGACCCAACGCAGCCAAAAGTTAACTGATTAATTAATTAATTAAAAAAACAAAAGAGACTGATGACAATATCCAGCCCCTAGAGAGAAGAGTTGGACCAACAGAGAGAAGACATGGAGTACATTACCTATATGAGGGCCATTTGTGCTCATGTCCAGAATTCAGCTTTATCCTCCGCAAATATCCAATAACAAAAGAAAGATCCCAAAAGGGAAATCTTATATTATTGGAGTCATAGTTCATACCTTAATGTTCCACTGTAAGCACAGGCCACAAAAAGTCCAGGAAGTCCCGGATAATCTTGCAGAATGTCCAGTGCCAAATAAGGCATGAGCTGAAAAATTCCAAAATTTACTCTTGAGTACTATTTGCTATGAAATGAAATTAATTAACACCTCATTTATCTTGTTCTTCTTCAAGAACTGAAGGAAGCTATTCCACATAACTGAAATGTCCAAATATATAAAATTAAACTCTTTACCTGCTAACACTTAAAGAAAAGAATAGCACAGTAGTTAAGGGTACAGGCTCTGGATTCAGACAGATGTGGCTTCTGTTATTTAATTTCTCTGAGCCTCAGTTTCCCCATCTGTAAAATAGGAATAATAATCCTAACCTCACAGAGTTGCTATAAAAGTTAAATTAGATAATCTGTGTAAGTTCTTAGTATAGTACACAGGATAGGCTCAGTAATAGGTAGCTGTTCTCATTCTTTGGAATAATAAATCAATTTAAAGGAAATATTTTACATACCTCTGTGCTTAAGTAAGAAGAATTCACTTAATTTAACTTTACTTGATGACTCAAGACTATATTTGTGAACTTCAATCGCTGTTCAAGATTGAAAATGTAATTATAGCTGCATATACAGTTGACCCTTGAACAACACAAGTTTGAACTGTGTGGGTCCAGGTAAATGTTGATTTTTTTCAATAAATACAGAAAAATGTACGTGTAGAACATCGTATGCAAGATTTGTATTACATAGTATCTATGCAAGGATAGCCTACCCTTACATAGGCATGAGGTGAGTGACATTTAATATAAAAATAATGTTAGGGTTTTTTTTTACTGTTTTATAACTTTGCTTTTAAAGAATTATGTTTATATAATTATATTTATATAATAATATTATACTACAGAGTATGCCTCTCTCATAATTGGAGAAACTGTGCATCAACCGATGATCACACGTGATTTAAAAAAAAATTTCCAATGCTGTATTATCAATATGACTGTAATACTGTATGCCATCCAAACTTTACAATGATTCATTTATTACCATATAGGCGAGGCTACCACAAAGCAATAGTATCGATTACACTAGGCTATAATAAAGCAATCGTATTGCTGCTTCTTTATCAATGTATGACTTGTTATACCTGTAAATGAATATGAATTTCTTTTGCACATTATCTTTCATTTTTGACATCCTGTGTTAGTAATAAGTATAACATCTGCAGTGTTTTGTATCACATAAGACAACATTGATGTAGGTACTGACAGACGATTCATCTTGTAAACAGACAAGGTAAACTTATGGTATCAATCAGTACAGTACTGTAAACGTATCTTCTTGTCTTCATAATTTTCTTAATAACACTTTCTTTTCTCTGGCTTACTTTATTGTAAGAATACCATATATAATCCATATAACATAAAAAATATGTGTCAATCAACTGTTTATGTTATCGGTAAGGCTTCTGGTCAACAGTAGGCTATTAGTAGTTAAGTTTTAGGGGAGTCAAAAATTATACGTAGGTTTCTGTTGTGCAGACGGTCGCTACTCCTAACCCCCATGTTTTTCAAGGGTCAACTGTTGTATGAGACATAGTGATGAGTGGAGAGTAACCTCACAAAATTCCTCAACTTGTTTCTTTAAAAAAAAAACACTCCTAATACTTGCTTTTTGATAAGTTACCTTTTAAAAAATAAATATTAAATAAGGATGGGAAGGTGTATGCCTTCAGCATTGGGTTATGTGGCAGTCTTTCGGCAAAACTGGTTTTTCAATCAAAAGAGTCCTAAGAGGATAATTTTCTAGAAAAATGCCCTCTCATTTCATTGAAACATCATTGATTCCTTCTCCCAATAGTACACAGTGGATGCTATGCCCATTCTCATCAGCCTCTTTGATCTCATTTAACAACTAAAGCTTATTACTTCTTTATTCTCAGAAAAAGAGAATAACGCTTCTCTCTATATGAGTTCAATACCCATTTTTCCAAGACATCTTACAAGTTTAACTTCAAGAAATATTCTATACATAAGCCAAAGTTAAGTTTCCACCGTTAGTATTAAAACGAGATCTAAAATCCTCTACCCTATTGTCAACTTTCTCAAAAACCTTCGGCCTTATATTTTAGATTCTGAATGACCCCTCAGGTCATTCAGGTCATCCAGGTCATGGCTCCCTCAGGGTGAGCTACAGAAGAGTGTAGCAGAAACATATCTTCTACTGACTGCCTTACTTCCATTGTAACCCCAGGAAAATGTCAATTGAATTAACTGGTTAATAATCAACACACTAGTGGAATAATTCAGAGAAAATCTCTTTCTTTTTCAAAATTTATCACATGCTCTCTGAATGATAAATGCATGCATGCAAGACACCCCCTGTGTACAATCTATGACAAGTGGTCTCAAGGTTAGGAAGTTGTAGGTTTAAAAAAATTTTTTTGTTGTTTTTTGGGGTTTTTTTTGGATTTTTTTGGCCCAGGGTAAGGGGAAGCCATATTAGAAAAAAAATTTAGTCCCTATGGTCTTCACAGAAAATAACGATTGACAAAAATCACAAAATATTCTTGACTAAAGAAAATATAATGGAATAGTGCCTCCCTCTTCAGAGTAAATACGATTCTTGGATTCTCTGAAGAAATAGAAAGATCTGTTTATCAACAGGAGGGCAAAGATTAAGATAGGGTTGAGATACACAGATCAAGGATGCTCTCATTTCCTAACCCCACAAAGTTGTATTTTTCTGGGAGTATGTTATGCATTTACACCAACATAAAGTTCAACGTGTCATCATTCTAATAAGTCCCCTGGGCACTTGATTTACAATCGACTCCGGCAGTCCTGGGTTTGGATTCTAGCTACACTTTCTGAAAGATGGTCTATGGCATAGAGGTTCAAAGTTAGGACACTGGCGGCAGCCTGCCTGGGTTTGAATCCTGGCTCCAGGTTTGCCAGCTGGTTATTTAAGCTCTCTGTGCCTCAGTTTCCTTATTTTTGAAAGGGAGATCATCACGGCACTGTTTCTGTGAGGATTAAAAGTTAAAATTTATATAAAGCACTTATAATCGTGCCTGGCCCATGGTATTTGATGAGTGCTTGCAGCTGTTCTTATTCATTAACTATGTGACCTTGGGCAAATTATATAACCTCTCTGAGATTCCTTTCCTTGTCTATAAAATTAGAATTATAGGTTGTAAGAATTGAAAGAAATAAAGCATGCAAAGCTCTTGGCATAGAACCTCATCACATAGCTGGTGCTCAATAAATGTTCACTTTTAGATCCATTTCCATATCATTTAAAAACTGGAAGGTGGGACTTCCCTGGTGGTCCAGTGGTTAAGACTCAGTGGTCCCAATGCAGAGGGCACTGGTTTGATCCCTGATCAGGGAACTGGATCCCGCATGCTGCAACTAAAAAAGATCCCGCACACGGCAACCAAGATCCCGTGTGCCGCAACTAAAACCTGGCGCAGCCAAATAAATTTAAAAAAAAACAAAAAACTGGAAGGTAAACTGCTTATCAATGAACAATCTAAACCCATAAAATGTTCCACGGTACCACAGTTTGTATATAGTTTTGGGCTTTTTTTAAACTGTGTTTATATTTCTACTCCCAGCCTTGAGCTATTTCTATTTAACACCTACCTTGAAACTTTGCCAGGTATTTCAATATTGTTATTGGATGTAGCATTCTTCATTTTTGCTATAGCTGCTAAAATAAATTTTTTCCAAATGCTTTATAGAAGCTAAAGATGATTATATTTGCCTATTTGCTCTTACTTTACAAGAACATGAACATTCTTTCCTCCCAGCCAACAAGCTTTCTGAATGTCATTCTTGCATGTGTAAGAAACACACGGTACTGGACCTGGTCTGGTGCAGACACTTTCTTGGCTGTCCAAGGATCACAGTCACGGTATCTGGAATACAGGGCGAGCCCACATAGCACTGTGCAGGTCAGGATCAACCAGAGTGCCACAAGATTGATGTAGAGAGACCTAAAGAAGGGAAAACAAACCAGCAAATGACAATTTTAATTTCCATCTCAAAGATGAGGAAAATTGTTACATAAATAGAAGAGACTTTCATGATTATACTCAATAGATGTGCATTCTCTTTTGGTTCTCGAAAATGCTACGGATTTTATTCTGGTCTAACCTTCTGTTTATGATGTATTTGGAAATACTTGGAATAGATGAGATTTTGCCATTGAATGAATGTATCCTCCTGGTCAGAGTTCCATGGGCATTATTATCTTTATAGGGGTGTCTAGTTACAGTCCTTCAGGATGTCTTGTCACGAAATAGAGATTTTAATAGTCAACAGGGCAGTGACTATTACTCATTTTACCTTTAAAAGTGATGCAATTATAAACTGCTAAACACTGTTAGCCTTTACATAGCAACTCGTCAGGCTTGTTTAAATGTGGTTTGTGATGCCATCCATTAAATACAGGAAAGGCAAACCTGTATTCCTTGGACAGGTATCTTCCAAAACAATGTTCAGCATTTTAATTAATGGTGTGTGCTCCAGTAGAGTGTAAAGGTTTACATAATAGCACTGGAGTCAGTCCTGAGCATAAATCTTAGCTCTCCCTACCATATGTGACCTTGGGCAAGTAATTTAACCTCTCTGACTCTCAGTTTCTTCATTTACAGCTAGAAATAACAATGCCTACCTCACCGAGTTATAAGTGAAACTAAATAAAATAGTATATATCATATAGTACAACGGCATGTAATAAACACTTGTTAAATGGTATTGATATTATTAGTGTTAATATCATTGAATGCTATGTCTTAATAATCAGTTGACAGTAAATATTTCTCCCACTAGGGTGGCTACATTTTCCCCCCGGGGGTGCTGTAGTGGGCGCTGATAAGTTGCCCTAGGCTGAAGAGAGGTCTCCCCACACCCACCAACTCATACCTCCTTCCCCAGAGAAGCCTGCATAAAATGACAACTGGATTCAGAGGTTTAAAGACTAAGTCCCCTCAGGCCAACTTGGGACAGTCTGAAGGGTCATCCCAGCCCTGGGGCTCCCCTTGAGGCCTCTGTTGAGACTGCATTACAGTCCAACTTCTCCCTCTGGCCAATCCTTCTTCCTTCCTTTCCTTCTCTGTTCCAGCGGTGATGCCCTAGTAGACCCTGGCATGCTAACCTCCATCTCAGAGTCTGCTTCTGGGAGAAGCTACCTTGCAGCAGGTCCCACAACAGATTGCTAGCCTTTTTCCTTGACTGACTACATTCACCACATGTTTTGTTATTGTCTAAAAGTACTAGAACTATATCTCATCTCCAAATCATCAGAAAATATACCCAGACACTTTCTCAGTCACCACACCTCACTTATATATGAGTTAACACTTTATTATATTGTTTTATTTTACTTTAATGCCATTCATGTAGATCTGATATTGTACCCAGTCAATCAATGTCAGTAGGTCTTGACTTTTTGGCTGGGACTCATTCTTCCCATGGAGCCAATGTTAAAAAGTGGGAGGAAATGGTCCCCCTGAGCTCTTGTTAAAGAGACATATTGGACTATTCTGAAGGAAATTGTTTCTTACTAAGAAAGCTCTAATGCTGTTCTTTCAGTTGTAAAATTGGCTTTTTGAGCTCCATGTTCTCAAAGAAGTGTGTTCCCAAAGAAAAGCATGTGCACAATTACTTTGGGAGAGGCATCAGTGCTAATGTAGATGGATTAATGGATATATAAATTATATTCCTTTAAAGTGTCTTAAAGTAGCAGAACTCCTAAGCTCACTTTTGGGGGATTCCATATCCAGTTATCATACTCGTATTCATATAGATTTTTCATTGTGGAATTTACCAAAGACAGATAATATCTAAACCAATTTACTCTCATATATTGACATATGACCTCGTATATTTCTCACATTCCCCTTTGAATAGCAACAGAACTGCCACTCCTCCTACTCCAACCCCCTTGTTACTCTTAATCAAGCTACTTAAGAGTTTTATAGCCCCTAAATGCATAGCCTGATATATCAGCATGAAGAGCCCTCGTCACCAAGCTTATCTGAGGCCTCCTGACAAAGAACCAGCCACTGTTCATACTCTTCGCTGAAGCCAAGATGGGCTGGAGAGTCCCCTGACCATGCTGTCCTTCCCACCTCTGTGCTTTGCCCAAATCACTCTGCCTACTCAGAATGCTCTCCCACACTTCTTCACCTGCCCACATGTGGTCATTCTTCAGGACCTGCCTGCTTGACAGGAATCTCTCACTTATCCCCTGCCTTCACATCCCACAATTTGAGGTGGAAAAAGGAATTCACATTTACTGGATCCCTACCACATGCGTGCGAAACACAGTATTTTATAATACCTCCACGAGTTGTGTGATATCTTATGCTCATTTTACAAGTTTAGAAACTGAAGCTCGGAGAGTCTAAGTGACTCACGCCAAATCACTCAAGTAGAAGTATTAGAACAAGGTTATAAACCCACGACTGTGCCTGAAAATAAAATGCACCAGCACATCTGGCAATATAATGCTCTAGAACATTTCCTCTATATTGTTATACTGTTTCACAGAACTGTTATACCTCTAGTGTTAGTTTACTTTTCACATACTTGCATATATTTTCCTAATTTGATGCTAAGTTCCTTCATGACAAGAGTCATACATTTATCATTTTTTATTCTCTACAGTTCCTCATACAAACAGATGCACAATAAATGCCTATTTAATTGATAAGATTTGTTTTACTTAATAATTGATATAAATATTTTTAAATATCTGATTTAAAACGTACAATGCCACTTTGTTCTATGTGATCCTTTTGTAGTATATCATTTATCTCTTAGAATTTCATGACACAAAAGACTTAAACTTGAGCAAAGCTTGACTTTTGAAAGAGTTTCCATAAAGACAAGTGATAGTTATTGATGATTCATATACCATAGTTTGTCTTACATTTTTGCCTGGAATCTGTTTTTACAGGAAATATATCTCTGCACTTGGGATTGGTTGACTCCATAGATGCTGGTCCATGTGAAGGTCCCTCCTATAACAATCGTCCAGAATGTGTGTCTTTGCAAAGGGTTAGGATTAAAACTAAATGAAAACAAACAGAAAACAAATTTGAAGTCCCAGCCAAACACTACAGAAGTCTTCCTAGAGTAATTTTGGAATCAAGCAATGTATACCTACATAAACATAAATAAATATTTATAAATACACATACATAAATATGTACCGATTAAGTAATATAAAAGGTAGAAATATTCTTAAGTTCAATGAAATAAAAATTGATACTTTCAGAGATTTGGAAATTCTGGATGGGACGGGGGAAAAAATGAATGTTCCAATCATTCTGAGCATTTATAGAAATTGTTCTCCCATGGCCATAGGAAATTATTTAAACAAGTCTGCTATGCTGTAATCAGAGAGGAGCATGAAGCTGAAAAAAGAGAGAAAGATTCCCAGGTACACTGCAGCAACAGAAATGGTACTGAAAAGAACACAATATTGACACATTTTGTGTGTGTAATTCCTCTCCTAGCACATGTATAGTCAGAGTTCTACTTTATATTCAAGCTTAAGAATTCAATTAATGCAGTTTAATGGTTTTCATGTCATTATAATCTGTTCTTAAAATGCTCTGTGCACAAACTAAGTACTCATAGTTCAAAGTCATTATGACATTTACAAAACATTGCTACAAAGAAAGCTCAACTTCCACATTCAATACATCTTTTAATCCTTCTTAACGTATCACCTTGTAAGGAATGAGTCTGTTCATCTCTCATATACAATATAAGCTTGAAAATTTTCTGCAGAATTAGTTTCAATGGAAACTTTCTGAAAATTATGAAATTCTGCAATTCCACTTCAAAGCTTATATTTGAGATCAGTTGAGTAAAGTGCTACATATTTATGCATTTTCCAGCCTGCTTATGGAAAGGTAAGAGCCTCTATTCCATTCTCTAACACTTAATATCAAAGTCTAAGAGTTTTAAGGGTGTTGGCCCTTTCTCCCATAGAGAAAGTAGCTACTATACTAGTTAATAAAAGTCAAGAACCAATGGGTTCAGCAAGTTACTTGAAGGAAGTAAGACAAGATTTAAAACATCCACTTCAGTGGTTTTGGCAATACAGAATACATGTGTCAACTATAGACCATACAGAAAATACCAACACAAAATCCTTCCCTTCATTTATCTCAACAAGGGCAGATTTATTGCCCACCATATTCTCAAAACATATCTGAATAACAAGGGATATACAATAAGGCTTTTCATTATTCCTTAATTGTTGACAACCTTGTAACGGTCATAAAAATGTCTAATCTTTTACTTTTTAGAATCTCTTACTGATGTATAAGTTATCGTTTCAATGCAGCAATGTATGTACTCTTTGTATAAAGTGACAGTTATTTTGCAGAAAAATGACTGACTCCACATCCTTTCCCCTCAACCTAGCTGACTAGGAAGAGATCTGGGAGTAATCCAAGTCTCCCAAGTGGCCACTGGCTGTTTCTGCCTCTTGGTATCCGTTCCCCCTTCTTCTGGTAACAGCAGCCTAGGTTTGCCTTGGGGAAACGACCATTTCTCCATTAAATAGTCTAAATGGTGGTCAATCAAGATGTTCTGCTCTGCACTAGCTACAGGATGGAATCATGCCCACGCTAGGCCAGCTGGAGGCGCTCTTCCTTGGAATCTGAATCTTGCGGTAAAAGAAAAAAAAAACTATTGAGAACAGCTGAAGTTGATTCACTATAATTCATTCTTGCAAATTAACACATTGACCCTGTTCAATTTCTGACGTTCTTCTCATACATTAGCACCTATTTTCAGAAAACTGGAAGAGAGCCACCAAGTGCAACATGATTTTCTTTCCTTTTGCCAATGATTTCAGCTTGCTTGTCTCAGAACAGGGCTGCTGAAAGAGAAAATAATTTGGTCTATGTCAAAATGAGCACCCCCTGCCCGTTGAATGTGATGTACAAGGAAGACACTATTGATCCCAAAGAGAAGGTGTTTAAAATATTTTTTTAAATTGTGTGATATATTTGTGATGAAATATCTAGTTTCTCCATTAGCCTTCTTTAAGAAAATTAAATAGTTGTCGAAGACGTTATACCTTAATGCTATACTGAGACTTGAGGCAACAGCTGTAACTTTTCTAGTCAATTTTCAAGAAATAATATTTAATATATAATGTACATTATGTAACATTTATACACATATAATACACACATATATATGTAGCATAATAATAATATACTATACAGTATCAGGGTAATTTTAAAAGAGAAATTCTCTAGGCTGCTTGAAACAAAGAACTGTCAAAATGGAATCACTGTCTTTTAGTGTTTTTTTCTTAAGAGGTTTCCTTTTCTTCTCTCTCTAGTATATCTTCCCTTATTTCCCTACCCACACCTTTCAACCTATTCCAGGCTTTAATATCTGGAAGAAAATGCTCTTTTGCTATCAATCCCTTCTCAGGAGGAAGCGCCATCCTCAGCTCCATGTAGCTAACTACCAGCTGACTAACCCCTTAAAGACCTGGTGGAAATTCCTTACGCATGAACTTCCCAGCTTCAAATTTTTGTACCACACCCTTAACGGTTGGTTTGTTTTCTAATGTAAACTTACTATTTCAGCCGAGAGATTTTTTTAACAGAAAAAAACAAAAGGAATGTTATATTAACCAAGAAGTAAATAGCAACTTACTTCCAGAAGTTTAATCTTGCTCCATTATAGGCATCATTTAGAATAGTGCCGATTCCACCTTGAATCAATGCAGCCTGTATAATCAAAGATGCAAATCCAGCCACCATGATCCCAACTTGAAAAACATCTGTCCAGATAACCGCTTTAAGACCACCCTTTGAGGGGAAAGTACATTAGGATTAATGCTTCTACCAGACATTATTAAGCACCTACATGCTTATACACCATGCTGGAGAAAGATAACGAAAAATGGATCTTGGCCAAGAATTCCCCCCAGGGAGATAGTCAGGAAGGTAATACTCAGACCAAACTTGCAAATATAAGCAGAGTCCAAGATGTAAGGTCCTCCCAATAGAGAAAATAGCCTGGGCAAAAGCTTAGAGAGGTTAAAATATGTGGCATGTTGAGTGCAGCCAGATATATATTTTGGAGTGCCGTGGAGTGGTGTGGGAATATTGTTGGGAAAAAAATTCAGAGTCAAATTGCAAATGGCGATATCATAGATTTTAGCCTATAGGCAGGGCTGAAATTCAACCAGTATGCACAAAGAAGGACATACCAGTTGCTGAAAAAACTAAAATTGTTTTGTACTAGCCACCGCCACAAACTTCCCAAGTGTCCCCCTCCAGTCCCTGAACCAGCCCCTCCTTGAGGACCTTGTCTTCCAAAACACCTAGAATATCAGGGGTTGCATAAGGCTTGCACCACTGCTAAGGATCAGCATCCATGATAATATCAGTGCCCATGCCATACTGGTTCTTACATATTTTGATTGTTGTTCCTGCCTAAAGGCAATGGGAAGTTATCTCAGGTTTCTAAGCTGAGGAATATTATGAGCACAGCTAAGTAACACAGCAACAGTGAGAGTGAATTAGGAGACAAGGTTGGGGACCACGGCATGGTTCAAATGAAAGAAGAAAATATCCGTTATGATCAATGTCCTACAAAGGATCAAATTTTACCCTGGACTGAATATTCCTTACAAAAAAAGTTATACTGTGGGAGGCAGGTATGAAGAACCCAGATTGCAGCATGCAACGATTGAAATGTTCAGTTTTGCAAAGCAAGTGTGTAGAGTGAAAGGAGAAATAATGTTCTTGACATACCATAGTGCAGTAGAATGTGCAGACCACGCCAGTAGCCACTACAGCACCCCACAGATTGAATCCTGTGACTGTAGAAGAAAAGAAAATGCACGTGTAACTATGAAACATATAAAAGCACTTCTCAAAAAATCATCAGGGGGAAGCTATACCATTTATTGGGCACCTACCTCTACACCCACTTGCCATAAACTAGGTCCAAATATCAAAAAATGTACCAAGACAAATGGAGTTTAAAACTTTATTTGATGAGTGAAATACACCTGGCTTCTACCCTCAGGCACCATACAGTATCCAACACTGGCTAAATCAAATACATGAAAAAGCATTTATATTGTAATTAAGCTAAGACACCGCTTGATATTGGGAGGTCGTTACCCAGACTGAATGGGGTCATAGGATATTTGTTGCCATGGCTCAAATAAACACATTATTCTACCAGTCCATGAAAGGCAAGTTGTGCCTGTTCAAATGGGGCCAAGATAAAGAAAAGTCTATATAATTTGTTACCATTTATTTAAGAAGTAAAGGGGCATATTATACTTTTTAAATGAAAGGATAACAACTCCATGCCCACAGATTTGAAAATCCAGATGAAATGACCCAATATCTTGAAAGACACAATTTGCCAAAACTCACACAGGAAAAAAATAGATGATCTGAATAGACCTATATTTACTTTAAAAATTGAATCAACAATTAATAACCTTCCAAAACAGAAAGCCCCAGACCCAGAGGGTGATGAATTCTGCTGAATATTTAAGGATGGAATTATACCAATCTTTTTCAGAGGACAGAAGCAGAGGGAATACTTTATAACTCCTTCTATGAGGCCAGCAACACCCTAATACCAACCAGACAAAGACATTACAAGAAAAGAAAACTACAGACCAATATCTCTCATGAATATAGATGCAAGAATCCTCAACAAAATATTAGCAAATCAAATTTTAAGAGCATAAAAAGAATTAAACACCATACGCAAGGCTGGCTCAACATTTGAAGATCAGTTAATGGAATCCACCACATCAACAGACTAAAGAAGAAAAATCATATTATCAAATTAATAGATGCAGAAAAAGCATCTGACAAAATCCAACATGCATTCATGATAAAATCTCTCAATTAACTAGAAATAGAGGGGAACATTCTCAATCTGATAAAGATTATCTACAAAAAACTTACAGCTGACATTATACTTAATGGTGAGCCACTCGAAGATTTCCCACTAAGAACAGGTACAAAGGAAGGAAGGAAGACATAAAACTCTCTTTGTTCACAAATGACATGATCATCTTTGTAGAAAATCTGAAATAATTGGCAAAAAATCTCCCAGGTCTAATAAATGATTATAGTAAGCTTGCAGGATACAGGTTAATAAACAAAAGTCAATCACCTTCCTATATACCAACAAAAAACAGGTGGAATTTGAAATTTAAAGCACATTTCCATTTACCTTAGTACCCCCCAAAATGAAATACTTAGCTATAAATCTAACAAAATATAATATATACAAGATGTATACGTGGAAAACTACAAAACTCTGATGAATGAAATGAAAGAACTGAATAAGTGGAGAGATATTCCATGTTTATGAATAGGACAACTCAATACTGTCAAGATGTCAGTTCTTCCCAATTTAATCTACAGATTCAGTGCAATCCCAGTGGAAGTCCCAGAAAGCTATTTTGTGGATAATGACAAACTGTGGATAATTGAAAAACTGATTCGAAAGTTTATATGGAGAGGCAAAAGACTCTGAATCGCCAACACAATATTGAAGGAGAAGAACAAAGCTGGAGAACTGACTGTACCTGACTTCAAGATTTAATATGAGGACTTCCCTGGTGGTGCAGTGGTTAAGAATCCGCCTGCCAATGCAGGGGACACAGGTTCAATCCCTGGTCTGGGAAGAGCCCACATGCTGCAGAGCAACTAAGCCCATGTGCCACAACTACTGAGCCTGTGCTCTAGAGCCTGCGAGCCACAACTACTGAAGCCCGTGCACCTAGAGCCCGTGCTCCACAACAAGAGAAGTCACCACAATGAGAAGCCCGTGCACCGCAATGAAGAATAGCCCCTGCTCACTGCAACCAGAGAAAGCCTGCACGCAGCAACGAAGACCCAATGCAGGCAAAAGTAAAAAAATAAAACTAAAAAGTAGAAAAGACTTAACATGAAACTAGAATAATCAAGAGTGTGATACTGGTGAAAGAATAGACAAATAGATCAATGAAAAAGAACAGAGAGCCCAGAAATAGACCCCCATAATTAAAGTCAACTGATCTTTGGCCAAAGAGTAAAGTCACTTCAATGGGGCAAAGATAGTTTCTTCAACAAACGGTGCTGGAACAACAGGACATCCACATGCAAAAAAAATGAATCTAGACACAGACCTTACACCCTTCACCAAGATTAAAATCAAGATGGCTCATAGACCTGTATATGATGTTGCCTTTTTAGATAAAACATCAAAGACACAATCTATGAAAGAAATAATTGATAAGCTGGACTTCATTAAAATTAAAAAACATATGCTCTGTGAAAGATAATATCAGATGAATTAGAAGATAAGCCACAGACTGAAAGAAAATTTTGCAAAAGACATATCTGATAAAGGATTGTTCTCCAAATTATACAAAAACTCTTAAAACTCAACTGTAAAAAAAAAAGCCTGATTTTAAAATGTACCAAAGACCTTAATAGACACCTCACAGAAGATATATACATGGCAAATAAGCATATGAAAAGATGCTCCACACAATATGTCATCAGGGAAGTGTAAATGAAAACCAGAAACTTATTAGAATGGCCAAAATCTGGAACACTGACAACATCACACACTGGCAAGGATGTGGAGCAACATAACTCTTTCATACATTGCTGATAAGAATGCAAAATGGTAACAGCCATTTTGGAAGACAGTTTGGTGGTTTCTTACAAAACTAAACACATTCTTATCATATAATCCCGCAGTTGCGCTCTTTGGTATTAACTCAAAAGAGTTGAAAACTGCATATGGAATAGTCTCTCCAAAAAGTTGAAATGAAGTCTGAGGAAGCTTCTAGATCTAGTTCACAAGAAATATAGTTCACCAAAATGACTCAATAAGAACAAGAAAATATGAATAACTCTATATCAAAGAAACTGAATCCATATACCAAAACCTTTCTATGAAAACAAACAAATATCAGGCCCAGATGCCCACACTGTGAATTCTTTCAAGCATTTAAGAAGGAAATACACAGTTTTATACAAACTCTTTCAGAAAACAGAGGAGGGAACACTTCCCAGATCATATAAAGCCAGTATAATTGATACCAAAATCCTGACAAAGACATTAAAGGAAAAGTAAATTTCAGGCCAATATTCCTCATAACCTGTAAAAATCCTTAACAAAATATTCGCAAATCAAATCCAGCAATATATAAAAAGGTTAATATATTATGACCAAGTGAGGTTTATCCCAAGGATGAAAATTGGTTTAACATTTGAAAATCAATATAATTTTCTACATTAACAGTGCATTAAGACAAAGAAGAGAAATAAGAGGCATGCAGACAGGAAAAGAAGTAGTAAAACTGTCTCTATTCATAAACAACATGAAAATCATAAGGGATATGCCAAAAGCCTACTTGAATTAATGAATATATTTAGTGAGTTCTCAGGACAGAAGATCAACATATAGAAGGCAATTGTATTTTTCCATCCTTGCAAATGAATAATTAGAAAATGATATTATAAAACAATACCATTTACAATAGCATAAAAAACATCAATTATCTAGAAATAAATCTAAGAAATATGTACAAGACTTCAATATCAAAAACTGAGAAACATTACTGAGAGAAATTTTAAAAGGCCTGGGTAAACGGATAAATAGGCTATGTAATGGATTGGTAGAATATTTGCTTTTGTAAAGTGACGGGTCAAGTCTTTTGCCCACTTTTTGCTAGGTTATTTGTCTGTTTTGTATTCATTTTATTATTCTACGAGCCAGTAAACTCAACGTCAACAGTCACCAGAAAAATACAAATTAAAACCACAATAAGATAATAGATCATACAACTAGAATGGCTACAGTCGAAAAGACAAATACAAAATCTGGCAAGGACACAGAATAACTGGAACTCTTACACATCGTGGGGTGGGCGTGCAAAAGGATAGAACCACTTAGAAAAGCTATCTGGCAGTTTCTCGTAAATTTTTTACATGCACCTACCCTGTGCTGGGTCAGAATAGTGTGTATTTAACTGTATATTGCTTCCAGGTATTCATCCACTAAAAATGAAAATGTGTGTCAAAATGCAAAGCAAGGGGCTTCCCTGGTGGTGCAGTGATTGAGAGTCCGCCTGCCAATGCAGGGGACACGGGTTCATGCCCCGGTCCAGGAAGATCCCACATGCTGCGGAGCGGCTGGGCCCGTGAGCCATGGCCGCTGAGCCTGCGCGTCTGGAGCCTGTGCTACGTAACGGGAGAGGCCACAGCAGTGAGAGGACTGCGTACCGCAAAAAAAAAAAAAAAAAAAAAGTAAAGCAAGACAAAACAAAACCTGTATAAGAATGCGCTTAGCAGTCTTAATTCAAAATAGCCTAAAACTGGAAACAACCCAACATCCATCAACAACAGAATGGATAAACAGATTTTCGTAGATGTATATGATAAAATACTAGCAATAAAAAGGAATGAACTACTGATACATGTAGCAACATGAATGAATGCCACAAAAACATTTTGTTGAGCAAAAGAAACCAGATGCAGAAAGGCACTATATAAAATCTAAGAACAGGAAAAACTAATTTATGGTGATAAAAACTGGCTGCTTGGAATGGAAGGGGCGATTCATTAGAAAGAATCAAAAAAATTTTTCTGGGATTTGATGATAGAAATATTGTATATCTTGAGTTGGGTGGTTGTCACACAAGTACACAAAATTGTTAAAATTCATCCAACTGTGCACTTAGGTTCTGGGCATTTTATTGTATATAAGCTACAATATATCTCAATAAAATATGGTTTTCGATTTTAAAAAGCAAGAAAAAGAAACGTAAGAGACAAATGAAATAATTACAATTACCTGAAATTATCTGGATCCTGACTCTAACAAACACTGAAAAAAAAAATCAGGGAAATCTGAACACTGACCTTATATTGATGACAGTAAGGTATTAATGTTAATGTTTTAGAAATGATAAAGGTACAATTGTGTTTAAAAAACACATCCTGGACTTCCCTGGTGGCGCAGTGGTTAAGAATCCGCCTGCCAATGCAGGGGACATGGGTTCGAGCCCTGGTCTGGGAAGATCTCACAAGACATGAAGAAACTAAGCCCGTGCACCACAACTACTGAGCCTGTGCTCTAGAGCCTGCGAGCCACAACTACTGAGCCTGTGCACCACAACCTCTGAAGCCCACATGCCTAGAGCCCGTGCTCCGCAACAAGAGAAGCCACCGCAATGAGAAGCCTGCACACCACAACGAAGAGTAGCCCCCACTCAACACAACTAGAGAAAGCCCATGTGCAGGAACAAAGACCCAATGCAGCCAAAAATAAATAAATAAATTTATTAAAAAAAAAACAAAAGACACACATCCTGGTACAAACGTCCAGTCATGGAATCCATAAGTCATCGGAATGTAATGTACAGCATGGTTAATAATACTGTATCGCATATTTTAAAAGTTGTTAAGAGAGCAAATCTTAAAAGCTCTCATCACAAGAAAAGAAATTTTGTAACTATGTATGATGATGGATGTTAACTAGACTTATTGTGGTGATCACTGTATTATATACAAATATTGAATCATTATGGTAAACATGAAACTAATATAATGTTATATGTTGATTATACCTCAATGAAAAAAAGTATGTAAAAGACATATGGAATTCAGATGAAATGATAAAGTATCTCAGATTTACAGCAAAATAATCTAGTGAGGGAAATAGGAAGTGAATTAAACCAAGAGTTGATAATTATTAGTGTAGAGTTAAGGGTCCATTAGGGTTCAATACACTATTCTATTTTAGTGTATGTTTGAAGTTTTCTGTAATTAAAAAAAAAAGTTAAAAAAAATTGTATCTAGAGAATGTTAAGTTCCAATTCAGCTAAACAAGTTTCTATGGAGCATCTGTTGCACACCAAGTACCCTGTCTATGCTTGTGTCTACTCCCTTGGTACAGTAAAATACACAACTGGTACTCAAATGGTCAAAATGCAGTCCTTGGATCCTAATTTACTCCTGGGGAGTGGCTCAATAAACTGATAAGAACAGAGTTCTTGAAGCACTGAAGGCAGTGCTTTCTCATGCCCAGAACTGCACTTTAAAACTCAAAAGCCAACATCTTTAGTTACACTTAAAGCCGATAGGTAACTTATGAAGTTCATAGTTCAGCTCTTTACATATGAAGTGATCCAACCATGATGTTGGTAATATCGACATGGAACAAGCCTGACATTCAGAATTCAATAGCACGTTATATAATGGAGTTCTTCTTTGTAACAATACTGTTGTGCTTTATTATCTATGTATTATGAAATCAGGAAATTAGAATGTGGAGTTAGCTGGGGTTTTCCATTTTCTTTTTTTTTTTCTTGTTTTCTTTGGGGTTGTCTGTCCATTTTATATTAACTTGAGGAAGTGTACCACATTCTTCCCATCACAGAGTCCACTTGTCCATTTCACAAGGAAGTTTTAGAGATAAATTCACTTCTGATTGATAAGAATTCAGGGAATACAGAGTTCCCCTGAAGGCTTTTGAAGGTATGACTAACACACATATTTGCCACAATAAACAATCTCAGTTTCACAGCTATTATCTGCCCACATCTAGAGAGTACAGTAATCTGCTGATCACTACAATCATCACACATTTGTTTATAGGGATACTATAGCCATCTGTCCTTTGGTCACTAGGAGCAATCTGATATTTCAAATCACACAGATATCTGTTTCTTGTATTTTGGACCACATTAGAAATGGGGAGAAGAAAAGTTTCTCTCCCTGCCAGATTTTACAACGGGACCGAGTCTGAGCTGGATAACACAGAAGCCTCTTGGAGATGGGCTCCAAGTTATAGCCACAAAGGGAGGAAGTGCAGTCTTTCATGATTTTGACTACAGGGGGCGTTCATTCTGAAGGGATGGAGAATGGCTGGTTGGCACATCCCAGAGAAACACCGCCCAGTGAAGTCTACAGATTTTTTGAAGCTATGATCCAGGAACCCAAAGAAGCTGCTAGCGTAGACACTGAACACACCTGGCCCGCCTCAAGCTGATGCAGGTTACTGGAAGCATTCCTGCACCTCCCCATCTCCCCAAAGATAGAATAAGGTCGGTTAAAAGTGAACCCCCAAATGAGAGTGACATATTGGTAACTCTAAAATGTACCTTGATTCAAAGCCAGGGCAGGGGCATAGATAACAATTCCAGTATACAAAATCTAGGGGGAAAAAGAAAACCAAATAAACGATATGAATTACAAAATGAAATATTGATATTTTTCTATAAATTTAATTATGAATTAAAACTACAGTTTCAATATACTTGATAAAATTTGCTTGTAACTTGAAAAATGTTATTTAAGTGAAGGTGACTCTCCTTTTCCATTTGTGGTGTGGTCATAGGTCACAAAAATCTTTTATGACCAATTTTGTGTAAAAATACGGACTTTTCATGTTGTACTTAGTGCGTATAGTCACTGATACATCAATTCAAGTTTGAAATCAATTTTCCTAGATCTAGAACAATTAGAAAGAGAGAAAGAATACAAATTTAAAAGGGGATGCTTCCTCATTCATATGCTTTCAAGCTGTTGTTAATCACTGTATAATTAATTGGGAAAACAGTGAAAATTGTAGAACCTTGTCTGTAAAAGTTTGCATGACCACTAATTAAACAAAAGTGTAAATTTGCCCTAAAATTTCCTGAAAGCCAACAAAAATTCTATTCTACCTTTTAAATATTATTTATTATTTTTCATTCGTACACTTAACAAATATTTATTAATCTGGGGTACAACAGTAAGATAAATATGTTCTTTTTTCTCAGAATACCATTTTCATTGCATTTGATCTTTCAAATACATAGAAGCTAATTCTATGATTACTGTATAAAACATATAAAAAAATGTTATATAGTAGTTGAATGATTAAATTGCATGAGTGATCTATGGAAGTAAGTCTTTCAAATAGCAGATTCTAAAGCTCCCCTCTTTTTGCAAGAATGAACTAGCTTTTCACAGTCATTATTCTGTCCAAGTTAAAGATTTGAAAATGTGACCACAGGCCACCTTCCTAACATTTGTCCCCACTTTTTCATTTCTGTTGGCACTTCTAACGATGATCCAAAGAGTGTCTGAACTCCGCTGTCGAATGCGAGCTACCAGCCTCGGCTCTGTGTCAGAATCTCTACCAGACCCCAGAGGGCTCTTTCCTTTTATACTGCAAGTGTTAAGGACAGATACAATTTAAGTTACATAATTTACAAAGATGTAAAATGGAGTCAAGTTAAATAATTGCCAAGGCACTCTGTCCTGCTGTAGCAAATGTTTCGGTAGCTTTTGAATGGAGAAATGGAATTATAAAAACGGATGAGAATGAAAACTCCTTCCTGGACCTCCATTATCAAACTCATTCTTAAAGCACTTAGCTGCCAAGAGGAAGATAGGTCTAAATGATGTGACAATGATAGTGATAAGCCTCCAGCAGCCTGGATGAAGGGTGGGAAGCGTTCTCTGTCACTGATTGCTTGGCAAATCTTTGCTTTCCATTTGTGCCAAGCAGTAAATCTACACTTGCATATTCTTGAAGTACTGGATTGTGTAGTTGGCTTTAAAAACTCCTCCGGAGTGCATGATTTTGTTGTTTTATATCAATGAGTACATCAGTTGGGTTTTACAGTTCGATTTTTAAAAGAGAGCACTGATTCATTTTTTAAAGTATGCTTTCAAACAAAGAAAATTATTACCTAATGTCTTCCTATGTCAGTTAATTTCTCCTATTAAGTTTATTGCTTAACATGTTGCAAAATACTATGAAACATACAACTTGTTTTCCCTTTATTACAATTCCTACTATCAGCTACTACGGTTCCTTCAAATATCTTTGTCATCTCAGTAATGCCCTTACTGTCACTTTGGTGGGGACAGAGGGAGGTGTAAGAGGGAAAACCATACTTTCCTAAAGTAATGTTAAGTGTTGCTTGATCAATATAATATTCCATGTTTACTTAAATCATTCTGTTTTCCCAGGAAGTAATGCATTTGCTGAAACACTGTTCAATGATCTTAAGGATTAATGTTATGTAGTGACAAGTGTTTTTCCTTTTTTGTTTCCTCCTATTTTCATCATCCCTTTTTAATCTTTCATGTATTTACCAAATAAGCTTGACCCAGATCCCTTGTTTAAAAACATTGTACATGAAAAAAAGAGAAAATAAATGAACTGAGGGTTACTTACTGTTTGAACAATGAAGAGGATTGTTCCACAGAGACGAACGTATTTGTTAAATCGAAGTCCTAAATACTGTTTCCAAAAAAGGAAAAATGGTTAATATGTAAAACTTCTGGACACTTTTTAAAAACCAGCAGCTTGGGCTTCCTTGGTGGCACAGTGGTTCAGAGTCCACCTGCCAATGCAGGGGACATGGGTTCGAGCCCTGGTCTGGGAAGATCCCACATGCTGCGGAGCAACTGGGCCCGTGAGCCACAATTACTGAGCCTGCGCGTCTGGAGCCTGTGCTCCGCAGCAACAGAGGCCATGATAGTGAGAGGCCTGCGCACCATGATGAAGAGTGGCCCCCGCTTGCCACAGCTAGAGAAAGCCCACGCACAGAAACGAAGACCCAACACAGCCATAAATAAATAAATTAATTAAAAAAAAAAAAAAAGAACCAGCAGCTTAAGAAGTAAAGGAGTTAGAAATTTAAAGCAACTTCATAACTAATTCGTATTCTGCATTCCTATTTCACTGTTATTTTAAACTACATAGAGAAAAATTGACCCTTGCTTTAGAGTACTGTTCAATGGGTTTTAACACAGAACAGCTCCATCACCCACAGGAAACTCCGTCAAAAGTTTCCCCTTTCTTGCTCCTTTGTAGTCAAACCCTCCTCTCACCCCTAAACCTTGGCAATCACTGACCTGTTCTCCATCCCTACGAGTTTTGCCTTTTGCAGAATGTCATACCAATGGAATTATATTCTGCATTTTTAGAATGAGCAAAGCGTTGTCCTCCCCTTTCTCTTGGTATCTACCCAATACATTTCCTTTGATACACTTAGGGAATCAACCCTTTCCCACTTCAGGCAATTGTGGAATTGACAATCAAGGTGCTCAGCCTAGGCCAAAAGATAGTCACAGGACCCATGTTCAGCCAATCAGCTTCTCTTCTCGATGGGTATTTGAATCTTAGAGGCAAGATATAAAGACAGAAAATGATTGGAGCAGAAGCAGACTGATCCTGACAGGGTGGCCTGAAGAGGCTGCCCTCCCTTCTGTCCTTTTCAAAGTCTGTTTGCTCAGCTTTTCCACCTATGCTATGAGCTACTCCCATGTCCTTACAATAAAAAATTTTAACTTAAATCAGCCTAAGTAAGTTTCTGTTCAGAGCCAAGCGTGACATCTGCGATATCTTATAATATACAAGCATACCTCATTTTATTGCACTTTGCTTTTTTGTTCTTCACAGGTACTGCATTTTTTTACAAATTGAAGGTTTCTGGCAACCTTGTGTGAAGCAAGCCTATCGGTTCCATTTTCCCAACAGCATTTGCTCACTTCATGTTTCTGTGTCACATTTTGGTAATTCTTGCAATATTTCAAACTTTTCATTATCATTATACTTGCTATGGTGATCTCTGATCAGTGATGTTTGATGTTACTATTGCAAAAAGGTTACGACTCGCTGAAGGCTCAGATGATGGTTAGCATTTTTTAGCAATAAGATACTTTTAGATTATGGTATGTACATTGCTTTTTAAACACAGAGCTATTGTACACTTAACAGACTACAGCATAGTGTAAACGTAACTTTTATACGCACTGGAAAAGCAAAAACTTCGTGCAACTCGTTTTATTGCAATATTCCCTTTATTGTGGTGGTCTGGAACTGAACCTGTAATATCTCTGAGGTATGTCAGTAGTGTGCTTATCTCCAATATTATAGATCATAATGTATTACAGAGTTAGAATCCTAGGATTTTCGAGCTGGAAGGAAGCCGGGGTCCAAGACATTCTTTAAGTTGAATATTATTGCTACACATAGAGAGGATTCTCAGGCTGACAGCAGTCTTTTCATATAGCAGCAAAAATGAGGGAGGAAAAACTGACATTAGGTAAATATCAGAGGAAAAGACCCCAGATATTTTTGCTTCATAATCACAGCTAACATTTATAGAGTATTTGCTGCATGCCCTGTCCTCCCAACAGCTCCATGAGGCAGTTACTATGCATAAGTGCATGTTGTAAACCAGCACACTGGGGCACAGAGAGAATACCAAGGCTGCAACCTAATAATTGCTGGAGACACAATGCAAATCTAGGATCATTTGATGCCAAACTCTGTGCACCTAACCACTCTGTTATTCAAAATAACAAGAAAGCTGCCCATGTGTCTAAGATCCATCCAGAGTGAGTGAGTGGCACTGACACATGACAGGACGTCCTAAAATAACTGATGAGTAATGAATATGCAATGCAGCGCAGTGAGTGCTCTGGGGCAAGAGTTCCAGCCCTTGTTCCAGCCCTACTCTTGACTCCACGAGCTTGGGACACTCTAAATCTCAAGTTCCTCCTTTTGAAAACGTGGATCCTAGTAATCATTCTTTCCCCACTTACTCTGCAGGATTTTGTAGACTATCAAACGATGTAAATGGATGGGGAAATGTTGTAAACTGTTCACTTAAGAGTTAGGACATTACGAAGCTGGTAACCAAATCCATAGGCCTGAGAATTTAAATCTCAGTGATTTACATAAGTCAAAATCATCCGAGTGTATTTTGGAAGACTTTTTAGAAAACCCAAGAAGTGTCTTGAAGCATGGGAACAGAGCTGTGTTATTTCTTCTGAGTTGTTTTAGTAAAACTCTATTAAAAATAAATGTCCATGAATTGACAGAGAAGTCTTTGCCTTTTCTAGGTACGTATATTCATACTGCTGGAGACTAAAGAAAACTGAAGAGGAAAATGTGATGGAGGTAAGAATGTAGCAAGTTGAACAACAACAAAATATATATATATATATATATATATATATTTTTCCCCCTCTCACAATACTAACTCAAGACAGAACCAAGAATTCTATCACTATCTCAGTGTTGAATGAAAAAAGTGCACAACCTAAAAGTTGAGAATTATGTTTTATTCTGAGGCCATACTGAGGACTATAGCCCAGGGTGGCAGCCTCTCAGACAGCTCTGAGGGTCTGTTCCAAAGAGGTAAGGGAGGAGCCAGGATACATAGGAGTATTTGCTGGGAAACAAACCAAAACAAAACATGTAGTTGAACATCAAAAGATTACTGCTAATCACAAAGAACTGACAAAGTTAATGATTTTAGTGCTTTTCTGTGTATGGGAAAATGCAAGAGTCTGAGCTTACTGAAAGCCTTCCTTTCATATACATCTTATCTATCTAGGGCCAGTATCCTATTTTTCTCCATCCTGGATTCCCCTCAGGGTGCACCATGGGGGGTGGCTGCAGTGGCTGATGGCTTGGTGGCCACAACATCCTTTGTTTACCGAATGGCAGGGGACAGTCTTGTCCATCTCAGATACTGGGCTGCTAAAGAAATACCTAAAGATCAAGTCACTGATCAGTAGGCTCAGAGAATAGCTCTAGGATTTCTAGACAAAACCACAGAATAACAGTAGGTGTCTATGTTACCAAGCAGGACCCTATGGTAACTTCCTGGGACAGACCCCTGCCCCCATGTCCTCTGCCTGCCTCTTGTTTATAGAACAGCTGTAGTCTTCCAGGCCTCCCCTGAGTCACAAAAGCCTGGCTCAAGAATTAATGATTGAAAGGGTGTGAGCATGTAGTGACAAAGGAGCAGATGGGCCAGGAGAACTAGTAACAATTCAAACAGTAAATCAGCAATATGGCAGTCACAGAATCTTTAGTTCCTCCCCAAAGTACCAAGATAACAGTATCTGATGCACATTTCCTGAGTTGTTTTACAGATGCTAAAACCTCCATCAAATGGAAGAAGTTAATTAATTGATGACCATGAGCATGTAGCCCCAGACCTACTGGAGCCTGAGGATTGATAATGTTAACCCCTGTGACACTGCCCTATCACCTCCCCACCAATCTATCAGAGAATTGTGCACAAGGTGGTCACATACTCTGTGACTCCCCTCCCTCACCTTGCCTTTAAAAATGCTTCCCTAAAACCCACTGGGGGAGTTGAGGATTTTTTTATCATTAGCTGCCCCAGACTAATAATAAAAGCTGCACTTTCCTCCACTGCAACCTGGTGTCAGTAGATTGGCTTTACTGCGCATGGACGAGCGGACCCAAGTTTGGTTCAGTCACACCTATAGTCAGTTGAGATCTCTCATAGTCCTCAGTACTTTGAATAACTTAGGGACACTAAGATTTCTACTGATTTTTTTTTAAAAAGAGAGAGAGAGAGAGTCTGGGCAACGTAATTCAAATACATTGATTTTGCTGGATCCAGAAACATCCTGAAGAGATGGTGAATGCAGTTGGGCTCCTGCATATTTCTTCTCTGTGAATCTGGAAGTCGCTATACACCTATCAGGACTACACCTTGAAGGCAGTGATAAATAGATATCACAAATGCTTCTGAACAGCCAATTGTAGCTAACAACCTGGAACTAGGGAAAGATTTCATACTTGCACAAGAATGCCAGGGTATCTCAATGTTGGACTTCTTATTCTGTATAGGTGATTCCACCTCTCAGCATAAAACGAACAAAATATGCCACAAGAAAGTGTTTTCCATGACCAACTGCCAGGGACACAGCACGTTACCTAACTTCCCTGTCCCCAGTGGCCTGGCATCCACTAGGCGTGGACACCCCCAGTGTGTCCACAGCCCCTTGTGTCCTGCACCATGCCCCTTTTGCCTGCACCATTCTAAACTCCACTCAGGGTTATAACACTCACCGGAGCCTTCAGAAGCAGCCAGTATGCACCACTGCACAGCCTCTAGGCATGTGTCCACTTTGCTTCAGGCTCTCTTGTGTAGCTTAACTTACTCGGAATCTCTGTCTGCAAAATGGGGCTCTCACAGTATAAGAATTATTTTGAGCATTGAGTCAGATAATGTATGTCAAACAGGCAACCCAGTGCCCAGCCTGTATTAAGCATTCAGTAAACGTTTGCTTTTTGCCATTTTTAGCTGGAACTCTGCTAACTTAGCCTCCACCCCTGCAAATGTGTGGGAAATCTGCTTCTGGTTGAGTTAACGTTGCTCACCCGAAGAGGCACAGGTCAGTGATTATGAGAGGAGCATTCACCTATGGGGACTGAAGTCCTCTTGCCAGGTTCTTCAAACCCTTTCTGGGTTTTGGAGTTGGTTAACTACAGATCAGAGCTCACGGACTCGAAATGCCTACAGATCTCATCAGGTGAAATACACCAACTGGGTCAGCCAGGCGTTCATATATTACCAGGTTGAAATATTCCTCATATCCATTAAGAAATATGTCCTCTGACATCTCCCTCAAAGCAAGAACTCCCTTCAGTCCTTTCCATTTTCCCTTTTGCATTTTTGTTTTGTTTTGTTTTGTTTTTGCGGTATGCGGGCCTCTCACTGTTGTGGCCTCTCCCGTTGCGGAGCACAGGCTCCGGACGCGCAGGCTCAGCGGCCATGGCTCACGGGCCCAGCTGCTCCACGGCATGTGGGATCTTCCCGGACCGGGGCACGAACCCATGTCCCCAGCATCGGCAGGCGGACTCTCTACCACTGCGCCACCAGGGAAGCCCCCTTTTGCATTTTTGATAAAGACCTAAATGCAGATAGATTTCTCTACCATAAGAAAGTAACCATGCAGATACAATGAAGAGACCTCAATATAGAAGTTAATAGGGAATGAGAGAAACGGCTGTAAAGTGGGGTTCCTGTTGCCACAGGGAATGTGGGCCCAGTGTCACTAGTCTTTTAAGTTTCAGAAGAAGTCAGAATCTGGAATTTTCTTTGACTTCTCATCATTAAATGCTAAATTAATTTTTTTTCAAAACATTATAAGGGTCAACAGCAACAAAAAAGACCTAAAACTGAGTTTGTCTGGGGTAATCAGTTTGTCACTTTTGAGCAAAACAAAGAAACTCTACTCTGCTCACTTCTGGGGCGATGACTAAACGCTCTCAAACACCATGACCAGAGTGCAAAGAAGGCAGTGCTGCACCAGGGGCACCTCACCCTGCAATGAGTTCACTAGAGCCCAGGCAGTGTGTCACCAACACTTGTTGTGCCTTTGGGGCCCATCCCCAGCACCAGCTGAACCAGCCTCACTAAGAAACCACCATCCAGTGGCTCTGGGTTGGGGCAAACACTACATGAACTCGAGGACAAGGTGGCTGCTGAGAATGAGGGTCGGGGTCCTTGGATAATGGTCTGTTAGAGAGACCACTTCTGCAGGTTTGTCCATGGAACTCATGGAACTGGGCCCGACCACTCCCCTAAACTTTTATCCTCCCCTGACACTCCCATTCAACAACTCTTTAAACTAAACCAAACATTCACACTATCTTTGCAAAGCCCTTTCTGGCAGACGATTTGAGAAAATTCATAACCAGGGGACCTGTGCAATTGGAAAGATGGTTTCCCTTAATCATCTCTCCACAGAGAGAGAAGGCGGAGATGCTTAAGAACTCTGCAGCCAAATTTTCCTGGTGATCCCAAGGGAACAACCTCTACCACCATCACCCCAATACTTATGGTCAACATTTACTCAGCACTTACCCTGTGCCAGACACTATTCTAAATGCTGCCCTTGCATCATCTCATTTAATCCCCCCAACAACCAGATGAGGTAGGTGGTATAATTATTCCCATTTTGAGACTTAGAAAGAGGCACAAAAGGTTAATTAAGTCAGCCAAGGTTACCCAGCTAGTAAGCATAGAATCTGGTCTCAAACACGAGATTCAGAACCTTAACCATGTGAGTGCCTGACTCTCCGTGGAAGCCATGTTTGCGAAAGGGAAGGAGGGGAGAGTACCCGTACTTCCTGGAAAAGTGAGTGGACCGAGGACCTGGAATGAGGGGATTCCTTTCAAGGAGGAGGAGCTGAGACTTACCCTTCCCCAAGATAACAAGTTGAAAAATCTTTCCCCTTGACTTGGAATCAAAGATGTTAAAGCAGAAATGGCCTTACTGAGCACTAGTCCAAATAACTCCGTTTACTCTGGGAGCCTCTCTCTTCCCCTGAGCTCATGAATGTTAAGTCCCGAGATTATTTTTCGCCTTTACAGGACACCTCTCCCTAAAAGGGGCGGGCAGAAGAGGTGATGGATATGAACTGGGAGAGACTTGGATGTGGTGGTGAGCCTGCCCCCAGGAAAATCCCTCCAGGAGCTGAAAAGTACTCCCCTCACCCCATCACCTCTCCCCGGGCCCTCCCTCACCCTGTACCTCGTTGGTGCTGGTAATTCCCAGTTTGTAGAATACCGGGAGAAAGACCTCCGCGCTGAGGACCACCACAAAGAAGTAGGTGATGGCAAAGATGCTGAATATGGCCCCAAAACGGTAGACTTCGGAGGGGGTGCCCAGGACCGTGACAGCCGACATGAAGCTGGCGGTGAGGGACATCGCCACGGGCACGGCGGTCATACTGCGGCCGCCCATCAAGAAGTCCCTGGAGGTCTGCTGGCCGCCCCCCTTGAAGGCGTAGTAGATGCCGATGGCGGCCGAGATGAGCAGCATCCCGGCGAACACTAAGTAGTCCCACACCACGAAGGTGCCGATGCCCCGCGGCGAGACCATGGCCGCGCGGTTGCCGGGGCCCTGCGCGTAAACTGGAGGCTCCGCGGCTCGCAGCCGGAGCCGGAGCTTCACCTGCGCGCCCTGCGCTCACTTATTCCCGAGCCGCGCGCGGCGGGCGTGGCGCCCTAAGGGGATTAGAGGCGTCTGGCAGGTGTCGGTCCCCGCCGGCACCCAGCGTCTCGCGAAAGGGAAAGGAGGGTACGCTCTGGCAGCAGCCCCTGCGCCCACCGCAGCCAGCAGAGCCCCCCGAAATGGGACTTCGGGGACCCGACCCCCAGGTGCCAGGCCAGGGTGGCTCCCCGAGCGCCGCGGACACCTGGGCAGGTGAACTTCGAGCTTCCAGCCGCCTCTGGCGAATCCTCAAGGAGCGCTCAGAAAATTTTATCAAGTGGCACCCGAGGGAACGCACTATTTAAATGAGCAGGCGACCTATGGGAGAGGTGGGTCGAAGGGCAATTGTCACGCCTTTATTTTTTTTAACATCTTCATTAGAGTATAATTGCTTTACTATGGTGTGTTACTTTCTGCTTTATAACAAAGTGAATCAGCTATACTTATACATATATCCCCGTATCTCCTCCCTCTTGCATCTCCCTCCCATCCTGCTATCTCACCCCTACAAATACCGTATGCTAACACGCCTTTACTTTTAGCTTTCCAGTTCAATAGATCGGGTCCTTACGGGAAGATACACCTGGAATTTTTTGATTGCCTTGCGTGATAAATTGATGGGCGATTCGGGTGACAGTGTGCAGTGAGCTGAGGACCCGGTCCTTAGGCACGTAAGCAGTTATAAAGGAGAGGAACAAGTCTGTGCTACTGGTTGCCTGCGCTTTCATTCAAAAAACAATTTTGATTCCCAACAGTCTCTCCTACAAATGATAGTAGTTATAATATCAGAAATATTTAATAAGCCTACCATGTGACATATAACATGCTTGGCACCTTGTACATTAACTAGTGTAATTCTTACTATTACCCTTGATATAGAAATCATCTCCATTTTTCAAAAAAGGAAGCTGGCCAAAACACTTTCCCAAGGAAACGGTAGAGATTAAGATTTTTAATCCAGGTCTGTTACAGAATTTGTTCTCTTAATCACAATGCTGTACCTTTGTAGAGTACAAATGTAGACACATGTTAAATGTAGGCACAAAGATGTACACCTAAATGAAGATACCTGAAAGCATATGGAAGACAAGATCATTTCCGGTAGTAGCACTCAGTATTTTAAGTGGCTTGCCTTGAAATATTACTAACAACACGAGTCATGCCTGTAAAGCAATGTGATCCTCAGGTTTTTCTCCTAAAAGAGGCCCTCTGGCCAAATAAGCCCTGGCATAGGTGTATTTCAAGCCATCCTTGTTCATCTTCATACATCTTTATAATTTACCAGTTGACCCTTGGTAAACAATCCACAGAATGCATTTAGCCCAGCCTAGTATGTGAAGAAAGCTATATCAGACTATTTTTTTGTAAACTGACGTTATGTGTATAACACTTTTGAAAGGAAATAAAGAAGGAAATATAAGCTAAATCCAAGTAATTTAATTATTTAAACAACTACATGGTTTGGAATTATGTCCCAACTGTGTGAAATTTACTATGTTTGCACTATAATATTATGACTCTCTTGGACAGAGACAGTATTTTCTCCTACTGTCACCGCCTGGAGCTCAAACTCTCACCATGAAACAGCACCATAAAAGTTATAGCATCCACTACATCTGGGGTTCTTCCATCTCCACACAAACTATAGTGCTTTACTTTACGACCCCTCCCAAGATTCACTGTGCACTGCCAGTGTAGTCTACCCCCATTAGCGTCCTGCCAGAGGATTAAGTGAGATATGTTCTCCGGAGATGATGGCCTCTGATTGTATGGAGAGAGAGGCATTTTGGTGGAAAACACCCAGACGGCAGAGGGTTTGGCTGTCCAATTCTCTGATGATGGCAGATGTTATGACTTTGAACCCAGCAATAGTAGTAGTAGTTGTGGGGAGGACAAGAGGTCTTCCCACCTACTTTTAGGGAGACATTTCCTTTTCAAAATGCACCACGATGCATGTTTTTAGTCCAGTTAAATGTGACTTCCTAGCAATTCATCCTACATTTTCTGGCCCTTGACCAGCTCTCAGACACCTTTTCCTACCACTTCTTTTTTCCATTTACTCTACTCCAGCCACATTATCTTCTCACTGTTCCTGGAACATGCCAAGCCTGTTTCTGTCTCAGGGCCTTTGCATGTGTTGCATCCTCTGCCTTGAATGCTCTTCTTCCAGATATCACCATGACTCTGACCTTCACTTCATTCAGGTCAAATGTCATCTCCTCCAAAAACCTTCCCTGCCCATTCCATCTATCGCTTTCTACTCCCTTACCTTGTTTTTTGTTTTTTTAATATACAAATACAATCTGACATTGTTCTTTGTTTATCTTGTTTGTAGTCTGTCTTCTCCCACTGGAATAGAAGCCCCATGAAGGCAGGGACTTTGTCTCTCTTTCGTTCATCACTATACTCCCTGGGTCTAAAACCTGGTACATGGTAGTTATTTTAAAAAATATTTGTTGACTATGTGAATAGAAAAAGGAAGGGATTATTAGGAAATTCTCTCAAATAAATTGACTCAGTCTTGGTTTTTAATGTTGCAAATTTCATCTTTTTTCTGTGTTTCATAGACATTTTGGAGGAAAAATGAGTGAAGCTACATCAGGAACTACTTTTTATTTTAAAGCTACATTTAGACCTACAGCAGTTATCTTTATCATTATGTTTTCTTTACCCATTTTATCAATTAATATTGCATTTGGCTGAGAACGACAGGAACCAAAATAACAATGGTGGAAGCAAGATAAATGTTTACTTCTCTTTCACACTTAAAGATGTCCAAAGATAAGTACCTGAGGATTGAGGTGGGGAGAGGGGTGAGGCTACATGAAATGATTTGGGATCCAAACTCCTCTCTTACAGTTCTACCATCCTCAGATTTGATTTCCATCTCAGCAAGAGGAAGGAAAGGGCTGCTTAGGGTATGTCCACATCCTTCAAGGACATTTCCCGTCAATTTTATGTGACAGTTCCACTTATATCTCATTGAATAGAACTTAGTCACATGGTCACATCTAGTTGCCAGAGAGACTGGGAAATGAAGTCTTTGTGCTAAGGGGCCACGGGCCAAACTAAATTTGGGGGCCCTACTTCTAAAGAAGAAGAGGAGAATAGACACTGGGGGATGGCCAGCAGTCTCTGCCACATCTAACTTAACCACAACCTTCACCAAACAAACTTCTTTCTCAGAGTTTCCCAGGAATGTTTATTATTTCCCCATGGGTCATCCTTAGCTGACAAAGTTAGAAGTCTTCAGGTTTAAAAACACAAATCAACTGTGCCAATGACTAGTTCCTACCTTACCCTTCTCTACTTAAAGTTGATAGTCTCTGGTTTTTCCTCTTGTTTTGACAAACAGCTATTCTCTCCTCAAGAAACCACTCAGAAGACCCCTAACACTAGGGCCACACAGAAGCAGACAGGAGCGCGAGTGAAGTGGCTGACTCAGAATGGGGGACACAGAGGGACGCTGCAGTGCCCGGTCACAGCGGGCTACCCCTTACTCAGTCGCTCACAGCCCTTGAAGAAAGCATTTCTCAAGTGCATTTTGACATGTGATCTGCTGGTTTTATAATCAATGTGCATTGATTTTAGGAACACACTTAGTACACAGGATGTTGTAAAGTCAAAGCTCATTAAGATTAGGTACAGGCACTATCCCCAACTGTCTTGTTATACAGACTACATTCTTTTAAGGAAGAGTCATGGCTGTAATAGGAAACACTTCCCGTGATACACAAAATGTTGCAATGACATCCATTGTAATGGGATTATATTTGTGTCAGACACTTGGTGAAGGAAGGACAGGATTTCAAGCTCACAGAAATTCTAAATACAAGGCTATGATAAAGATTGGTTTGGGGGACTTCCCTGGTGGTACAGTGGTTAAGAATCTGCCTGCCAATGCAGGGGACATGGGTTCAAGCCCTGGTCTGGGAAGATCCCACATGCCGCGGAGCAACTAAGCCCGTGCGCCACAACTACTGAGCCTGCACTCTAGAGCCCACGAGCTGCAACTACTGAGCCCGCGTGCTGCAACTGCTGAAGCCCGCCTGCCTAGAGCCCGTGAACCACAACAAAGAGAAGCCACTGCAATGAGAAGCCCATACACCGCAAGGAAGAGTAGCCCCCACTCGCTGCAACTAGAGAAAGCCTGCGCATAGCAACCAAGACCCAATGCAGCCAAAAAATAAATTAATTAATTAAAAAAAAAAGATTGGTTTGGGAACAAATAATATTTAAAATTATTAACAAGTCAGCAGTTAAGAAAGTTACATGAGCTGCCTTCAAGTTTAAAACATCATTGGCTTATTGCCTAAAAGTTACTTTAGTTTATAAACCAGGTACCTCCCTAAATAAGGTAAATAATATTAGCTATAGGGTAGAAGGTCTCACTTTTTTTGTTTCTCTCCAGAGCTTTCCTACTGAGTTCACTTTTATCCCTCTCACTAATCAGTGTACTTATAAACATATAAAAATACACAATAAGCTTATTCATGCACAGTTTATTCAGGTTTTAGAAGTATATTCACATTTAATATTTTGTAAAGAACAGCAACTTAAACCACAATAGGTTTATATTACACCTTTTTCCCAGTCCCATTTATGGTATGTTTTTAAAATTTGGCAAAATAAACTTTTTCCCCAGAAAAGTAATCGGTGGCCCTGAAAATTGGTGGCCTGCTACATCTGAAGGCTCTAGATATAGATGGCCAACAGAGCCAAACAGGTTTCCTTGGAGTGAAATGATGTTTGGTATTCCTATTACTCACCTCACACTGCTGGGAACATGTCTATTTACCATTTATCCTGAAACAAGGAAATAAGAAATTTATATTGAAAATTACAGCACTGTATTATTAGTTGCTTCACACATCTTTTTGTCTTCTGTAGAAATATAAGAGTTTTTCTGAATGGCCTCTTTAATTTTTTTTAAAGCAGAGTAGCTAGGGAGGTCAATGGGAACAGACTGACACTTGTTGGTAATTATGCTCAAGTGGAAAAAGGACCTAGAATGTGCTGACACGGGTCATAGCTCATGCGAGGAACTCAAACCTTCACAAGAAGACAACCAACCCCACTCACCTTGGCACATGCCTCGCCCCTAGTTTTCTCTCCCATCTATGGTTCTGTATAAATGCTCTCACCCCCACCTCCTCCTGGGTGAGATGGGTGATAGAGTCTCACTCATCATTAAAGGTGGACTCAATTTTCAACATTCTTCATGAAATATTTCACTATTCCTAATCCTACCAGCCCACAACCAGATGTACTCTCTCCCTGCCTTGAGCGCTTTTACCATGTTTGTACTGCATTTTTGGCCTTCATACTGGTATGGTCTTGTAGTCGTTTAATCAAGGCTATTAATGCAGGAAAATCTCATAGATTCCATGAGTCCAAAAGCAGGAACTAGAAAGCCACTCTACATACCTGCTTCATTTTCCCCTCTCTCTCCAGATGGGTTTTCTCTGCACTGCCACAGTTATAGGGCCAGAAATGTCCAAGCCAGTGCTTATATGCCCTTAATTCAGTAAACAACAGAGGTTGATTAGCACCTTTGAATCTTAATTCTCAATCCCTTGGAGAGGAAATCTGATTGGTGCAGCTTAGGTCCCATGTCTCTGGACCCCAATCCCATCAGCAGTGGCCGGAAGGGCAGGGTTCCCATTGTGGCTGCACAGATTCACCCTGAGAGCGGGGAAGGGGGACTAGTTTCCCATGTGGGAGGTGGTGAGCTGGTGAGATGCTCTGAAAAGTGCCTCCTCTATCAAACATCTATGCCATTTTGTTATCTCCTGTGAGAGTAAAATAAGCTCCTTGGGAAAAGGGACTGGGCTTGCTCATCGTCATAAATCCCCAGAACCCAGCACTGTTTGTTGCCTAAAAAAAAGTGCTAAACATGCTGTTGTATTGACCCTACTTTACCGTGCTTGTCGGCATTAAGATTTTTGCCTGCTTTCAAGATGGAGGAAGAAGCCACGAGTCAAGGAACACAGGCTGCCCCTAGGAGCTGGAAAGGGCAAGAAAACAGGTTCTCTGGATAAGAGGAGCGGCTGTAACAACACCCTGATTTTAACGCAGTAAGACCCATGTCAGACTTCTGACCTGCAGAACTGTAAGATAATAAATGTTTGTTCTTTTAAGCCACTCAAAAATAAATAAATAAATAAAAGAATTTCCCAAGAATTTCTAAAAGTGAAGTTTGGAAACCTGAGAGTGATCTAATTGGATCTTGAAATCATCATACCAAGTTATTTTTCTTGCTGACAGATTTGCAACAGATATAACAAGATTTCATTTAACTTCTATTAAACCTAGGTGTGGTAAACGCATTACACTTAATGTTGATGACTCTAAAGACACATCTATATTAATTAGATCAACAAACTTAAACTAACCTTAATATCAGGTATTAACTTAATAGAGTATTTCCCTGTTCATGTGAACTTGAAACTCGTTTTGTCTAGCTTCTCTTATATTTACTTTGTAAGCACTTAAAGTCAATTAAATAGAGCTCTTTACAAATTCAGGGGTTTTTTGGGGTTTTTTTGGTTTTTTGCGGTACGCGGGCCTCTCACTGTTGTGGCCTCTCCCGCTGCAGAGCACAGGCTCCGGACACGCAGGCTCAGCGGCCATGGCCCACGGGCCCAGCCGCTCCGCGGCATGTGGGATCTTCCTGGACCGGGACAGGAACCCATGTCCCCTGCATCGGCAGGCGGACCCTCAACCACTGCGCCACCAGGGAAGCCCTACAAATTCAATTTTGATAATACTTTCCAAAGGCAGAGATATCTCATATGTATAATGTGTACACAGACATATAAACAAACAATACTAGAGATCTCATAGCGTCACTTAAAAAAACTCAGTTATGAATGGGGTATTACAATACAAACTTACTAGCTTACAAAGAACAGTTGGAATACATTAAAGTTGCTTGCTCAGATGACTAAGGCTTTACTATTTGTTCTTGATGATCCCTTATGAAGCTTATGAATTAATGTTTGGCTGAGGGAGCATTCCTACCAGTTTTGAGGTTTTTTTTTTTTTTTTAATGTTATTCCTGCATCCCTTATTTTCTTCAGTTCCAAGCAATATAGTTTGATTAGATAAACTCCAGAGATCCCAGGTAGATCATTTACATCTCAAAGGCACAGGAAGAGAAATGCAAATTCCTCCTTTAATTACTTATACAAAACCTAGCCATCTTGGGCTATTTTCAGGGAACTTTCTTTTTTTTTCCAGGTCCCAAATATCCACTTCAGTTTAAACAAGTAACAGTAATAGACAATAATGCATATCATCTGCTCACATTCGCATGCCCCACTTTCAGCAAAACCAGGAAGAGAAAAAGGGATTCGAACTCAGGTACCGAGACACTCATTCACATACACACACACACACCCAAGATAAAAGCAATTGCAAAAGACCAACTTTGATGTAATAGCCGAGCCGTTAAGGGCTTTTGCTCTCCAGATCTCAGAGTATTGAGGCATTTTCTTCCATTTAGGGAGCATAGCTAAAGATCTCCTAGTTTTGCAAATATACCCCAGGGGACTGTAAGATGGAACAGAGCTCTGATCATCCATACTTAATTACTCATGGCCAGTGTTATCAAATATCAAGCAAACAGCAATTCAAATTGGCCTCTCAGGGTCACAGTTCCCTAGCCCCAAAAGGAAGATTCCCAACCGATGCCCCATCAGTCCAAAAGGAGAGAACCCCAACCAATGCCCCATCGGAGATGAAGCTGAATGAATGACCAAGGCTAGTTCAAAAGGGAAAATCCCAACCAATGCTCTGCCTCGGGTGAAAATAATGCAACAGGGAAGGATACCCTGGTGTCATCACACACGAACCCCATTATTCTCCAAAGACGTCTCAACTGGTTAATGCAAGTACTAACACACAAACATATGGTCCCACAAACAAAGGATCAGACAAGGCATGGTCCAGAAATTCCACTTTCATTCCCAGACGGAGGCTCCAGAGCAGACTGGCTCCTGAAAGAGAATGGACCATGAGTGGCTCACCCCAAAATGATACACACAAAACCACAAGCAACTAAGCTACGGTCACAAAGACAGAAAATCTGAAGAGGTATAGTCTAAAATTCTGCTTCCACTCCCAGACGGAGGCCTCCAAACAGACTGGCCCGGTTCTCAAAAGAAAGTGGACCCAGTGGCTCACTTCCCGCAAGGGAAGCAGCCCAGATGCAGTGGAGAGAATTCCCAGCCTGCGCAAGCTGGAGTGACTCACCCAATGACACCGAATGTGGACCATGGCTCCAGACAGACGTTTCTCGGCTCCAAACAGCCTCATGCCATGGGCGGCCGGCGCCTGTTGGGGACAGTGCCTCCAAGATTTCCTGAGCGAAATGGGCTCTGGCAGCTGCTGGAGGCTCAGGGAAGGGGCTGCCCCCTGCTGGGGTCGACCTGCCAGGGGCACAGACTCCTCGGCTGGCTTCGCCAAAATTGTGAGTGCAAGTTTGTGTGCCCGACGCACAGTGAGGCCAAACAAACAAACCGAAACGTTGGAGTTTGGAGCAAAGAAAGGTTTATTGCAGGGCCAAGCAAGGAGACGGGTGGCTCATGCCCTAAAAAGCCCCGAGCTCCCTGAAGGGTTTCGGCAAAGCATTTTTAAAAGCCAGGTGGGGGGGGGCGGGGCATCACAGGGTATGTGATCAGCTCATGCACAATTCTCTGATTAGCTGATGGTGAGGGAACAGGGTGGTGTCACAGGGGTTCACATTATCAGTCCTTAGGCTCCAGGAGGCCTGGGGCTATGGGCTTATGGTCATCAAGTAGTTAACATCTTCCATTTGGTGAGGGGGGTTTCACATCTGTAAAACAACTCAGGAAATGTGCATCGAATACTGTTATCTAGGTACTTTGGAGAGGAGCTAAAGCAGAGGATATGGGGGAAAGGCCCGTCCTGGGAAGGCCCCACAGTGTCCTGCTCCGTTACACTTCCACCTAGGAACGCTGAGTAAAGTTGGGAATTTAAAGCAGTTACAAGAGTCAGTGTTGTCGACTAAAAAAAAATGCACAACCTGAAAGTTGAGAATTATGTTTTATTCAGCGGACATACTGAGGACTTAAGCCTGGGAGATAGTCTCTCAGATAGCTCTGAGAACTGCTCTGAAGAGGTAAGGGAGGAACCAGGATATATAGGAGTCTTTGCAACAAAAACCAAGTAGTCAGAACATCAAAAGATTACTGTTAATTAAAGAAACCCAGACATCCCAAGTTAATGCATTTAGTGCTTTGCCATATCTGGGAAGATGCAAGAGTCTGAGCTTACTGAAGTCACTCCTTTGGTATACACCTTAACTATCTAGGGCCAGTATCCTGTTTTCCTCCATCCTGAATCCCCTCAGGGTGCATGGTTGGGGGTGGCTTCAGTGACAGATGACTTACTACACCCTTTGTTTACTGATGTGGTAGGTGACATTCATCAGCCACAGGGTCACCACAGGGCTTGAGTTGGGAGAGGTAAATGACTCAGAACTACTCCCGCAGGTCTTCTTTTATTTTGTTTTCTTATCTGAGTCTCACTCTAACCAACTCAGTGTAATCAATTCTGAGTCGCAGTATTAGGTACTTCTTTAGGTAATGGGATCAACCAGCTCAATACATTTAGTAGGAGGAGTTTTATCTGATGCCCTAGTGTGCTTCCTGTTAGGGAATGAGGGCTATGAAACTCCTTATGTTTCTGTTTTTAGCAGAACTGCTATGGTAGCTCAGTAAGGCCAACTCTTGTGCTATCACAGCCCACATCCTTAGCCTGGTTTTCTGGCACAGATATTTCCCTTCTTTTGCTGCTTGACTCCTGTTGTTTTCCCCAGATTTCAATCTTTTTTGCCTATGTATCTTTTATTGCAAGCAATCTCAACTCCTCTTTTGGATATAGAAAGTTAAACACAAAGAAGGAACAATGTCTAATAAAATATGTTGATTGCACATACTCCACTACTTCCTGAAACAGCACTAAGATAACTAAAATGGCATCAAAGGAATTAAAAAAAACAATAAACAAAGAGAAGGTGAGAAGATATGACTGCCAATAAAGAGTTAGGACAATTTTGAAAGAATGAATGCAGATAAACAAGTGGAAATTGACTTGGGTTTTAGATTTCTTCACCTATTAAATACCTTAAGGGAAGGAGGCCAACAAGAACAAAACAGATTGTAGCACAGTACCCCCCAGGAAGAGTCAGAAACAGAGGTGCCATATACCTTTAAAGGTAAGGATGGGAGGTAGAATGAAAAACTAGAAGGCGTTTCTGGGCAGCCAGGTAAGTCCCTCTCCATTTCCTTGTCAGAAAGCTAAAAATACCCTTCCTGGAAAGGTTAAACTAAAGAACCTCTGGCTGAGGAACCAGTCACAGCTAAAGCCTGGAGTGAGGTGTTTTCCTAGAAAACAGGGATTAGAAAATGTTTGCCTGAAGAATGATGAGACACCCTCCCCATCCTTTCCACTATTTGGATCCCAGTATGCTGACTGCCAGATTTTTATACTCTCTCAGGCAGGACTGGAGAGGGTTCATTTCTGGAGAAACCAACCAGCCCAAGAGAACACTGGCATTTAGGGGTTCTATAAAAAGATAGGACCGGGCTTCCCTGGTGGCGCAGTGGTTGAGAGTCCGCCTGCCGATGCAGGGGACACGGGTTCATGTCCCGGTCCGGGAAGATCCCGCATGCCATGGAGCGGCTGGGCCTGTGAGCCATGGCCGCTGAGCCTGTGCGTCCGGAGCCTGTGCTCCACAAAGGGAGAGGCCACAACACTGAGAGGCCCGTGTACCGCAAAAAAAAAAAAAAAAAACAAAAAAAAACCAGAGATAGCTGAAATTCAAGCCAGCAGTATGGAGGGCCCAGAAGTAGGCTTATTTGTGCCTCAGAGGCCACCAAAGGATTAGGATCTGGAGGTAACAATAATTCTTAAAGAGGGAGAAGTTGATGGGGAGGGGTCTGAAAACAACTGGTGGAAATGTGTACATAAGGAAATTTTATCCCAATTCCTTGCCTTCCCCCCCGCCCCCCATAGGGGGCAGCTGCCCCTTCCCCACCCCAGCAGAAAACTGAAATTTCACTCGCGGAAGAGGTTAACCCAGAGAGACTGTGGACAGAGGTCACTGGGGACAACTGTGGCTGGGCTTCTATGCTGAAGACTGGGAGATTGAGGGAGTATCTACATACTCACAAAAAGAGACCTCCTGCCTCCTTCCCCCAGTCATCTCATTCCCAAACTCTTCCCCAAGTGTGTAAATCTCCATCAATATGTCTCAATACAACGTGTAATCACTGTGGACTTACTGATCTCCAGACCTGCTGCACACTTGTTGCCCTGGGATCTCAGTGTATCAGACTCCAGGGACTTGCCCAGTCTTTATCCTGTTGGTCTCTTATTACCTGAATCACAGGTTTCTTTTTTGGTATACTCCCTTTTCTGGGCTGCACACACTACCCAGAAGCTTCCTGAGAGAGAGTCCACAGGAGGTAATTCTTTTGAGAGCCAGTATGCCTGAAAACCCCTTTATTCTCCCCTCATACTTGATGAATTGTTGGGCGGAGGCTTGTCAATTATCCGGCTTTTTTATGGGGTGTTCCGGCTGGGTTCCGGCAAACCCCACATGCCAATGTCATTAATGGCTCCTCCTTCTTCTTCCTGCTCTGCCTCCTTTTCCCCTCCTCCCTTTCCTCCTCCTCTTTGTCTTCCTTCTTGCCTGATGCATTCTCAAGAGCAAGAGCTCTGTGATTCCCTTACCTCTGTATGTCTGGTGCCTAGTACCATACCTGATACCCAACAGACATTTAATTTGAACTCAAATTAACAAATTAACATTGACGTCAAATGAACTTTATTCCTCTACCTGGTCCCTTAGCCTTAAATGCCATATATATGTTGATCATTCAGCCCTGGCTTCTCCCCTGAACTTCAGATTCTTTATATCCAACGACCACACAACAGCTCCAGTTGGAGGTCTAATAGGCCCCAGATATTCCTGTCTCAGTTGATCACAACACCACCTACCCAGCTGCTCAGGTCAAAACCTTGCCGTCACAAGAGGTCTTGTGTGCAGCATTTAGGAATCTCGACCCTGTATCCAGAATGCCAGGGGTCAAAGCTCAGCTCCACCATTTCCTATTGGGTCACTCTTACACAAACCACTGAACCCCTCTCTGCCTCAATTTTTCTCATCTGAAAATGGAGACAATAATAGTGCCTACTCCATGGGACTGTTGTAAGGATGATGTGAGTGATGTATGTTAAAGCATTTAGAATCTGGCATAGAGAAGGCACTAGAAAGACATTAAGTATTATTGCAGTTGTGACTAATATATGTAAAGCATAGAAACAGGGCCTGGCACAGACCATGCATTAGGTAACTGTCAGCTGTTGCTATTGTTTAGTACTGATTCCTCTTTTTCTCTGATAGGTCACATTCAACTCAAAGCAAATCCTGTTGGCTGTATATTCAAAATACAACGAAAATATTCAATATAACTACTCTCTGTGTGAATCACTGTAACCCTGATCCAACCTACCTCCTTCTCTCAGTTGAATCCCATGATATTCTCCTAATTTATCTCTCTCACCTATAGTCTATTTTTCACATATGAATCTGTTTGTGTCACTCCTTGCTCAAAATCTTCCACTGACTTCCAAAGTACTCAGGTCTTGAGCACAGCCAGCAAGGCCCTCCCTAACCTAACACCCGGACACCATTAGCTCCTACCACCTTGTCTCCCTCACTGGGCTCCCTCACACCAGCCTCCTTGCCATTCTTTGAGCACATCCAGCAAGCTCTGCCACATGACCTTTGCACTTACTTTTTCCTTCCCAGCATGGTCTTTTCCTAGATAGTCCCATGGTTCACTCTCTCAGGTCATTCACAGCTGTGCTGAAATGTCACCTCTGAGCAGTCAGACCTTCTTTCTCTGATTATTCTACATAAGATGTGATTCTCCTCACCCCATCCCTACTCGTCATCATCCCCTATCCTCTTTTTATCTGGAGATGTATATATATATATATATATATATATATGTACTCTTTTCCCCCTATCACATCACTACCTGCCATTATACTGGTTAGTCCCTGGAGAGAACTGTATCGTAGGGTTAGGTGGTGTTACAAGAAGTAGACTTAATCAGTTTGGTTTTTTTTTTAACATCTATATTGGAGTATAATTGCTTTACAATGTTGTGTTACCTTCTGCTGTATAACAAAGTGAATCAGCTATACATATACATATATTCCCATATCTCCTCCCTCTTGCGTCTCCCTCCCACCCTCCCTATCCCACCTGTCTAGGTGGTCACAGTGCACCAAGCTGATCTCCCTGTGCTATGCAGCTGCTTCCCACTAACTATTTATTTACATTTGGTAGTATATATAAGTCCATGCCACTCTCTCACTTCGTCCCAGCTTACCCTTCCCCCTCCCTGTGTCCTCAGGTCCATTCTCTATATCTGCGTCTTTATTCCTGTCCTGCCCCTAGGGTCTTCATAACCATTTTCTTTTTTTAGATTCCATATTTATGTGTCAGCATACGGTATTTGTTTTTCTCTTTCTGACTTACTTCACTCTGTATGACAGACTCTAGGTCCAGTCACCTCATAAGAAATAACGCAATTTCGTTTCTTTTTATGCCTGAGTAATATTCCACTGTATATATGTGCCACATCTTCTTTATCCATTCATCTGTCGAAGGACACTTAGGTTGCTTCCATGTCCTGGCTATTGTAAATAGAGCTGCAGTGAACATTGTGGTACATGACTCTTTTTGAATTACGGTTTTCTCAGGGTATATGCCCAGTAGTGGGATTCCTGGGTCAAATGGTAGTTCTATTTTTAGTTTTTTAAGGAACCTTCATACTGTTCTCCATAGTGGCTGTATCAATTTACATTCAGACCAACAGTGCAAGAGGATTCCCTTTTCTCCACACCCTCTCCAGCATTGTTTCTACATTTTTTGATGATGGCCATTCTGACTGGGTAATACCTCATTGTAGTTTTGATGTGCATTTCTCTAATGATTAGTGATGTTGAGCATTCTTTCATGTGTTTGTTGGCAATCTGTATATCTTCTATGGAGAAATGTCTATTTAGGACTTCTGCCCATTTTTGGATTGTGTTGTTTGTGTTTTTGATATTGAGCTGCATCAGCTTCTTGTACTTTTTGGAGATTAATCCTTTCTCTGATGCTTCGTTTGCAAATATTTTCTCCCATTCTGAGGGTTATCTATTTGTCTTCTTTATGGTTTCCTTTGCTGTGCAACAGCTTTTAAGTTTCATTAGGTCCCATTTGTTTAGTTTAGTTTTTTATTTCCATTTCTCTAGAAGGTGGGTCAAAAAGGATCTTGCTGTGATTTATGTCATAGAGTGTTCTACCTATGTTTTCCTCTAAGAGTTTTATAGTGTCTGGCCTTACATTTAGGTCTTTAATCCATTTTGAGTTTATTTTTGTGCATGGTGCTAGGAAGTGTTCTAATTTCATTCTTTTACATGTAGCTGTCCAGTTTTCCCAGCACCACTTATTGAAGAGAGGCTGTCTTCTCTCCATTGTATATTCTTGCCTCCTTTGTCAAGGATAAGGTGACCATAGGTGCGTGGGTTTATCTCTGGGCTTTCTATCCTGTTCCATTGATCTATATTTCTGTTTTTATACCAGTACCATACTGTCTTGATTACTGTAGCCTTGTATTATAGTCTGAATTCAGGGAGCCTGATTCCTGCAGCTCTGCTTTTCTTTCTCAAGATCGCTTTGGCTATTTGGGGTCTTTTGTGTTTCCATACAAATTGTGAGATTTTTTGTTCTAGTTCAGTGAAAAATGCCATTGGTAGTCTGATAGGGATTTCACTGAATCAGTACATTGCTTTTGGTAGTAAAGTCATTTTCACAATGTTGATTCTTCCAAACCAAGAACATGGTATATCTCTCCATCTGTTTTTATCATCTTTAATTTCTTTCATCAGGGTCTTACAGTTTTCTGCATACAGGTCTTTTGTCTCCTTAGGTAGGTTTATGCCTAGGTATTTTATTCTTTTAGTTGCAATGGTAAACGGGAGTGTTTCCTTAATTTCTCTTTCAGATTTTTCATTATTAGTGTATAGGAATGCAAGAGATTTCTGTGCATTAATTTTGTATCCTGCTACTTAACCAAATTCATTGATTAGCTCTAGTAGTTTTCTGGTAGCATCTTTAAGATTCTCTATGTGTAGTGTCATGTCATCTGCAAACAGTTACAGTTTTACTTCTTATCTGATTTGGATTCCTTTTATTTCTTTTTCTTCTCTGATTGGTGTGGCTAGGACTTCCAAAACTATGTTGAATAATAGTGGCGAGAGTGGGCAACCTTGTCTTGTTCCTGATCTTAGTGGAAACGGTTTCAGTTTTTCACCATTGAGAACGATGTTGGCTGTGGGTTTGTCATATATGGCCTTTATTATGTTGAGGTAAGTTCCCTCTATGCCTACTTTCTGGAGGGTTTTTATCATAAATGGGTGTTAAATTTTGTCAAAGCTTTATCTGCATCAATTGAGATGGTCATATGTTTTTTATCCTTCAATTTGTTAACATGGTGTATCACATTGATTGATTTGCGTATATTGAAGAATCTTTGCATTCCTGGGATATACCCCACTTGATCATGGTGTATGATCCTTTGAATGTGCTGTTGGATTCTGTTTGCTAGTATTTTATTGAGGATCTTTGCATCTATGTTTTTCAGTGATATTGGCCTATAGTATTTTTTGTGACATCTTTGTCTGGTTTTGGTATCAGGGTGATGGTGGCCCCATAGAATGAGTTTCGGAGTGTTCTTCCCTCTGCTGTGTGTTGGAAAGGTTTGAGAAGGATAGGTGTTAGCTCTCCTGTAAATTTTTAATAGAATTCGCTTGTGAAGCCATCTGGTCCTGGGCTTTTGTTTGTTGGAAGATTTTAAATCACAGTTTCAATTTCAGTGCTTGAGATTAGTCTGTTTATATTGGAAGGTTGTGTTTTTGTAAGAATTTGTCCCTTTCTTCCAGGTAGTCCATTTTATTGGCATATAGTTGCTTGTAGTAATCTCTCATGATCCTTTGTATTTCTGCAGTGTCAGTTGTTACTTCCCCTTTTTCATTTCTAATTCTGTTGATTTGAGTCTTCTCCCTTTTTTTTCTTGATGAGTCTGGCTAATGGTTTATCAATTTTGTTTATCTTCTCAAAGAACCAGCTTTTAGTTTTACTGATCTTTGCTATCATTTCCTTCATCCCTTTTTCATTTATTTCTGATCTGATCTTTATAATTTCCTTCCTTCTGCTAACTTTGGGGTTTTCTTGTTCTTCTTTCTTTATTTGCTTTAGGTGTAAGGTTAGGTTATTTGAGATGTTTCTTGTTTCTTAAGGTAGGATTGTATTGCTATAAACTTCCCTCTTCCCTGTGCACCCCATAGGTTTTGGGTCGTCGTGTTTTCATTGTCACTTGTTTCTAGGTGTTTTTTGATTTCCTCTTCGATCTCTTGGTTATTGAGTAGTGTATTGTTTAGCCTCTATGTGTTTGTAGTTTTTACAGATTTTTTCCTGTAATTGATATCTAGTCTCATGGCATTGTGGTTGGAAAAGATACTTGATATGATTTCAATTTTCTTAAATTTACCAAGGCTTGATTTGTGACCCAAGATACGATCTATCCTGTAGAATGTTCAATGAGAACATTCAAGTTGAGAAGAACTTGTTCTTCTCCACTTGAGAAGAAAGTGTATTCTGTTGTTTTGGGATGGAATGTCCTATAAATATCAATTAAGTTCATCTTGTTTAATGTGTCATTTAAAACCTGTGTTTCCTTATTTATTTTCATTTTGGATGATCTGTCCATTGGTGAAAGTGGGGGGTTACAGTCCCCTAGTATGACTGTGTTACTGTCGACTTCTCCTTTTATGGCTGTTAGCATTTGCCTTAGGTATTGAGGTGCTCCTTTGTTGGGTGCATAAATATTTACAACTGTTAAATCTTCTTCTTGGATTGATCCCTTGATCATTATGTAGTGTCCTTCTTTGTCTCTTGTAATAAATAATCTTTATTTTAAAGTCTATTTTGTCTGATATGAGAAATGCTACTCCAGCTTTCTTTTGATTTCCATTTGCATGGAATATCTTTTTCCATCCCTTCACTTTCAGTCTGTATGTGTCCCTAGGTCTGAAGTGGGTCTCTTGTAGACAGCATATATATGGGTTTGTTTTTGTATCCATTCAGCCAGTCTATGTCTTTTGGTTGGAGCATTTAAACCATTTACATTTAAAGTGATTATCGATATGTATGTTCCTATTACCATTTTCCTAATTGTTTTGGGTTTGTTTTGGTAGGTCATTTCCTTCTCTTGTGTTTCCTGCCTAGAGAAGTTCCTTTAGCATTTGTTGTAAAGCTGGTTTGGTGGTGGTGAATTCTCATAGCTTTTGCTTGTCTGGAAAGGTTTTAATTTCTCTATTGAATCTGAATGAGATCCTTGTGGGTAAAGTAATCTTGGTTGTAGGTTTTTCCTTTTCATCACTTTAAATATGTCCTGCTACTCCCTTCTGGCTTGCAGAGTTTCTGCTGAAAGAACTGCTGCTAACCTTATGGGGATTCTCTTGTATGTTATTTGTTGCTTTTCCCTTGCTGCTTTTAATAGTTTTTCTTTGTATTTAATTTTTTATAGTTTGATTAATATGTGTCTTTCGTGTTTCTCCTTGGTTTTATCCCGTACGGGACTCTCCGTGCTTCCTAGACTTGATTGACTATTTCCTTTCCCATATTAGGGATGTTTTCAAGTATAATCTCTTCAAATATTTTCTCAGTCCTTTTTATTTCTCTTCTTCTTATGGGACCCCTATAATTCGAATATTGGTTTATTTAATGTTGTCCCAGAGGTCTGAGACTGTCCTCAATTCTTCTCATTCTTTTCCTTTATTCTGCTCTGTGGTTGTTATTTCCACTATTTTATCTTCCTGGTCACCTATCCATTCTTCTGCCTCAGTTATTCTGCTATTGATTCCTTCTAGAGAATTTTTTATTTCATTTATTGTGTTGTTCATCATTGTTTGTTTGCTCTTTAGTTCTTCTAGGTCCTTATTAAACGTTTGTTGTACTTTCCCCATTCCATTTCCAAGATTTTGGATCATCTTTACTATCATTACTCTGAATTCTTTTTCAGGTAGACTACTATTTCCTCTTCATTTGTTTGGTCTGGTAGGATTTTACCTTGCTCTTTCATATGCTGTGTACTTCTCTGTCTTCCCGTTTTGCTTAACTTACTGTGTTTGGGCTCTCCTTTTCACAGGCTGCAGGTTCATAATTCCCATTGTTTTTGGTGTCTGCCCCCAGTGGATAAGGTTGGGTCAGTGGGTTGTGTCAGCTTCCTGGTAGAGGGGACTGGTGCCTGTGTTCTGGTGAATGAGGCTGGATCTTGTCTTTCTGCTGGGCTGGACCACGTCTGGTGGTGTGTTTTAGGGTATCTGTGAACTTATCATGATTTTAGGAAGCCTCTCTGCTAATGGGTGGGGTTGTGTTCCTGTCTTGCCAGTTGTTTGGCATGGGATGTCCAGCACTGGAGCTTGCTGGTCGTTGAGTGGAGAGGGGTCTTAGTGTTGAGACGGAGATCTCTGGGAGAGGTCTCGCCGATTGTTATTAAGTGGGGCTGGGATGTCTCTGGTGGGCCAATGTCCTGAACTTGGCTTTCCCAGCTCAGAGGCTCAGGCTTGACACATGGCTGAGCACCAAGACCCTATCAGCTACACGGCTCTATAACTCTGTCCAGTGCATTTTTTGCTTTGATAATTCATATCCACGTTGAAAATGAATTATGTCCAATAGGATTCCACTGGAAGTGCCACTTGTGCCAGTCACAGGTAGAGAGACTTAATCCGTTTTATTTAATACCGTCACTTTAGCTTATGAGTCATTCTTCACATTTAGGAGGATGGATTTGGATTTCTGGGGTTTAGGAAGCTTCTGAGCACATTTAGCAGATGCACCCATGTATCATCCTTGCAGTCTTGAAAATGATGAGGGGTGCCCTACGTTTCTCATTTTAAAGGATGGACCTAGAGTCTGTCATACAGAGTGACGTACGTCAGAAAGAGAAAAACACATACCGTATGCTAACACATATATATGGAACCTAAGAAAAAAAAAAAGGTCATGAAGAACATAGGGGTAAGATGGGAATAAAGACACAGACCTACTAGAGAATGGACTTGAGGATATGGGGGGGAAGGGTAAGCTGTGACAAAGTGAGAGAGTGGCATGGACATATATACACTACCAAACGTAAAATAGATAGCTAGTGGGAAGCAGCCGCATAGCACAGGGAGATCAGCTCGGTGCTTTGTGACCACCTAGAGGGGTGGGATAGGGAGGGTGGGAGGGAGGGAGATGCAAGAGGGAAGAGATATGGGAACATATGTATATGTATAACTGATTCACTTTGTTATAAAGCAGAAACTAACACACCATTGTAAAGCAATTATACTCCAATAAAGATGTTTAAAAAAAAGGACTCATGGAGGTATTCATCTTGTGCATAATTTCATCCTGTGCATCATTTCATCCATATTTTTAGTCTTTATTTCTCATCTTTTCTTTTTTTGCATTAAACATCTAATTACATAAACTCTGGGTATCACATGGATGCTTTGCAAACACAGACATAAGTCCTATGATAATTAATTATTTATTTATGAGATCCCTGTGTCTATTTTGGTGTTGTTTTTAACATAAAAGGGAGGCTCAAGAAAAAAATGGGTTTTTTTGTTGAAATTAATGTTAATTACATTTTCAGCCTATGAGAATTCATCCCACAATTCACCCTTTTTCAGGCATAATTTATCATCATTGGTTGGGGAATGTCATATATTACTTGTTTATGTGTTCTATGTCCACCCCACTAAAATGTTAGTTCTGTGGCCCAGGGACATTGTTTTACTTAGAACAGTACCTGGTGCATGTAGACATTCAATAAAGAAATAGAAATGAACATAAAAATTACTGAAATTGTAAGAAAATGTTTTTTCTTTGTTTTAAAAAACGGAAATATATATGGTTAATGATTATGGTAATGTTAAACATATGAAAATAAAGACATATGGGAAGAAAATATACAAAAATGATAATCGTTATTGGAAAGTTGTGATTATGGGTGATTTTTTTGTTGTTGCTAAAATTTCCAAGTTTTTTGAAATGTTTCATTGTTTTATTAAAAAAAGAAAAATAAATAAATAGAAAAGGAATATCCCTGGTGAAAGCACACTGAACCAGAAGTCCAGTGTGCTTTGGACTTCTAGATTCCAATAGTACTGACTATGCTGTGTAATCTTACGTAAGTCCCTGAGTCTCTCTGTGCCTCTGTTTCCTCTTCGGGAAATGGAAGATCTTAGGACTTCTCAGCTCCAAAATTCCGATTCTCCTTTCTGTCAACATTAGTCACTCCCACTCCTTCCCTCTTTAGTGTCTGTTCTTCACTCTGGGCCTGACGGCAGAAATGTCCTAGAATGTCAGGAGGCTGATCTACAGTAAATAAGTGAAGTGGTTTTCAGTACTAGCACTCTTTATCATTATTTTCTTTAATATAATAAATTCTGTTGTACTGCAGTGACTGCTCCAGTTTATGGCAGCGATGGTCTGACCTGTTCTCCCAATTCCATCCTCCCTGACTTCCAGGAACATATCAGGAAGTCCTGCATCCAGCTGGTGGCTGGTGGGAGGGAGAGGCACAGCACATTCCATGGCATTAGGCTCCTGATTTTCTGGTTTGGGTGGGGTGATGGGCTGGCCCTGGATTTGCATGGACTTCTCTTTGCTTTCATTATGCATGGTTTTTGCTTCCATGGAAGCAAAACACTAGAACACTAGAGAAACACTAGAGAACCGTGGGTAGGGTAAACTAGCTTCCACTGCCCATCTGATGGGGGAATTCTCAGGGCTAGAAGACCAACCTCGAAAACTCTGTATACTACAGGCTGTATTTTACTTTAAATAGAATCTCTTTTTTTTTTTTAAAGCTAGGATTTTTTTTTTAAAGTAGTTATGTATTCAGTATTTTATTTATTTATTTTTGGCTGTGTTGGGTCTTCGTTTCTGTGCGAGGGCTTTCTCTAGTTGTGGCAAGCGGGGCCACTCTTCATCGCGGTGCGCAGGCCTCTCAATGTCGCGGCCTCTCCTGTTGCGGAGCACAGGTTCCAGACGCGCAGGCTCAGCAGTTGTGGCACACAGGCCTAGTTGCTCCGCGGCATGTGGGATCCTCCCAGACCAGGGCTTGAACCCGTGTCCCCTGCATTGGCAGGCAGATTCTCAACCACTGCGCCACCAGGGAAGCCCCTAAATAGAATCATTTTAAATGCATGTGTGATCACTCCATGCCTTATAAGATGAATTAGTCAGGGTGGTACTTGGAGAATTCTCATCTAGTGAGTCAGTCCTCTTTATGCCACAAGGCAGTGATGTGAGACCCAGTAGACTCTCAGTTTCAAAATCTCTACTCATAAAAAAACAATTTCAGGACTTCCCAGGTGGCGCAGTGGTTAAGAATCTGCCTGACAATGCAGGGGACATGGGTTCGATCCCTGGTCTGGGAAGATCCCACCTGCCACGGAGCAAATAAGCCCGTGTGCCACAAGTACTGAGCCTGTGCTCTAGAGCCCACGAGTCACAACTACTGAGCCCATGCACCACAACTACTGAAGCCCATGCACCTATAGCCCGTGCTCCACAATGAGAGAAGTCACCACAATGAGAAGCCCGTGCATGGCAACAAAGAGCAGCGCTCACTCGCCACAACTAGAGAAAGCCTGCGCACAGCAATGAAGACCCAACACAGCCAAAAATAACCAAAAAAAAACAAAAACAAAAACAATTTCTTAGTTCGTTTGCACCTCTACTTATAACACATAATGTGGTGATGAATAGGATTGTACAGTAAGTATGTTACTCTTGCATAAAATCAGGAAATAACCCAGTTTTTGAGCACAGGATGTTTTTTAAGATGATGTTGAGATGGCTGTGATTAGCTGAATCATTTTTAGGATTAAATGAGCTAACACATTTAAAGAGCTTAAAGCAGTTCCTGACATAAAGTAAGTGCTCAATAATTACCTTTGATTATTTTTATTTATGTTTTATTATTACATTCAAATATATTTGTGGCCCATTTGCCCTCTTAGGGGAAAGAATGTTGTCGAGGGCAGAGATTCTCACCCACCCCCAGTCATTGTAGAAAAATTAGAATATGTGCAAAAGAAAAAAAAGACCTAATATACTCTTAATCTAAATCATATTTTTTGATGGCTATTCCTCAATATTTTGTATAAATAAAAGAACGTATTTGTAAATGTCATTATCAACACACAGAATATACTGAGAACTTAGTATGTATAAGATCTAGGTCAGGAATTGAGATAAAAAGAAATGTGTCATATAGTCCTTGACTTCAAGGATCTTATATTCTAGTTGTGGAGATAGGATTTATGAGGAAAGTTAACAAAGTATTATTTCTATAATAGCAGAAAATCATCCATAAAAATAGTTGAGGGCATTTTTTAATTTAGCATTTATACCCAGCCCTAGCACTACTGTGCTATACATGTCTGAAAAAGATGTATTTTAAGTAGAATTTTAATCAGTCTAATAGCCCAAGTTCCATGTGAAGCTTTTTATAAAGACACCTATCTCAAAATAGATACCCATTCTCTAATTTACTAGGTAATTCAACTTTTGCATTTCAGGCTTAAGTGAAGATGTGCTTCTACTGTTCCTGAGATCTGGAAATGTCTAAGGGAAATGTCTTATGAATGTGGCACCAGAGAAACACGGTTGTCCTTGACTCTCAAGCTCTACGTGGCATGGGCTGCTGTCACTGGAGATTCAGGCAAAGGTCCCAGTCCAGTCCCCTCTGTGACGGAATGACGGAACTAGCAGAGAACGATCCTACTACTGCAGTGAATGGGCCCAGAGCCTCTAATATGAGGAGAAGGGCCCATAGCAGAGAACAAACACACCAGAATTTCCCTTCTTGTAAAGGTAGAAGGGAAGGAGTGTCTCCCTACATTGCAAGACCCCTGCTCACTGGCTCTGTGAGTGTCCCCTCTGCTCCTTTCTTCTCCTCAGGGCAGCCACCTGGATCAGGTGATATGTTGGAACTTTCTCTGACCAATGGGTGTTTGATGGCAAAGGATAACTGGCTCCTGGGGGAAGCCTGGCCCAGCACAAACATGAGAAATGCTCCCAGCTCAGCCCTGGCTGCTTTTCAAATTCTAGCAGTTGGAGGGATTTTGCTAGACAAGTGGAAAGCACCTGCAACCTAACCTAAACCCAAGTGTAAACGTAGTAGACTAAGAACTTTCTCTTTTCCCCAGAGATTTGCAGTCTGATTGAACAATTCTGGAAGCTTGCAAAGTCCCACTACGCTGAATGTATTGTCGACTTTTTATTTTCCATGGCACCCCGTTTGCTTAATCTGGAAAAAGTCCTCCCCCTTAAGCGTCATCACAAGTCCCTTTACCTCTTTGAAAAGAGCAAAAAAAGGAAGGAGGTTTGAGTTTCCCAGCTCATTCTCAGATCCAAAAAGGGCCGTTGGGCCTCAAAAGTTCAGTCCCATGTTCACTTCTAGGAAAACTGAGTTTGATGGACCTAGAAACATTAGCTTTGTTAAGGCTGGTGATTTGCAATCCTCCAAGAGGTAATACTGTTCACTCCCAACATGAAACAGGAAAGAATTGAACAAGGTGACAAGGTGGGGGAAGCCAGGCTGTATCTAGAACCTCCCAAGGCAGATCTCATACCATTGTTAGTTTGAAATGTAGAAAGGCCCATCCTTATAAACAGGTTATGTTCCTGAAGTCTTATTTATTTGTGGAACTTATTTGAAACTAAGAATATATTCCATATCCTGCCCCCAAACAGTCATCTCCTCCTTTTGTTTTATTATTATTAAAAATTTTGATATTAGTTTAGTTTTAGGAAAGGTCCTTGATTTTATGAAAGTTTTAATTTTGTTAAGCTAATACGTGTATATGGGTAAAAAAGTCAAATGGTATCACAAGGCTTATCACCAAGCCAGCAATACCCGCTCCCACAAGTGTCCTCACCCTTGATTCTCACTCTCCAGAAAAACCGCTTTATGTTTTTTTAGCTGTTTCTTCTATTATTGACCTCCAGATTTCTAAGTAGCTATGTACTGTAACTATTTCCTGATGTTTTATAGTTTAAGTATGTTCTATTACCTTCCTGCCAGGGAAACTGAAGACTTAGTGCCCTTATCAAGTCCCTCCTTTCCCCACCTTCACACACATATACACACACATCTTGTCTCCAATTTTCCCGGTAGAACTATATCATGATTTGTGTTAGAGAAAATTCAGCATGTATTTTGTATGAATATCATTCACAGCCAAGGCACATAGTGTACTAAGAACAAATTGACTTTCTTATGTAACCTGTTGCTTTTCTTAGAGTTAATAATTGTTTCCTTCTCTTTTCTTTTTCATTTGGTTGTTTTCTTTGAACCTCTTAGCAATTCTTTCATCTTTAACATCTCAGTTACTTTCTACCCTTAGGCCAAGACTCAAATTTGCCAAAGCAGTAACAATTCTCAACTTTCTTCCAACTTTAGGCATCTCACTTTGTAACTAGTAAGATAAGATTGTTGAAAAACAATAATTGGCTAATCAAAGAAAGTCTAAGTTTTTAAAAGACATTTCCTTTTGACAGAATGAGAAAAGATGCCTTATTGCCTTTCCTGCTTTCTGGCCAAATTCTTCTACTGATTGCCTTCTATAGAAAAGTAACTTTTCGGGACTTCCCTGGCAGCACAGTGGTTAAGACTCTGCACTCCCAACGCAGGGTTCAATCCCTGGTCAGAGAACTGGATCCCACATGCATGCCACAACTGAGAGTTTGCAGGTCACAACTAAGGAGCCCGTGAGCCACAACTAAGGAGCCTGCCTGCCACAAATGAGGAGCCCACATGCCTCAACTAAGAAGCTGTCAAGCCCCAACTAGGGAGCCTCTGCAACTAAGACCCGGTGCAACCAAATAAATAAGTAAAATAAATATTCAAAAAAAGAAAAGTAACTTTTTGCTTTTAAAAACAAAACTGGAAACTACTGGAAGCACAAAGAAAATGATTCAAAGCAAATTCATGTTGAGTATAGAAGGTGTACTATGTCAGGAAGCACTGACTATATTTTAATAAGCATTATTAAAATACTTGAAAGTATACAAAACACCTGGCCATATGCCTCAAACCTCACAGCCTCAGACCTCTCATTTCTATAAGCCGGTGGTGTTTTACTGCTGGGGTCTTAATGACAAGTTGCCATCATCAGATGATGGGTAAACAAAGGTATGAGTCACTGGGGTACTCCCTTAGACATTCTCATGCTTCTTCACCACTGAAGTTAGAGGAAACAGAGTTAACACCAGGAACTGGTCAAACTTAAAGCCAATCTGTAATGCGGAATTCCCCTTCTCATTTGTTGTTATGGTAGTACAACTTTTCTGTTTGTTTTATTCATTGTTCCCTAAGATACTTGAATAAAACTAGTTGATCTGACCAAACTCATTGAGTTGTATGCATTAAATATGTACAGCTTTTTACATGCCAATCTTACCTCAATAGAATGGTTTCTTAAAAAAAAAAACAAACAGTTGATCTGACTCATTAAATATGCATAGGTTGATTTTAGAGAGGTTGTCAGGAAGTAGTTTGTTGTAAAATTTAAGAAATTGGTCAAGGTATAACAACGTATACTAATGAAATCCACATGCTTTTTGTAGCTTGTTACCTCCTAATGTGTGCTATCTTGGCTATAATGTTATGAAGGCTGACAATAAGATAAGGTGAACCTTAAAAAAAATCTCATAATCTAGATGTGTAAATGAGGATTATCCCCTTTAAGGTAGTTGCCTTGAGAGACTGTATTTTAGTCCTGTAATGCCACCACTACACAAAGCAGTTACAGAAACTCCTCTTCTAGAATTATCTTCAATACCTGGGTAGGGATGCTAACTAAAATACAGGTGCCTAGTTAAATCTGAACTTAGTATACACACGGTACATAGTTATACTAAAAAAGTGTTCGTTATTTATTTGAAATCCAAATTTAACTGGGGATCCTGTATTCTTATTTGGTAACTCTGATAGCCCTACTCTGGGTATGTCTATGAAAACAACTAGTTGATAACAGTCTTCTGTGGAAGGTGGTTGTGATTTCGGACACAGTCTAAAGACTTTCAAAGTGAAGTCTGATGCCAAGAAGGGTAATGCCACTTTTAGTTAAAATAACGTCAATAAACAGACAGGTTTTCTGATAGGCCTTGTAAACTGGCTTTCACGGAAGTGCTTAGAGTTTTCCAAAATGTTTTTTTGTGTGTGTGTGGACGTGCCACATAGCATGTGGGATCTTAGTTCCCTGACCAGGGATCAAGCCTGCACCCCCTGCATTGGAAGCACAGAGCCTTAACCACTGGATCACCAGGGAAGTCCCCAAAAATGGTTTTAATCAATGGCAGGCTTTGAAAGAGTATTTTGCCTTCCAAAATAAAGAAATAACTGAGCAGCAACTAACAAAACAGAGCCACAGATATGTACATAGTATCAAGTGTTAGTGTCAGATTAAAGATTTGCATTCAACTACTGAAAATTTTATGTATTTGGCTTTATAAGTTGTGTATTAGTTTTATCATTTGCATTTAACTCTATAAAGTCTTTTGCTGTTGGGAAGAGGTGTACAAAAAAAGAACATTTCTCCAGAGAAAATCAAATGAGTTTACTCCCTGGTGCATTAACTTTCTCCATTAAAAATTTCAATCATTTGTGATACTTTTCTGTCACTCCTGGTAGACAGTAAACCTGAGATTCTATGTCATACTCACTGTTACTTGCCAAAGTTCTTGGCATTGTATCCTCCAAGTATGGTAGCTACTCCACAAAGTATTGGTGCATTGTAGATACTGTATCATCTTATTGTTACTGTTGTTGTTATTATTTTCATAGGAGGACCATGACATGGTAGAAATTACTCCTGACTTGGCAGAAATTATTCCAGAGCTTTTGCAGAAGAGAGTACTGTGGCTCAAAGAGAGTGGATGATTTGCTACTAAAAAGCATCAGACAAAAGGCCATTGCACTAAATGGATGCTTTTTTCTTTAGGCCAAGCTGTCTCTGGAAAAAAAAAAAAGTTGAGTAAACAACATTTTGAATTTTCTTCTCAATTTGATGGTTAAAAAAATAACCCTCCAGGGCTTCCCTGGTGGCGCAGTGGTTGAGAGTCCGCCTGCCAATGCAGGGGACACGGGTTCGTGCCCTGGTCCGGGAAGATCCCACATGCTGCAGAGCAGCTGGGCCCGTAAGCCATGGCCGCTGAGCCTGCGCGTGTCCAGAGCCTGTGCTCGGCAATGGGAGAGGCCACAACAGTGGGAGGCCTGCGTACCTCAAAAAAAAATAAATAACCCTCCAAAAAAAAGTAAGATGAAAACAATATTTTACTGAAATGTAACATCCCAAGACATATATGTTGGCTACTGGACTCTACACAGAAACAAAAACTCAGGGATCTTTCCAAAGTTACCGAAATATCAACCCAAATTGATGCCTGTTATTGATAAGGCACCTGAAGTTGTGGCCCCTAAAACAGCACTGTGATATGATAAAACATCACTGAATTAGTTTGCAAAGGTTTCTTAAATAGGATATTAAAACCACTAAGCTCAAAAGTTTAAAAACTTGATAAATTAGGTTATATTAAAACTGATAACTTTGTTCATCAAGAAACATAATTAAGAATGAAAAAGTAACCATAAAGTAGGAGAATATATTTGCAATAATTATACAGCACAAATGAACAGATCCAGAACGTATAAAGAACTTCTACAAATCAATAAGAAAAAGACACTTAATACAACAGTGGCTAGAAGACTTACTAAAAAAGAGATATACAAATAGCTAAGAAGCATATTTAAAAGTACTCATCTTGACAGTGCCCCTGCCCGCCATCCACTACACACACCGGGGTGTTGCCTCCAAAACCTTCCTTAAGACATATTTCCAGCCCTCCGCCAGCGATCTAATTCATTCACTCTGAAGTGACGCAAAGGAATCAGGAAATTCTTTTTTTTTTTGCGGTACGCGGGCCTCTCACTGTTGTGGCCTCTCCCGTTGCGGAGCACAGGCTCTGGATGCGCAGGCTCAGCAGCCATGGCTCACGGGCCCAGCTGCTCCGCGGCATGTGGGATCTTCCCGGACGGGGGCACAAACCCGTGTCCCCTGCATCGACAGGTGGACTCTCTACCACTGCGCCACCAGGGAAGCCCTAGGTAATTCTTAATGGAGTCGATTTTGAGGAAAGACTAATTTAGCTCATCTACATCACCTTCTCATTTTACAGGCAACACTGCAGGATTTGGAACAGAGGCGCTCCCAGTTGGAAGAACTCATTACTTCTGCACAGAAATTGAAAAACAAGACAAGTAATCAGGAGGCTAGGACTATCATTACTGATCAAACTGTGTGGTTGACACGGTCTTGGTACTCCGGTGGGGTGTCAGGCCTGAGCCTCTGAGGTGGGAGAGCTGAGTTCAGGACACTGGGCCACCAGAGTCTTCCCGGCCACACATAATATTAATCGGCCAGAGCTCTCCCAGAGATCTCTGTCACAATGCTAAGACCCAGCTCCACTCAAAGACCCAAAAGCTCCAGTGCTGGGCACCACATGCTAAACAACTAGCAAGACAGGAAGACAACCCCACCCATTAGCAGAGAGGCTTCCTAAAATCATATTAAGGTCAGAGACACCCCAAAACACACCACCAGAAGTGGTCCTGCCCACCAGAAAGACAAGATACAGCTTCACCACCAGAACACAGGCGCCAGGCCCCTCTAACAGGAAGCCTACACAACCCACTGAACCAACCTTACCCACTAGGGGCAGACACCAAAAACGATGGGAACTACGAACCTGCAGCCTGCAAAAAGGACACCCCAAATATAGTAGGTTAAGCAAAATGAGAAGACAGAAAAATACACAGCAGAAGAGGGGCACAATAAAAACCCAACGGACCAAACAAATGAAGAGGAAATAGGTAGTCTACCTGAAAAAGAATTCAGAGTAATGATAGTAAAGATGATCCAAATTTTTGGAAATAGAACAGAGAAAATACAAGAAACGTTTAACAAGGACCTAGAACTAACTAAAGAGAAAACAAACAATGATGAACAGCACAATAAATGAAATTGAAATTTCTCCAGAAGGAATCAATAGCAGAATAACTGAGCAGAAGACGGATAAGTGACCAGAAAGATAAAATACTGGAAATAACTACCGCAGAGTAAAGAAAAAAGAATGAAAAGAATTGAGGATAGTCTCAGAGACCCCTGAGACAACATTAAATGCACCAACATTCAAATTACAGGGGTCCTAGAAGAAGAAGAAGAGAAAAAAAGGGACTGAGAAAATACTTGAAGGCATTATAGTTGAAAACTTCCCTACTATGGGAAAGGAAATAGTCAATCAAGTCCAGGAAGTGCAGAGAATCCCATACAGGATAAATCCAAGGAGAAACACGCCAAGACTCAAATTAATGAAACTATCAAAAATTAAATACAAAGAAAAAATATTAAAAGCAGCAAGGGAAAAGCAACAAATAACATATAAGAGAATCCCCATAGGGTTAGCAGGAGATCTTTCAGCAGAAACTCTGCAAACCAGAAGGGAGTGGCAGGACATATTTAAAGTGATGAAAAGGAAAACCTAAAACCAAGATTACTCTACCAAGCAAGGATCTCATTCAGATTCAATGGAGAAATTAAAACCTTTCCAGACAAGCAAAAGCTATGAGAATTCAGTACCACCAAACCAGATTTACAACAAATGCTAAAGGAACTTCTCTAGCAGGAAACACAAGAGAAAACAAAAACAAACCCAAAACAATTAGGAAAATGGTAATAGGAACATACATATCGATAATCACTTTAAATGTAAATGGTTTAAATGCTCCAACCAAAAGACATAGACTGGCTGAATGGATACAAAAACAAACCCATATATATGCTGTCTACAAGAGACCCACTTCAGACCTAGGGACACATACAGGCTGAAAGTGAAGGGATGGAAAAAGATATTCCAGGCAAATGGAAATCAAAAGAAAGCTGGAGTAGCAATTCTCATATCAGACAAAATAGACTTTAAAATAAAGACTATTACAAGAGACAAAGAAGGACACTACATAATGATCAAGGGATCAATCCAAGAAGAAGATTTAACAGTTGTAAATATTTATGCACCCAACATAGGAGCACCTCAATACCTAAGGCAAATGCTAACAGCCATAAAAGGAGAAATCGACAGTAACACAATCATACTAGGGGACTGTAACCCCCCACTTTCACCAATGGACAGATCATCCAAAATGAAAATAAATAAGGAAACACAGGCTTTATATGACACATTAAACAAGATGGACTTAATTGATATTTATAGGACATTCCATCCAAACACAACAGAATACACTTTCTTCTCAAGTGCTCATGGAACTTTCTCCAGGATAGATCATATCTTGGGTCACAAATCAACCCTTGGTAAATTTAAGAAATCATATCAAGTATCTTTTCCGGCGACAATGCTATGAGACTACATATCAATTACAAGAAAAAATCTATAAAAAAATACAAATACATGGAGGCTAAACAATACACTACTCAATAACCAAGAGATCACTGAAGAAATCAAAGAGGAAATCAAAATATACCTAGAAACAAATGACAATGAAAACATGACGACCCAAAACCTATGGGATGCGGCAAAAGCAGTTCTAAGAGGGAAGTTTATAGCAATACAATCCTACCTTAAGAAAAAAGAAACATCTCAAATAAACAACCTAACCTTACACATAAAGCAATTAGAGAAAGAAGAACAAAAAACCCCAAAGTTAGCAGAAGGAAGGAAGTCACAAAGATCAGATCAGAAATAAATGAAAAAGAAATGAAGGAAATGATAGCAAAGAGCAGTAAAACTAAAAGCTTGTTCTTTGAGAAGGTAAACAAAATTGATGAACCATAAGCCAGACTCATCAAGAAAAAAAGGGAGGGCTTCCCTGGTGGCGCAGTGGTTGAGAGTCCGCCTGCCGATGCAGGGGACATGGGTTCGTGCCCCAGTCTGGGAAGATCCCACATGCCGCAGAGTGGATAGGCCCGTGAGCCATGGCCGCTGAGCCTGCGTGCCCGGAGCCTGTGTTTTGCAACGGGAGAGGCCACAACAGTGAGAGGCCCACGTACCACACAAAAAAAAATTAAAATTAAAAAATTTTTTAAAGGGAGGAGACTCAAATCAACAGAATTAGAAATGAAAAAGGGGAAGTAACAACGGACACTGCAGAAATACAAAGGATCATAAGAGATTAGTACAAGCAATTATATGCCAATAAAATGGACTACCTGAAAGAAAGGAACAAATTCTTAGAAGAGCAGAACCTTCCAAGACTGAACCAGGAAGAAACAGAAAATATAAACAGACCAATCACAAGCACTGAAATTGAAACTGTGATGAAAAATCTTCCAACAAACAAAAGCCCAGGACCAGATAGCTTCACAAGCGAATTCTATCAAAAATTTACAGAAGAGCTAACATGTATCCTTCTCAAATTCTTCCAAAATATACCAGAGGGAGGAACACTCCCAAACTCATTCTACGAGGCCACCATCACCCTGATACCAAAACCAGACAAAGATGTCACAAAAAAAGAAAACTACAGGCCAATATCACTGATGAACACATATGCAAAAATCCTCATAAAATACTAGCAAACAGAATCCAACAGCACAGTAGAAGGATCATACACCATGATCAAGTGGGGTTTATCCCAGGAATGCAAAGATTCTTCAATATACGCAAATCAATCAATGTGATACACCATATTAACGAATTGAAGGATAAAAACCATATGATCATCTCAATTGATGCAGATAAAGCTTTGACCAAATTCAACACCCATTTATGATAAAATCCCTCCAGAAAGTAGGCACAGAGGGAACTTACCTCAACATAATAAAGGCCATATATGACAAACCCACAGCCAACATCATTCTCAATGGTGAAAAACTGAAACCATTTCCACTAAGACCAGGAACAAGACAAGGGTGTCCACTCTCACCACTATTATTTAACATAGTTTTGGAAGTCCTAGCCATGGCAATCAGAGAAGAAAAAGAAATAACAGGAATCCAAATTGGAAAAGCAGAAGTAAAACTGTCAGTGTTTGCAGATGTCATGATAGTATACGCAGAGAAACCTAAAGCTGCCACCAGAAAACTACTAGAGCTAATCAATGAATTAGGTAAAGTTGCAGGATACAAAATTAATGCACAGAAATCTCTTGCATTCCTATACACTAATGATGAAAAATCTGAAAGTGAAATTAAGGAAACACTCCCATTTACCAGTGCAACAAAAAGAATAAAACACCTAGGAATAAACCTACCTACGGAGACAAAAGGCCTGTATGCAGAAAGCTGTAAGACACTGATGAAAGAAATTAAAAATGATACCAACAGATGGAGAGATACACCATGTTGTTGGATTGGAAGAATCAATATTGTGAAAATGACTATACTACCTAAAGCAATCTACAGATTCAATGCAATCCCTATCAAATTACTAATGGCATATTTTATAGAACTAGAACAAAATATCTTAAAATCTGTATGGAGACACAAAAGACCCTGAATAGCCACAGCAGTCTTGAGGGGGAAAAAACGGAGCTGGAGGAATCAGACTCCCTGACTTCAGACTATACTACAAAGCTACAGTAATCAAGACAGTATGGTACTGGCACAAAAACAGAAATATAGATCAATGGAACAGGATAGAAAGCCCAGAGGTAAACCCACGCACCTATGGTCAACTAATCTATGACAAAGGAGGCAAGGATATACAATGGAGAAAAGACAGTCTCTTCAATAAGTGGTGTTGGGAAAACTGGACAGCTACATGTTAAAGAATGAAATTAGAAAACTCCCTCACACTATACATAAATATAAACTCAAAATGGATTATAAACGTAAATGTATGCCAGACACTATAAAGCTCTTAGAGGAAAACATAGGCAGAACACTCTATGTCATTTCTCCTAGAGAAATGGAAATAAAAACAAAACTAAACCAATGGGACCTAATGAAACTTAAAAGGCTTTGCACAGCAAAGGAAACCATAAACAAGACGAAAAGAAAACCCTCAGAATGGGAGAAAATATTTGCAAACGAAGCAACAGACAAAAGATTAATCTCCAAAATGTACAAGCAGCAGATGCAGCTCAATATCAAAAAATCCAACAACCGAATCCAAAAATGGGCCAAAGACCTACATAGACATTTCTCCAAAGAAGATATACAGATTGCCAGCAAACACATGAAAGGATGCTCAACATCACGAATCATTAGAGAAATGCAAATCAAAACTACAATGTGATATCACCTTAAACCAGTCAGAATGGCCATCATGAAAAAGTCTAGAAACAATAAATGCTGGAGAGGGTGTGGAGAAAAGGGAACCCTCTGGCACTGTTGGTGGGAATGTAAATTGATACAGCCACTATGGAGAACAGTATGGATGTTCCTCAATAAACTAAAAATAGAGTTACAATACGACCCAGCATTCCACTAGTGGGCATGTACCCTGAGAAAACCATAATTCAAAAGAAGTCATGTACCACTATGTTCACTGCAGCTCTATTTACAGTAGCCAGGACATGGAAGCAACCTAAGTGTCCACCGACAGATGAATGGATAAAGAAGATGTGGCACATATATCCAATGGAATATTACTCAGCCATAAAAAGAAATGAAATTGAGTTATTTGTAGTGAGGTGGATGGACCTAGAGTCTGTCATACAGAGTGAAGTAAGTCAGAAAGAGGAAAACAGATACCATATGCTAATACACATATATGGATTCTAAAAAAAAAAAAAAACCAGTTCTGAAGAACCTAGAGGCAGGACAGGAATAAAGATGCAGACATAGAGAATGGACTTGAGGACATGGGGAAGGGGAAGGGTAAGCTGGGAGGAAGTGAGAGAGTAGCACTGACATATATACACTAGCAAACGTAAAATAGATAGCTAGTGGGCAGCAGCCACATAGCACAGGGAGATCAGCCTGGTGCTTTGTGACCACCTAGAAGGGTGGGATAGGGAGGGTGGGAGGCAGACAGAAGAGGGAGGGGATATGGAGATATATGTATATGTATAGCTGATTCATTTTGTTATACAGCAGAAACTAACACAACATTGTAAAGCAATTATACTCCAATAAAGATGTTAAAAAAATATATAAAATTAAAAAAATTAAAATGTCAAGAAAAAGAAAAAGAGGGAAATATGAAAGACTTTAAAAAATATATAAGTATTCATCTTTATAAGTCAGCAGGGAATTACAAATTAAAGCCCTAATTTAACATTTCTACTCTCCCACCAGAATGGCTAAAATGAAAAAGATGGAAAATACCAAGGCTTGGAAAGGACATGCAGCAACCAGAATCCACATACAACACTGGTGGGAGTGTAAATTGGTACAACCTCTTGCAAAACTGTTATACCAAACAGAAGCTGAACGTATGCAATCCCTAAGATGCAGCAATTCTGTTCCTAGGTATATACCCAAGGGAAATGGATCCATGTGTTCACCAAAAGACATGCACCAGCATGTTTGTAGCAGCACTGCAAATAGTAGCCCCCAAATGGAAATTTCCCGAATACCTATCAATAGCAGAATGGATAAATACATTGTGATATTTCACACAGTGAAATTCTATGCAGAAATGTGAATGAATAATTTATGACTACAACAATATGGATGAGTCTTAGAAACATAATGTTGGGCAAAGAACCAAACAGAAAACACAGTGTATAGTATTGTTCCCTTTGTATAAAATATTAAAATAGGCAAAACTAATCAGGGCAGTGGTTGTCTTTTTTTTTTTTTTTTTTTTTTTTTTGCGGTACGCGGGGCTCTCACTGCTGTGGCCTCTCCCGTTGCGGAGCACAGGCTGCGGACGCGCAGGCTCAGCGGCCACGGCTCACGGGCCCAGCCGCTCCACGGCACGCAGGATCCTCCCAGACCGGGGCACGAACCCGCGTCCCCTGCATTGGCAGGCGGACTCTCAACCACTGCGCCACCAGGGAAGCCCCAGTGGTTGTCTTTGACAGGGGGAGGGGAAAAGGGACAATGACTGAAAGGGAGCATGCAGCAGGGCTTCTGTGGTGTTGGTAATGTTTCATGATCTGGGTGCTGGGTATGAGGGTGCATTTAGTTTATGAAAATTCACTCTTATGATATGTGCATGTTATATATTATAGTTTGATAAAAATTCTCGCTGGAATTATAAAGAGATCTGATATTCCATATTTACCAGAATTTTCTTGGAAACCAAACCAAAAAGGGTCACTCAGAATCCTTTTTAGTAGCTCTGAGGTTGAGGGTGCTTGGTACACCCTTAGATTTTCAGGTATGTTAGCCAATAAATTCCATTTTTATATAAGCTAGTTAGAGTGGGTTTCTGCTGCTTGCAGCCCAAAAGCTCCTTTTGGAGGAAATTTTATATATATATATATATAATTATTATATTTATAATTTTTATATTTTATATAATACATATAGTACATTCTATATGATAGATAAATAGATAGACAGGACACATTGTGTTCCTGTTAGTTTATAAATTCATTCTTTATCTCTATCTTACCTCCAGTTCAAATTTCACCCTTTTGAGATTATGGGAAGGAATGGAAGAAAAAGATTGCTGTATCTACAAATGAGTGGTTTAGCACAAGGGAATTTGTGTCAGTCAAACAGAGGGATAAAAAAATAAAAGCCTGTTGGCTCATGTCCAATATGGCATGTCTAGTCAGTTCAATGCTGGCACACATTCCCAAATTCACAGGCAATTTCCAACTTATAAATAGGCAATGTTTCAAAAGCTCATTTGTAAGCATTCATTAGATGGTGCCTACTGTTATGATCAGAGGTACACATGACCTGTGATAAATATGGAACAATTCTGAAGATATAGTTATAGCAGTTCTCTGTCACAGAGAAAGCCTGTGTATGTTCTGGAAGGTCTGAATCAATAGCATGGAGACCTTGGCACTAGGTTCTAAGTGGGGACTCATCAATAGTGTGACTTATGTGAAGTCCCAGTATCTCTGTGGAAACCTGTGCTTTGAGTCCTATGTCCATTCCATCTACTGAGACCCTAATAAGACCAGCATATAAAGGAACAGTGGTAGCAAGGAGAAAGGGGGAAAATAAAGAACTGCAAAAATCCAGGGTCTCCATTCCCATCAAAGTATAAGTGAATGTTACCTTTGGGGCAGACCCTAAGTTCCCCACAGTTAGAAATATATGAAAAGTAACAGAATGAGGTCACTTTTGGGGGAGACCTGTAATGAACATCTGTTGTTTTGCTTGCTCAGCGTCACCTCCTCACTCTTTCCTTTTTTTTTTTAATACATCTTTATTGGAGTACAATTGCTTCACAATACTGTGTTAGTTTCTGTTGTACAACGAAGTGCATCAGCCATATGCATGCATACGTCCCCATATCCCCTCCCTCTTGCGTCTCCCTCCCTCCCACCCTCCCTATCCCACCCCTCTAGGTGGTCACAAAGCACCGAGCTGATCTCCCTGTGCTATGCGGCTGCTTCCCACTAGCTATTTATTTTACATTGCGTAGTGTTTATATGTTGATGCTACTCTCACTTCGTCCCAGCTTCCCGCTCCCACCCGTGTCCTCAAGTTCGTTCTCTATGTCTACATCTTTATTCCTGCCCTGCAACTAGGTTCATCAGTACCAATTTTTTTGTTTGTTTGTCTCCTGGGTATATATTCTCCCACACTCTCAGTCCATGCAGTTCAGGTAACTGACTACAACACGCCAGGATGTACAGATGAGTGACTCAGACCTAACAAATCAGAGTCACAGTGATTGGTTCACGGCTTGGAATGTGGGCACGTGACCCAATTTAGATCAATGAGTCAGCCCTGAGACTTTTGCCAAAACAATTCCAAAAGAGGCATTCACTTTTGGGCTTGTAAAACGGTAGGATGGGGCTTCCCTGGTGGCGCAGTGGTTAAGAGTCCGCCTGCCAATGCAGGGGACGCGGGTTCGTGCCCCGGTCCGGGAAGATCCCACATGCCGCGGAGCGGCTGGGCCCGTGAACCATGGCCGCTGAGCCTGCGCATCCGGAGCCTGCGCATCCGGAGCCTGTGCTCCGCAACGGGAGAGGCCACAACAGTGAGAGGCCCGCACACCGCAAAACAACAACAACAACAAAAACGGTAGGATGTAGAACCAGCCTGAGAATTAAACTCTCCTGGGGACAGGGTTGAAGCAATATTTGAGGAGCAAACCCCAGTGTTGTACCAAAATTATTGCCAGTAATGAATGAATGGCCTAGGCACTTCAACATTCTCCTCACTTAGGGTAGTGTCCTTTGGATTCCCCCAAAGGCTGAGGATGACCTTCATCTCACCTTTGCTAAGGAGCTGGACCTTACGTCCCTGGATCTAATCTCTACTTTCCAAAGTCCTTGTTAATAATTTTTCCAGATGGCCAGCTGTGTCTTTGTACTCTAGAATTCCTGATAACCTGCCTTGATATTGCCATTGTTCAGAGAAACAAACTTAGCATAGTGAAATCCACTATCTAAGAAACAATTTTCCAACAGTTTCCCCAAAATGCAATGGGATGTCTCATAAAGTTCACATCACTAGAGATGTTCTGATGTTCTGTTTCACTAAGACTCAAAAAGGCTAAGTAAGTTGCCCAAGATCCACAAGCGGTAAGTGGTAAAGCTAAATAATAAGCAATCACCTCTGGTTCTAAAGGCCACGAGCCTTCCACTATGCCAAGCTACACTGCTTTTCTAGTCTCTCTAGTATAGACAGATTGAGATGGTATTTTGGCTTTACTCTGTCTCTCACTTCCCTAAATGATCAGGGGTGTGCATTTTCAAGATGGGTGCCTAGTATGTGACCACAGAACAATGTGGACTAAATTACACATGATCTAAAGTTATGCCTAATTCAAAGCATAAGATCAGAGATTCTCAATTTCTTCATTAGTAAAATGGGTATAATAAAGAGTCTGACTCCATTTTCTGATGTTTGACTACTGACAGCTTTTAAACCTCACCTCTTCCTCTTCCCCTTCTGCCCTGCATCTGGGGAAATGGATCAGAAAGCCCAGGTGCCCCTCCTTGGTGTTGGTGGGAGGTTCAAACCATGTGTGGGAACCCTCACCCTGATCCCAACCCCTAACCACCAAAAAATCCCAAGCCAGTCTCATTTCCTTACCCTCTCTCAAGCCAGTTTTTGCTCTGTTTGGGAGCCACTCTGCTCTCCCCAGAAAGCCTCATTATGTGAGTAATAAACGTTTTCATACCCTTTTGGTGCGTGTGCGACATCATCAGTGTTGACATCCAGACCAAATTTTGGCCATTTCTCAGGAGTAGTCACAACAATGGGAATGATACTAACTACCTTCAAGGATTATTGTGAGAATTAGAGGTAATGTAATAAAGTACAGTACTTTACAGTCACATAGTGGGTGCTCATAAAGTTATGATAAAGTCAAAATGAGTTAATAATTATAAAGCAACTTAGGACATAGTAAGTGCTTTCTAATTGATAAAATAAAGAGCGCTTATTATCATTTCTGCTAGTGTGTAATCAATGTTTTGATTTTTGCACATGAAAGAAAATCCATAGTTGATATCTATAATTGCATCAAGAAGCATTTACTTAGAATATGATACATACCCAATCCACTTATAAGCCCATTTAAGAAAAACAATTCTGATTCCTAGATGTCACATTTATGAGCTCAGGTATAGATATATATTGAATACACACTTATGCTCCCTCGCGGTAATAACCTGGAGAATATGTTGTGGGGGCTGGCATCATTAGCACAGATAGAAATGCTCTGTTCAGGAATGGAGACCTCCCACCAGGATTCTAATGACAGTAAGACGATGGAGCTGGAATAAGGTTCAAGTCACCCCAGCTGGGGGAGAAGTCAGTGACAGAGATTCACGCGCGCACACACACACACACACACACACACACACACACAACACCCTAACAAACCGTCCACAGGATGGAACTTAGGAGGAGAAGGTGAGGGCAGCCTTGGAAGAAGCCTTGATAAAGACCAACCACAGCAATCTGGGCAAGTTTCCAATTTGTACTCTCTCATGCAAAAGTTGAATACGCATTTAATGCAGCTCCACTATTAAGTATGTGGTTGCAGCTAATCTGTCATCCTTTATCAAGTGAATGTCTGCAGCCCTTGACTTTAAGTATCCGTGAACTGCAGGGAGAGATGAGAGACCTGAGCTGCACCAGTGAGAACTACCAGGACCTATCTGGAGAAGGCACTAACAGACACAGACCACAGCTGGCAAAACCTTTAGGAAGAAGAACCCTCAAGGGCAGAAGCATCATCAGAATTGTGAGCCGATGTATAGAAGAGATCAATTTAACCATTCCCGCTCTTTCCCCTCAAGAGGTGGGAGGTGCCTCTATGAAAGAGGACTTCCTCCTAAACCAGTAGCGATATTAGGACTACAATGGGCCATTGGTCCCTTATTCCCATTGACTAGTATTGCCTTTCTTCCCTTCTAAGAGACAGAAGGAGGATGAGGCATTGTGGCCAACGTACTTTTAACTGGAAAATTTCTACCAGACACATTAAATTGAAACATCTAAACCTCTACATGGAAGACTACTTCTTCCATTTTTCATGACTGGTGTTTCTAACAAAAAAACCTGTGTATATGCAGCAAAGGTCAAAATCGTGAGAAGTTTCTTCTGTGATAAAACATTTTGCAATGTGTGGGATGATGTATATTACTGGAGATAATTTTAGGTGTGGCTCAGATAGGCATTAAAATTTTTAATTAAGTTAAAATTTAATTTAACTTAATTAAATTTATTCCTTTCAAAATTCTCCTCATTCCTTCTGATTACTTCCAGGGTAAACTCTCAGCTTGCTGCTGGCCTTTTAGCAGCTCTCTAAATAAGGGGCAAGCCTCGGGCTTAGAGAACAGGAAAGACAGGTTTAGTTAGAATTTTTTCTAACGTTTTGCTTTCATTAGATTTAATTTTATAGTTACATTCAATTTTTAGCAAGTGATGCCTGTCTCCAATTTTATGGTAACAATATGAAGTCCCCTTTCCAAAAAAAATTTAATTTTAAGTGAGTTGATTTAAAAATCAAATCAATACACATACAGGTAGAAAGGTATAGCAAGTGTGAATTTAGTCATCCTGCAGTGCAGAATGACTAAACTTTGGGAATCAATCACTGACCTAATATATTTAAAGTATTATAAGGCATAAAGAATTCCCAGAATGATGTCTCCAATTAGTTCATCTTAATTCTAAATCGTGACCGAAATATCTAAGAAGTGTAGGGAGGGGTGAAAGCTGAGCCTATTTGCTCCCTCCTGTGACTCCACTTTCTCTCTCCCTCCGCATTCAACTTTCCAATATGAATGCTTCATCTTCAACTGCTCTTAATGCCACATAATTTCACCATAAGAAGACTGGAGAGTCCTGTTTTATGGGTAATGAAAATAAAGTCAATGTAACCGTTTTTAATTAAAAAGTAATATTTTCATCAAACCCACAGATGTATTCAATTTACACTTCTGAAAACATCTTCAGGTTCAAAAGACTATAATAATAAGTTAATTAGCTCTGCAGTTACATGAAATTAAGTATAAAATCAACTATTGCATAAAGAAATAATGGGATGGTCTTCAACTCAGACCAAAGTGCAAACTAAAGAATGTCGCTCGCCATCTGGTTCTAAAAGAATGAAGCCACTAGCCACTGCAGTTGCTGACCCTTAACGCACCCTGAAAGGAGTTCAGGGCAGAGATCAGGAATGAGGCCCTCTGTGCTTTGGGAAAGACCGCCAGAACAGGTCTTCAGAGAGTTAGATATTTTCAGGAGAAAATTTCATGAATCCGATTTCTTGCATCTTCTCATTCCTAGAAAGGCACTAAAATCATTAATGGAGACGTCTGCTCCTCGTGACTAGCAGCAACCTTCTACCAAGATGTATGCTTGACTGCATAGACCCACTTCACCAAAGCCATCTATACATACTGACCTCCCCCTCTCCACACCTCTTTGTGCGGCAGTTCTCAGAGCTATCTGAGAGGCTGTCTCTCGGGCTATAGTCCTCAGTAAGCCCCAAATAAAACTGAACTCACAGCTCTCGTTGTGCACTTTTTTTTCAGTTGACAAAGGTCAATGTAATTTTAAATGACCTGAGCTTTGGCAAAGATTAGATAGATAGGCAGATAGACAGACAGACAGACATGGGCGCATAACATATACATATATATATTCATCTCATTCAATAACATGAGACACCTGCTACAGATAAGGCACTGTGCTAGCAGATAAGTAAGGCATGGCCCCTGGCCTCGCAGACCTCAGTCGAGTCTAGGTTCCCCAAAAGACAACATATATAAACTTCCTGGCATAGAGCAAGTGCTAAATAAATGCTAGTTCTCTTACCCACTCTCCCCTTTCCACATTCTCATCCTTAATGCAAAGTGAAGGGGCCCCATGAATTCCTCTTAAGTAAAATTAAAAGAAATGTACTGCTGAGAGAGTGGCATGGACTTATATATACTACCAAATGTAAAATAGATAGCTAGTGGGAAGCAGCCACATAGCACAGGAAGATCAGCTCCGTGCTTTGTATCCACCTAGAGGAGTGGGATAGGGAGGGTGGGAGGGAGATGCATGAGGGAGGGGATATGGGGATATATGTATATGTATAGCTGATTCACTTTGTTGTAAAGCAGAAACTAACACACCACTGTAAAGCAATTATACTCCAATAAAGATGTTAAAAAAATTTAAAAATAAAAACTGTTCTAAAAAAAAACCAAACAGAAATGCACTGCTAGAGTCCCTTGGCTCTCCTAATAACGCAAATCATTTAACATGTACTAAAGATTTAACTGGAAGAGAGTCAGAATTTTCAGAGTAAATAATTTGTAGCTAGCTTTAGACTAGCTGGAGGAAAGTTTTGGGAAAGTAGGACAGAGGCCACCTCATGGGAGGCCAACAGGGCAAATTCCAGGAACTGTGTGTCCTGTCCCCACACACCAAGCCCCAACATGATGTCACCACATACTGCCAGTGTGGGCAGCTCTGGCTGCAGCAGGGCTGATACAGATGCAGATTTAGGAAGAGCTGGCATTGGGCAATCCCAATACAATCCCCACGTGACCGATTCTTGCTAAATGACAGAGTTCTTTGCAGGTGAGCCACAGAGCATGGTCACATTCCCAGGATTCCCACTCTAGTTACAGGGAATTCCTAGTCACAAAGTTTCAGAAAACAGGAAGGGTCAGCTTTTCTTTTTTAAGGAAATGGAAAATGGGCATTTTCTAGTTGCCCAGGGCCTATCATAGTACCTGACATATCTAGCAGAAGCAAAGGTTCCGCTTATACTGTACCCTTCTTACAAAGAGACACTTGAACATATGTATGGCCATGTGTGTTTCAGTAAACACACACCCACATCCTGTGAAGGTGGCACAGTCTGAAATCCTGAACTCTCTTCAATCCAGTGAAGGTTGCAGAACTTACAAATATATAGTCTCTTTCAACTGGGTTAGGAAGAAAAACCTCACAGTCCAAACTAAGTAATAGTTTGCAAACACACACCTTTACATACTAACCACACATAGAAATTCACGAACCAGACTTTGGTTTGAGATCCTACTGTGAAGAATAATCATATATTTAACTTACAGAAGACCCCAGACTGCCTTCCTGAGTGCAGTCGTTAGCTCCAAACAGGTCAGGGCTGATACAGAGCCATATAGAAAGAAGTCCAGGTTACTACAATACATCGTGAAGCTCCTGACAGTATAAAAAAGTAAAGAAATGCAAACACATGGTTACTTGATGTGTAGGTTTTCTTAAATATTTATAAGTTAATAAGTTAACAAGTTAATTTTTAAACAGAACATAATATGGAGTACAAATCGTGCTATTTAAAAGGCAGTTAGGGGACTTCCCTGGTGGTCCAGTGATTAAGAATCCGCCTTCCAATGCAGGGGACTCGGGTTTGATCCCTGGTCGGGAAACTAGGATCCCACATGCCACAGGGCAACTAAGCCCACGTGCCACAACTACTGAGCCCACATGCTCTGGAGCCCGAGCACCACAGCTAGAGAAACCCCACATGCCACACCTAGAGGAGCCCACACGTCGCAACAAAGAAGAAAACGAAGACCCAGTACAGCCAAAAAAAAAAAAAAAGGGCCTTCCCTGGTGGCGCAGTGGTTGAGAATCTGCCTGCCAATGCAGGGGACACGGGTTCGAGCCCTGGTCTAGGAAGATCCCACATGCCACGGAGCAACTAGGCCCGTGAGCCACAACTACTGAGCCTGCAACAAGAGAGGCTGCGATAGCGAGAGGCCCGCGCACCGCGATGAAGAGTGGCCCCCACTTGCCGCAACCGGAGAAAGCCCTCGCACAGAAACGAAGACCCAACACAGCCAAAAAATAAATTAATTAATTAATAATTTAAAAAAAAAAAAGGGCTTCCCTGGTGGCGCAGTGGTTGAGAGTCCGCCTGCCGATGCAGGGGATGTGGGTTCGTGCCCCGGTCCGGGAGGATCCCACATGCCGCGGAGCGGCTGGGCCCGTGAGCCATGGCCGCTGAGCCTGCGCGTCCACGGCCTGTGCTCCACGGCGGGAGAGGCCACAGCAGTGGAGGGCTCACGTACCGCGAAAAAAAAAAAAAGGTAGTTGCAATTTATAAAAACATTAATTCAAAATATACTACAGAAGATGTGACTTGGTAATGAGGCACAGTTTAAAGTTGCTGGTAAATGCAGTCTTTGTGAATGGGCATAAAATCTCATTTGGAGGTAGAATTTTGAGACTCTTTTTGAGTGTCATGCCCTGAGCCAAATGGCCTTCCTAGTACGGTGTAGTAGACCCTGCTGGAATCTACGCATGGCTCTTTCTTCCTGCCTTCTATTCATTTAACATTTCAAAGAGATTATATATCATTATGTGTTCACCGGAACAAAGAATCTAAAAGCCTAAAAATAATTACAGCCAAAATTCTCTCTCCCACCTCTGCCCCCCTCATCCAGCCAGCTCCCACCTTCCCCCAAGAAACACCACTCTCACTAGTTCCTTAAATAACATTCCAGAGATTGTTTTTCTATATATACAAGTGAATACCAATATATATCTCCCCTCCTTTATACCTAAATTCACAACATACTATAGACATCCCTCTATACCTTGCTTTCTTCACTTAATATGTCTTTGAGTTTCCTCCGTATCAGTACATAAAAAGCTTCCTCATTGAACAGCGGGAAAGTATTCCATTGTATGCTTGTTGGGAAATATATTTGGCCAGTGCCCTATTGATGAATATTTGTCTATCCGATAATTTTCTTATTTCCTACAATGTTACAACGTACAGACATGCCAATCATCATTTTACTTGTGTAAGGAAACCTTACGGAAGAATATTAGTGGCTAATAAACAAAGACCTCCATTCATTGATAACGTATAGGAAACATACTGAAAGAACTTTGTGATCAAGTACCCATCTAGAATGGCCTTATCTTTACCTTCCTTTCTGTTCAACTCCCCCCAAGGCTGAGGGTCTACTGCCACCTGTTTCTTAAAATGTGCTCTGTGGCTTATCTGTATCAGAATCCCATGGGGGTAAGGATAAGAAAATGTGGCTTGCTGGAGCCCATTCCAGGCCTGATGAATCAAAATATGCAGGAATGGGGCCTTGGAACCTGCATTCTAGGCAAGTGCCTCCCACTCAAGTCATAATTCATATGCACACAAAGTGCCCACTGTTGCTAGTCCCGCCTGTATCCTTGAAGCCCCGTTGAGGGCATGAGCTCCCTCCTCTGAATCCCTGAATGGTATTTATCTTCCATAGATTCACTTAGAGCACTGCTTACCTCTCACTGTTTTGCTGTGACTTAGAAGTGAAATGCATATCTGAACTCTGAGCCGTACTCCATAAGTCTTAGGACGTGGCATTTATTTAAGGTTTTAATTTCACATTAACTGATTTACAATTTGGCCAGTTTGCAAGTTCCAAGTTAATGTATGAGGACTAGCTCACAAATGATCACTGGATAAATAAACGACCAACTTACCGTCAAAATCTTACTGGTTTTGTTTTCCTCAATTTAGCATTGGTTTCAATTTAGGTTCTATATTCTTATCCACCTCTTGCGGTTCTGAGAGCAACATTTGTTGCTCTATGCCTTTGACTAAATAAAGTTCATAACGATTAACCCTGGTTCTTAAAAAACATCAATGTCAATCAAAGACAATCACCACTGATTGGGATGCATAATATTTTGCCACAAGCATTTCTATTAATAATGGTTTCTGAGGCCCTTTATGCTGTTAAAAAAAGAAGAGCCAATTTTTGTTGAGCGTCTATTATTGCAAGGTGTTTATTATGAGAGGTGGTGTAACACAGTTAAGGGTATAGACCAGAGATAGACTACCTGAGTTCAAATCCTGGATCTGCCACTTTGGAGCCCTGTGAGCATAGCAAGTTATTTAAATTCTCCGTGCTTCAGTTTTCCCTTCTATAAAATGGAGGTAATAAAACCATCTTGCAGATTGTAAAGATGGCCACGAATTCGTCCCCTTCCTCCATCTATGTATGCCTTTACACAGATGTGGAACCTGTTTCTCCACCCCTCAAGTCTGGGTTGGCTATGTGACTTACTTTGGCCAATGCAACAAAGGCAAATGTGACACAACATCAAACGTGACAGATGCTTGTAAAGCACTTGGAGAATCAGAGCGGCTGACTGCAGCTGACTGCAGATGTAATAAGCCCAGGTGAGGCCAGCAAAAGCACTGCCCCACAGAACCCAGTCCAAATTGCTGACTCTGATTCATTTACTTCCTAACCCTGTTTCCTTGCTGGATTCCTTCCACTCTTCACTTTAAATACTGGTCTTCCACAGGGTTTTATTTTCTTTTACTACTATTGTTTCTCTTTAGGAAATCCCAACTACTTTCATATCTCAACTACTACCCACGTGATTATAGCTCTGAATTTACATCTTCAGCTCCTACCTCTTTACTGAGCATCGCATATCCAACCATCTAAAGGACATCCCAAACCCAGCATGTCTAAGTACAAAGCTACTACTTTCCCCTTTCCTCCTGTATTCCTATTTCAGTTACCGGTTTCATTTGATAGCCCAGGTTGTAAAACTAGAGTCATTCAAACAGATACCAAATACTTTATTGTGCGTCCTATCAGCTCTCAAATCCACCCCTCTCCTCTTCACTTCTATGTTTTTGCCTTAGTTCAGTCTCTGCTCATCTTTCACCTGACTTTCGACCTTCTAACTGGCCTCCAACTCCAGAATAGGTGTTGCAAACTGAAATGCCTACAGGTGCCAGGCGCATAACTAAATGAAATAGGTCAGGTGTAGATATTTCAGTGTGGTGGCAAACTGGGGAACACACGCCTCATCTAAAGAACTTCCAGATCTTTAAGACAGACGCAGGAGCTTGGGTTGCCAGATTTAGCAAATAAAAATTCAGGACATCATGCAATATTTAGGAAATACACTACAAATTTATTGTTTATCTGAAATTCAAATTTAAACACGTGTCCTATATTTTATCCAACAATCCTATCCAGACATTTCTTCCAAGATAAGAAGGAGGAAGGTAGAGGTGACTGACAATACATAACAGACAGTGGAGTTATGAAAAGTTAGGCTGCTGACTCACGAAGGTCTCCGGTGAATCTCAGGAGGTAGAAAAGTCAAAGAAGGAAGAGAACTAGTAAAATTGTTAGAAGTTTGTGTAGTGGATACTGATTGGTTGTGGGTTGAATTGTGTCCTACCCACCCCCCCACCCCCCGCAAAAGATATGTTCAAGTCCTAAGCCTCAGAACCTGTGAGTGTGACCTTATTGGGAAATAGGGCTTTTGCAGATGTAACCAAGTTAAGATTAAGTGATACTGGATGAGGGTGAGCCCTAATGCAATGACTGTTATCCTTATAAGAAGGAAATCTGAACACAGAGACACAGAGGAGAATGCCATGTGAAGCTGTAGGCAAAGATTAGAGTGCTGCAGCTACAAGGCAAAGAACGCCAGGACTGCTGACCACCAGCAGAAGCTAGGAAAAGGTAATGAAGGATTCTTCTCTAGAGCATTCAGAGGGAGCATAGCCCTGCGGACACCTTGATCTTGGACTTCTAGCCTCCAGAACTGTGAAAGAATAAATTTCTGCTTGTGATCATTTGTTACAGCAGCCCTAGGAAATTACACCATAGTAAACTAATTGGCCTAACTCTTCCCCTCCATGACCTCCATGGTTACAGAGGATGCTTTCTGGAGAGGTGCTGGTATATGATTGCTCTGAGGCAGGGACACCAGGAGTAAAACCAGCGATGGCAGCTGAGCCCATGTCCCTTCCCCCAGTTTGTTTTGGTCATTCGCAAGTAACTGGACCTCAACTATGTAAACTTGGGAACCTATCTGTCTGTCCTACTATAAGGTCTGGAGACTCAAAGCCAATCCATCTGCAGAGATATGACCAGCTCTGATAATAAATGAGTCTCTGGTTCCAATTTGTGCCTGGTTGAGGCCCAGCCCATACCTTTGCCCTTGGTTTTCTAAGATGACCATCTGCCATTACAACAGACTCCCACTTTTTACCTAAGTTCTATTACCTGCTATCAGTAGACCCCTCCCACACAGTCTATCATTGCCTCTGTGGGGAATGGGAAAGAGTCCGTCTAGGTAGGTATACTAGTTTGTTAGGACTGCTGTAACAAAGTACCACAAACCGGGTGAGGATAGCAGTCCAAAATCAAAATGTTGGCAGGGACGGTCCTTCTGAGGGCTGTGAGGGAAGATCTGTTCCAGGTCTCTCTCCTTGGCTTGTAGATGGCCATTTGCATGTGCATTTGGTGTTCTCTCTGTATACATGTCTGTCTCCAAATCTGCAAACTTTATACAAGGACATCAGTCATATTGGATTAGGGTCCACCCTAATGACCTCACTTTGACATGATCCCCTCTGTAAAGAAGCTATCTCTATACGAGGTCACATTCTGAGACACTGAGGATTAGAACTTCAACATATTCAACGTATACGTTTTCAGGGGGACACAATTCAACCTATAAAAGTAGGAGGCCCATCTGAGACGAGAAGTCCTGTGACTTCTAAAATGATAATAAGTTACCTTATATGCAACGGTCAAACAAAGGGCAGGTTATTTCTGGCAATGTCCCCCACCTTGTTTTCAGAATATAGCTGGGACTCAGGGCCAAAGAAAACTGTGCCAACTCTAATTTCACTATAGAGCTAAGCACAGAAACTTGGTTTAAACCTCCCTGCTTCTCTCACCACCCACTGAAACATCAGTGTTCTTCAAATACCCCCTCAGACCTCTGAGGCTCCATTTCTAAACTCACAAAGTTTCACTTTGTTTAGGTCACCATCTTCGATTTTACAACTATTTTAGATATCAATTATTTTAAAACTATTGAATATTATCAATGAAGGAGAGGCTGCTTGTTGTTTAGGCAGGACTTTGGAAGTTACTTTAGGGCCAGGGGTAGAAGGGGGTCCTTAGTCTAGGATCTACTTTGCAGGGGTTGAAATAACAAAACTTGCAACCTCAGATTTTTGCATATTCATTTAAAATTTTCTCTGCAGATTAACTACATTTCTAAGAAATTTCTATTGCTCAGGAAATGCCAAATTTATGGAGAGATAGTTGAATGGAGAGCTTTTCCAAGGGCTTCTAAATACCTTGGCAGGCTCTCTAAGATTCTGCTCTTGTCCTCCATTAATTTTAGGTTCAGAAATCTACCTAGACAAAACTCACGCTAACCAAGCTAATGAAAACTGATGTATAAACCAGAATGTCGAGCTCTTTACCCATGTTGGTGTACAGACCTTTCAGGACAGACTGTACTCACATTTGCTACTCAGGAGAACCCCTTTATACGAAGCAGGTGAATCCACATACAAAGCAGCCAGGTGTGGACGATGATACACACGGCACGCCCCAGTCAATCTCAGGACTGAAGCACGCGTTCCCTCAGCTGTGGAGGCCAGGATGCCCAACAGCTCACACTGTCCTCAGCTGAAGAGAGCCTCTTCATCAAAGATCATGCCCCCTTCTCAGGGGCAGCCTGCGAGTTTTGACTGATTGATACTGTGGTGAAAAGGCTTGGTCCTTTGCTCCAGTTCAAGACAACTCAGAACCAGTCTGCAGGGCCATTCTTCTTCCAAAGGGATTAGCTTAGGCCTTGGTTGTGGCACCCTTGTAGCCCAACTTTTTCCTCTGCCGCATCTTGCTTCATTCAGTACTCTAGAGGTGTTGATCCTGACAGACCTCCCCAGTAAATTGCTTACACACAAAACTCCATCTCAGAGCCTGCTTCCCAGGGAACTCAATCTACAGATATGTGTAGTCGGAGGTGCTTCTACTATCTTTTTTGACCAAAGATAAGAGGGGTAATAAAAACCAAAATCATAACAGCTACTATTTGTTAGGCAGGGCCTGGACTAGATCCTGGGGGATAAAAGGTGAATAAGACCATTCCTCCCCTTCAAGGAGCCTAACATACTCACACAGTCACAAGGCAGGGACGTCTTATGGAAGCTCAAGGAAGGTTTCCTGGAGATGATGTCCCATCTGACTTTAGAGGGATTGGTAAGAGCTCACCAAGAAAAGGAGGATAAGAAAACGTTCCAGGTAAAGGAAAGCATGTTCAGGGCAGTCATAATTATTACTAAATGTACCAGAACATGGCACTGGCTAGAAGTTTTATGCCACTGAATTCAGCTCATTCAGTAAACCAGTCACAGTTACAGAAGTGGTAGGCAGGTGGGTGGTGTGGCACCCTAGCATTCTCAGTGCTTAGGTCTTAAACCTTTAAGAAGGGAGATGAGTGGAGAGGGAGGGGGTTAGTATGACCACCCACCTCTTCACCGGGTTTTTCACTTGGGGTACTGTCCACCGAGCAGGCACAGAGGTTTTCCCTTGAGCCATCTATTAGTCCACACCGCATCCTCGTGAACTGGGATCAGGGAATCCCTTCCTTCTGGATGTCTTCTCTCCTCCTCCTCCCAAAGTCTCATCAATCTTTTTGTCCCTCTGTTCTACTTCAAGGCCTCATTTCTAGACTATGACTGAGGCGAAGAGTAAATTGGAGCCATCCAGTTTCCCTCTGGCAGAGCCAGGGGCAGTCTTTGGGTGAGGAAGGAAAGGGGCTTCAAGACCTCTGCTTAGGTGATGGGGAGGAAGGAAACATCCCCAGCCTCAGAGAGAAACGTTCACAAGCAAATCGACTGCCTGCTCGTATTGGCCTACTCAGATGCTCTGGTATGCAAATGGTCTGAATTTTTTCTCCTCTACTTAACAACAGCTTGCTCGCTTACTCGCTCTCTCTGTCCCTCCTCCCTCTTCTAAATCCTAGAGGTAGGAGCCAGAACCCTAAAAGAAGTGTGGATAGGCACCCTACCCCAGGAAAGGACATCCTCATACATAAAATGAGGCTTGGAGATGCTCCAACAAATAAGTGATAAGCCACCGTCTGACTCCAAAGCCTGTGGAAGTTTCTTATCACTGTCGTGAGGAACGAGGGCGGTGACTCTAACACGCATGGAGCATTTTCTAAGTGCTAAGTGTTAGGCGTCTCACATGGGTCACCTCATCTAATTCTCTCAACAACTCGATGAAGGAGATATACATTGAAGCGCAATTCTTCTCAAGCAATTCCACCAAAATGCCCTTAACATGCAGAGGAGAGCCAGCTCTCAACCCTGTGTGATCGGGGCTGTAGGCGTGAGCAGATGCTGCAAACAAGAAATACTCATGCGGCCTCACGTTTCCTCTATAATTTCGTTAAAAATGTAGGCTTCAACTTCACAAAATGTTTAAGGTTTGTTTTCATTTTAAGAAGTGATGTTCTTTCCCCTTTAAACTCTCAAGTGAAATTGACGTTCTGATGCATCACCAAGTAGAAGTCTTAGAGTCAGTCATCAGTCATCAGTTTATAAATGGTTTTTATGGTGGTTTACGTCAGCAAACAGCAGGATATAAGTTGCATGGGAAGACAAACCCTGCCTGTCTTGTTTTTTTTTAATTCTTTTGGCCATGTGGCGTGGCATGTGGGATCTTAGTTCCCCGACCAGAGATCAAACCCATGCCCCCTGCAGTGGAAGCGCTGAGTCTTAACCACGGGACCGCCAGGGAAGTCCTGTCTTGTTTACCATAGTACCCCTAGCACAGAAAACAGTGCCTTGAACACAGTAGGAGCTCCAACAATACTTGTTGAATGATAGTAAGAGGTAATAACTAGAGTAGGCCTTTTATAAATAGTTGGATCTGTCTCTTAATCCCCATCTCCATCTGAGAAATTGAGAAACAATGTATACAACCGCATACTATGCAAATATTATATTGTATCTATTGTTATAGAAAGATGGTCTGGGTTAGTCTAAGGCTTGCCCAAATTAGGGATATAGCCCCTCTCTTGGTAGGATTTTATTCTGATTCTTGTTTTCTTTAATAAGAAAGATATTGAGGGTACAAGAGATAGTAGGTGGAACACTAGGCACCATTCTACCTTGGTTCCCTACAAAATGCTTCACTAGTATACAGATGTAACCTGTACTGCTTCTATCTCTCAGCCAGGGGTGAGATTCCTCAACCATCTAAATAGTAGCCTGGTTGCCTGTTCAATTCAATTATTTTTTCCAACAAGATGGATCATGGAAGGTAGCGGTATTTTGCCCCCTTTTATTATCTTTTCTAGGGCAGACGTTATGGGCCTGTAACAATATTTGTTATGGTCTGAATGTTTCTACCCTCCCTCCATTATTCACATGTTGAAGGTGGGCCTTGGGAGGTAATTAAGTTTAGATGAGGTCATGAGGGTAGAGCCTCATGATAAGATTAATGTCCTTATAAGTAGAATAGACCAGAGCTCACTCTCTCTCCACCATGTAGGGACACAGCTGTAAGACAGCCAGCCATCTGCAAGCCAGGAATGGTGTTCTCACCAGGAACCAAATCTGCTGGCACCCTGAACTCAGACCTCCAACCTCCAGAACTGTGAGAAAATAAGTGTCTGTTGTTTAAGTCTCCCAGTCCATGGTATTTTCTTATAGCAGCTCAACCTAAGACAATATCCAATCACAAATCTCTTTTTGCCTTATTTTGAATACAAAGGGATAACTTTCTTTCTAGTTTTTATAAAACTGTTAAAGGAAAACAAACATGATTTCTAAACAAAGGAGCTTCAAAAGTGGTATCTGTAAATGTCATTTGCTTTTCTTTCGTTATAGCAGCTATCTTGGCCTTTCTCTGGGAAAAAGTCACTGAAGTTTCGGTATAACTTATTTAATAACAATAGACAATTGTAATAGTGTGTTAATCTCAACTGCTTCCCATGACAAGGAAGAATTGTTGCCTGGCTTGTCAGGAAAGTGATTTTTCCCAAGGGTTCCTATAAATAAGATCTATTGTCTTTTTGAAAAGCAGGTTATAAAATAATATGTATCGTATAATTATATTTTAATAATAAAAGTATTTATAAAAAATGTTCTGGAAGGATACCTCCAAGGGTTGTAACAGGAGCTATAACTACATATTGGAATTATGTGTAATCTTTTTAGTTTTTTCTTTTTGCTTACCTAAATATTCTAATTCTTGTGCTAATACATTGCTTTTGTGGGACTTCCCTGGTGGCGCAGTGGTTAAGAATCCGCCTGCCAATGCAGGGGACACGGGTTCAAGCCCTGATCTGGGAAGATCCCACATGCCAGGCAGCAACTAAGCCCGTGCGCCACAAATACTGAGCCTGTGCTCTACAGCCCATGAGCCACAACTACTGAAGCCCGCATGCCACAACTACTGAAGCCTGTGCGCCTATAGCCCGTGCTCCGCAACAAGAGAAGCCACCTCAATGAGAAGCCCGTGCATTGCAACGAAGAGTAGCCCCCGCTCGCCACAACTACAGAAAGCCCACACACAGCAAGGAAGACCCGGTGCAGCCAAAAACAAATAAATAAATAAATTTATAAAATAATATATTGCTTTTGTAATAAGACAAAATGTTTCAACTACTAAAATAATGCAAGATTCAGAAAAGCTACATAAACAGTTTCTAAGAATACCAGAATTGCACTTGAATTCTACGCTTTCAGAATAGGGTAAGAAAATGAACACATATTATGTACTTGCTACATTTCAGCAATCCTGCAGGTGAGTGATATTATTCCCATTTTATAGATGAGGACACTTGAGGATCAGAGGTTGCATAAACAGTCTAAGTCATACACCAGTACAAAGCAGAGCCGCGATTAAATCAGATTCATCTGATCCCAATGGCCTCACTCCTTCCACCTGACTGGACAGCTTCCAGCACTGTGTAATAGAAAGCACCAGAGATGCTCTGTGACCGCCTAGAGGAGTGGGGCAGGGAGGGTGGGAGGGAGACGCAAGAGGGAGGGGATATGGGGATATATGTATATGTATAGCTGATTCGCTTTGTTATACAGCAGAAACTAACACAACATTGTAAAGCAATTATACTCCAATAAAGATGTTTAAAAAAATAAAAAAAAAATAAAAAGAAAGCACCAGAGAAATGGTTTAACTCATCACCACTCAGGGTGCCTTGTATACAACACTCTGTCAGTAAGGGCTGCACCTAAGTTGCATCTGAGTCAAGGTCTTTTCTTACAGCTCAGGGAAGGAGTGCGCGTCCGGCTCCCAGGCATGCCATTCACTCCCTTAACTCACCCTGAGTAAAGACGAATGGCTCTGAAATTCTTGTTACAACTGCAGTGCCAAGTGCACTACATGTGGCTTACATTCCCTCTGCCTGTGCTAAAAACCCATTATTAGGGTGACAGAGCCTTTTGATAATTCTGAGATACATATGCTCTTAAGGGAAGTATCTCTACATCATGGTTGATGGACAATTGGCCTTTTATTTTAACAACTGGCAAAGCAGCACAGCATTGCCTCAACTGCCCTTTGTTTTCCTGTCCTGTTGGATGTTTTGTTAAGCGTTAATATGACTTTGATTCCCCGTCACACCAAGGAGCTTCGGGCAATTTATTTACAGTCTCTCCTTGCTGTCACATCACAAGGAGATGAAGAACATAATTGCTAAACACTGTTTTCCCATCATTAAAATCAAGGCAGTGAGGCACTGCATGCTGTACCTCTTGGAATAAATTTGGCCAAGTGGAAAGTGATCGGCAAGAAGCCAGTGTGGTAGGTGGAGGAGAAGCAAACTATGAACAGAACATGGACAAGTGCTGACACTTAGAGAGTGGAGGAAAATGATGTGGGACCTGTGGTGAGGGAGGGAAATTACCTGCATTACAACAGGGACTCTTTATGAAGCTCTTACAATGGGCCAGACCCTGGGCTAAACGTTTTGCACGTGTTATGATTCATTCCCGCAAGCAGGAGCTGATCCGAGTTGTCTGAGTCTCTGAAGATTATATACTTTGTGGTGGGGGTGAGGGGTGAAGTTTAGATTATAAGATTAGAAATGAAACATGCCTAAGTACCCCCCTCCACCGCCATGAGGGGCTTATACAAGTGAGATGCCTTAACGCTTAAATTTCCTTAGCTTCTGGTTAAACCCAGAAGTTAAACTCAAGTAGGTATTATTCAATCTACATATAAGGAAGCTCAGTGAGGTTAGGTAACTTGCCCAGTGACAGAGCTACCAAGTGACACAGCAAGGATTCCAACCAGGCTTCCAAAATCCTTCCAGAATTTCCCAAAGTCCCCAGAGAGGCAATTCATGAGGACAAACTCCCTTGAAACAGCAGCGTGACACCTTGATGTGGTTCTGAGAGCTTCTGGGCAGGGCCCAGCCCCTGGCAGGACCTGCAGGGCTTGGGGATGTGTAATCCTGCCAAAGACCTCTACAGGAATTTGCTTGCATCTTTCAGATTCATAGAATCTGTAAAGAAAACCTTTGTGGAGGGAGACAGAAAGACAGGTTTTAATGACTGATTGTTGTGTCCACAATCCAAAAAGCAGGGGAGAAAAAAAAATTCTTTTTAAGACACACATACTTAATTTAGCCACAGTCCAGGATAAGAAGCTACAGTGATCAAAGCTGGATGTAGTGATGGGCTGGTAAACCAGCTCCGGCGGTAGAGGGAGCCCCAATTTCAGCGTTTTCCAATTTCTATGTTGTCAGTACTCTTCCCAAGGCTGGTTTCAAGCTACCAATGGTTGTTTGGCTTGCAAAATTCCTGAATATTTAGCAATCAGCTCTCACAAGCAGGCACAAGGTGCTCTAGCACACCACTGGCTGTCATGTCATGGCTTCAAGTTCTTCAGTTTTATGAAGATCTTTCTTAAAAGTTAAAGGCAAATCTTCTTGGCCCTAAAATCTTGTCTAGTTGGTACTGTGGATACATTTCCTGATAATACCTTTAAATGATACCATATCTTCCAGATTAATTTTGTAGCAACATCAGGAAAGTGATAATTTGGCTATTTGAGGCCCTGACTCATTTCCTCTGCCTCTGCATTTTTTAGTTTTCTAGAGCTGGAAATACTCATCACTGCACAGGGAAGCTCAGAGCTTCCCAATTCAAAGACCAACAGAAAGCAGAGCCTGAGACAGGGGCTTGCGTGGAAGTAGGTAGGGAAAGGCAATCCTGGTGTGTTATTGAGTTCTGGGCATCTGGGACTTGACCCCCACTGGAACCTCATGAGAAGTCTTGTAGAATGGCTTTCAGAATTTAGGGGGTTCCTGCAATGTGGGACTCTCGGCGTAAAGACGAGGAAAGTCCCAGGAAAACCAGGATGGGTTGGTCACCCTACCAGAATCATCTACCCAGGAGCTGGAAAAAAGGAATTTTTATCCACTAACTCCTGTCCTTCACTGGTTCAGTTGCCCCATGAGATGCCAACTCCTTGCACTCTCGTGTTTGCATATGTGAAAGTCAAAACACATTTCTGGAGGTGTCCAGAGAAGTGGAGTGAGAGCAGCCCCAGGGCAGAATGAGACGCGGGCCCCTGAGGTGAGGGACCGTAGGCTCACACCTCTGGCAGCCAGAGGCTGCAGCAATGGCTGGAGTAAAGCTAGGCTGAGAGGATGTGAGGCGGTGCACAAGGGCAGCCAATGCAGGGCGTGAAGGGCACGCAAACAGCCTTGGCCCCTGAGCTGGGAGGAGCTCAGACCCTCTGGGAGCTGGGGTATGGCGATGACTGAAGCCACTATGCAGTTTACCAGGCGGCCCTTTCATGAATCTACCCATGACAAGATGTTGACCCTTACATGGTTTTCCTTCCTCCCTCCCTCCCTCCTTTCTTCCCTTCCTTCTTTCCTCCATAGACTTTTTTTTTTTTTTAATGACATGCAGAACTTCCCCGACCAGGAATCGAACCCATGCCCCCTGCGTTGGAAGCGCGGAGTCTTAACCACTGGACCACCAAGGAAGTCCCCTTCTTTCCTCCGTAACTTCCCTTTTTCCTCCTTCAATAAATATTTAGTGAACATCTATCATATCCCAGGGACTATGCTAGGTACTTGAGATACAAAAATAATTAAACCCACTCCTTGCCCTCAAGTAGCATGTAGAGGAGGGACCAATCATACAACAGTTATAATACAATATAACTCTGGGAGAGAAACGGGCAGGAGGGGAAAGGGAGAGCCGAGGCTTTACATAGGAAGTAGTACTTAAGCTGAGTCTCTAAGGATGATGGTGATGACGTAATGGTAATAACAACAGATAACTTTGATGGCTATGGATGGATACTGATTATGTGCCAGGCCATGTTCTAAGGTTGGTTTATAGTACAGTACATTTAATCTTTATAACCGCCCTAAGGAGGTGCTATTATTATCCTTAATTTAGAAGTGACAAAGCTAAACGGCTGAATAATTAAGTTTTCCAAGGTTTAAGGCACATTGGCACAGACTGATATTCACCAAAACCCATTTTTTTCCTTCCTCCTGGGCACATAGCTAGACTACATTTCCCAACCTCCTTTGCAGTTAGATGTAGCCATGTGACTGAATTCTAGCTAATGGAATGGGAGCAGAAAAGACATTTCTAGGCCTGCCCCATAAAAACCCTCTATGTATATCCCCCATATGCTTTTCCCCTCCTGGATGTCTGGAAAGGTGAGCTTGGAAAGCACATGTTGAAAACGGTTTGGTCTCCATCAATCTGGGTCCCTAAAAAGAGGAGGGCTTGCCCCATTGATTATTCACCTGTCCAGCACTGTTCTTTGAGCAAGAAATAAACTTTGATTGTGTTTGAGCCACCATAGATTTTTGGGGTTTTTGTTACAGCAACATTTCCACCTTTTTTATTTATCAAGGAAGTTAGTTTACTGTAATTAGTACAGGAACATATGAGGAAGTGGCAGAAAATTAGGTTGAAAAGGTAAATAAAAGGTGTCATGTACCACATAAAAAAGTCTTATCTTCTTTTTTTTTCTAGAAGTACAGAAGAATTCTTTTAAGATGGAGCAGAAGGAAACAAAAAGGGTAGCTATAGCTCCAGTTGGGTAGAGAGGATAGCTGAGGGAGGTCATACCCAACGTATTCTTTTTTCTGAGCAATAAGAAGTAGAGTCGTCTTCCTAGGGGCATGCTGGGTGTGTGGGCATGTGGGTGGGCTGTGGGGGAGCAGGCTGGGAGCATAAGAAAAGCGGTGAAGGTTAATAATGTGAGAGACAGCAGTTAAGAGAGAAGCCTTTGAAGTGTGTATCAGTCAGATTCCTATAGGGAAAACAGATATCACTCTAGGTATTTCAAGTAGAAGAGTATTTAATACAGAAAATTAGGTGCTCACAGAACTGGTAGAAAGGCCTGAGAAGCAAAATTCAGGGGGACCCCCACTAGATTTCAGCTTCATTGCCTCTGAGCCAGAGATCTGCTGCCGTCTGACTCAGAAGTGTGCAGGAAACCATTGCCAACTTCAGAGGCCTCCACAGTCCAAGGCAGGTGAAACGCAGTGGCTACCGAAAAAAACTCATGTTTGGGAAGTCCAGCCTATTTTTAAGAATGTAACTACAAATTCTTTGAAATTCTTTCCACCTAGGCATGTGATCCCTTCCCTTGAGTCTAGGTAAGCTTCTGACTGCTTCAACCAAAGGAGCATGGCGAAATGGAGCTATGTGACTTCTAAGGTTAGTTCATAAATGGCCTTGAAGGTTCTGTCTTGCTTGCGGAGAACACTCGTCTAGGAGCTCGGAGCCGTCATGTAAGAACTCTGTCTACTCCAGGCTACCACGCTGTATGGAAGCACAAGCCACATGGAGAGGTCTGAAGGGGAGGCAGGAGGTTCAGAGAAGGCAATGAGACAATGGAGGCAGAGGGACAGAAGGAGATGTGATGATAGAAGCATAGGGTGGAGTGGTGCGGGCCACAAGCCAAGGAATGCTGGGAGCCTCAAGAAACTGGAAAAGGCAAGGTAACAGATTGTCCCTAGAGCCTCCAGAAAGAATGCAGCCTGGAGGTCCTTGTGACCTCCAGGACTGAATTGCTTTACCATACTGCTTTAAGGCACCAAGTCCGTGGTAATATGTTGCAGCAATAGCAAATGAATACAATGCCTGACTCTGAGTACACCCTCAGGAAATGTTAGTAAATAAGCAGATGAACTAGGCTACAAGCATCTCTTCTTATAAGAAAATGTGGAATTGTAATCTAGTATAATTTTAAAAGATTAATTTACTCCCTGATATCTAAGTATTAGGAGTTGTGATACGTTCAGTTCCCCTAAACTCCTAAACCCAGACTAAACGTAGACAGGAGTAAGCCAAACAGAAAAATGCTGTGTTTTAAGAAACAATGACAGGCAAAATTTATTGAACACTTACTATGTGCTTTATTTACCTTCTCTCATTGAACCCTCACAACAACCCTATGTGATAAGGGCTACTGTCATCATCCAGAGAGGGGCTAAATAATTTGTCCAAAGTCTCATAGCTCATAAGTGATAAGGCCTGGACTAGAACCCAGGCTGACTGACTCCAAAGTTCAAGCATGTACTGCCTTGGCGTGGGAAGGGAATAGCACAAGATGATGGAAAGCCTGCTGTCACCAGGTAAGGGTCCAGATCCACCTCTGCATGGCCCTGGAAAAGTTCCCCAACTTTGGGGTCTGGTCTCTTCGTCTAAAAAATGTGGCGGTTGGGCCAGATGACCTTCAAAGTCTCTTTTTGGAACAGAGTTTCTATAACTCTTTCCAACTTAAAGAAAAATCACACATGTCAAATGGGTGAAATAAGGACAGGTAAGCATCATATCCTGCACTGAAGGAACGTGCTACCTTTGGTAAGCAACTGGTAATTTCCAGTATCCATTTGCTTATTTTATCTCTTTACCACCACTGTTTTATAAATGTAACAAGGAGGAGTGTGATGGACTGATTACAAAAATGGTTCTAATTCTCCACTCCTCCCTTTAGTTATGCCCTTTGCAATGAGAACTTGCAGCTCTTCCCACCAAGAGATGGAGACCATTTCCCCACCCACTGAATATGGGCTATTCTTGTAACTTGCTTTGCCAAATAGAATAAGGTCAAAGTGGTGTGTGACCGTCCTAAGCCTAGGTCTTGCACTCTTCCAGGCTGTCTCAGGCCTCTACCTGTCCATGAGAAAAGCTCAGGCTAGCTTGCTGGATGATGAGAGATCACACAAAGCAGAGCTATGTAGCCAAGTAATCCAAGCCAAGGCCACGCGAGATTAGCCAGCCCCCAACCACTTGGTCAGCAAACCACAGATGCCAGCAAGCCCAGCCAAGATCAACCAAGACAAACCCAGAACATCAGAACCACCCAGCCACAGACTTGTTGCATGTCACTGTGGTTGTTTTTTATGCAGCTCTATTGTGGCGATAACTGATACAGTTCACTTTCAGGCAAAGCAGAAAGTCTGGCATATGAATTATGCCTGTATTAATCGAACAATTAATTAAACAATCAGGAAAATTAATCTAGGTTGCAAGCAACAGAAACCTGACTCAGATTTGCTTAAACACACAAGGGAATGTATTGGTTCATATTATTGAAAAGTCCAAGGGTAGACACAGCTAGATTTAGATGCTCCAAATTTGTCATTAGGAACCTGATTCTATCTCTTCATTCTATTTTTATCTGTCTTAGCTTCATTCTAATGCAAATATTCCCTCACAGGTCAAGATAGGCACCAGTAGCCTCCAGTTTACGCTCTATTGTATTTAACCATTAAATAGAAAGAGGGTTTCTGTTTCCCAACAGTTCAAGTACGAGTCCTAGGGAGGGGCTTCCCTGGTGGCGCAGTGGTTGAGAGTCCGCCTGCCGATGCCCCGGTCCAGGAAGACCCCACAGGCCGCGGAGCGGTTGGGCCCGTGAGCCGTGGCCCGTGAGGCCCGCGTACCACACACACACAAAAAAAGTCCTAGGGACAACATGCACTGGACTGACTAGGATCACAGACCTATCCCCAAACCAATCACTTTATTTTTTCAGGGAGATACACTGGACCTGGGTCTGGATCATGCATCCAACCCTGGAGATAGGAGATGGGTTGGAATTAAAACCACATGCACTGAGAATAAATAAAGAGGGGATTCCCTAAAAGAAAATAAAAGTAGTGCTACCCAAAGAATATATGGAAACTACGCATGTCTTCTATACTCCTCCATATTAGTAATGAATTAAAGAAAAAGAGAGTGAAGTAATGACTTCTCAGCATTGATTCTTCTGCAGAACAGTAGGCTGTTCACTGTTACCTGTAAAAACTTTTCAACATTCACGCCAAAGTAACTATTGTTATGCACAATTTTCTTCCACCCCACCAGATGAATGTCTAAAAATCAAATCTTGATCACATCTCTCTATCATGTAAGTAGATAATATCAAGTGGCCATACACATTAAGCAAGGTCTTAGGATAGTCATTAGAATTATGAGGCATCTGAACTTGATCTCAAAGACTCTTGACGTGTGCCCATGAGTCGTAAAATTGCTTGCAAGTCCTAACTGGAGAGGTAGGATAGTGCAGTGGCCAAAAGCACAGGTTCTGGATACAGTCTATGGATATTTGGGTTCCAGCTCTGACTGCTTTATGAAACTATGTGACTTTGGGTAACGCAGTCTCAGTTTTCCCATCAGTAAATGGGGATAATAACAGAATTTACCTTGTAGAAAGAGTAAATGAGTCATAATATGCAAAGCACCTAGAACAGTATCTGGTACATAGTAAGAGCTATAAAGTGTCAGCTATTCATCATCTGGGCAGACACGTGTGGCAACAAGTCTTTTGAACCTGGAGTAAGAAAGTCTGGCACCATCAATCAAAGGTGCGTGACCTCAGCGGAGTCACTTCTTGCCTCTGGGATTACTTTATCTATAATGTGACGGAAATTATATCTACTCTGCTTACCTTGCAGGGATGCCATAAGGATCAGAGGAGTTGACGGGTGCTAAATTCTTTAGAAACCTCCAAGTCCTTTATAAATAAAAGGCCTTATTAACACTAATTACCTCCATCTAGATTATCTGACTGTGTGCAATCAATGCAGTTTTTCATCCCACACTGCTTTGCGCAAAGAATCATTAGGGAAAAAACCCTGCTGCTGACAAATAATGGATACCCCAACCAAACCCTGTGCAAATGTCCTTAGGGATTGTTTTGTGACTTAATATTCACCATCACCTTTTATACCTAGCCTGAAGTAAAGTTCATGGTAATGGAAAGGGTATTAAATTGGTGGTCAGGGCACCTGGACTCTAGTTCCCAATGCTGCTGTTAATTTACTGTGCCATCTCAAGTGAGTCAATTGATTTCTCTGGGTTTCCCTAGTCTGTAAAATGGGGAATGCTTATAATGTTGTGATTGCATAGCTCTTGTGACAGAGATGTTCCTGGGCATTGGGATGTGGTCATTCTCGGTGGAGGATTACTCGTAACTTAGGTTAAATCCCCACTGAAATTCTGGAAAAGACATCTGCCCAGACAGTATTTTATTACAAATACAGTATTTGCTTAAGAGAATACATCCAAGAGTATATGTTGAAATGACAATGTCTTTGTCTCTAGAATTTCCCATGAATATAAGCAAAAATCATCTTACAGATGACCAAGAAGAGGATCGCAATCTTCCTTTCTCTGGTCCCACAAGGCATCTGGTGATGTCCTCTTCCATGGACCTTCCTCCACTGTCCTTGCCTTGGGACCACAGCAGCTCTTTCTAAGGGGCTGTTTCAGCAATTTCCTACCATGGTCTACTAAGCCTTATGTGATCTGCTCCCCAACCCTCTGACTTCCCCTCCTACTTGCTGTGTTCCTGATATGCTGGGCTCCTGGCTATTCCTGGACCAGACTGAAGCTCAATCCTGCCTCAGGACCTTTGCACTTGCTGTTCTTCTGCCTGGAATTATCTTCATCTCCAGAGGTCCTTCCCTCCCTTCCTTCACGTTTCTGCTTCCCTGATTACCTTATATAACATAGCAAACCCTTCTCACTTTGCTCTGGTGCTCCCTGAATTAAGTACCAGCTAAGCTGCAATAATAAAGAAATCCAAACCCAAAGTGGCTTATACTAGATAGACGTTTATTTCCCTCTTGTGTAACTGTCAAGAATTGAGCAGTCCAAAGCTGGGGGCTCTGTCATCTTCCACACTTGGCTTCCAAGGATGCTCCAGTCAATGCCATCTCTTAGCCAGTTGGAAGGAGAAAGAAAGGGTACAAAGCAAGTGGCTTTATCCTTCAGCTAATGACCTGACTGAAAGTTACACAAAACATTTTCACTCATATCCCCTTGGACTGAACTTGGTCACAACACTATATCCAGGTGCAAAATGGAGGGTGGGGGGGAAATGTAGTCTCTAATGCATGGTCATGTTACCAGCTAAAAGTTGAGATAGGGGTTCTTTTTAAAAAAAAATTTTACACAATTTTTAAAGGTTACGCTCCATTTACAGTTATTACAAAATATTGGCTATATTCCCTGTGTTGTACAATACATCCTTGTAATCTATATTACACCCAATTGTTTGTACCTACCACTCCCCCTCCAATGTTACCTCTCCCTGCCTCTCCTCACTGGTAACCACTAGTCTGTTCTCTATATTTGTGATTCTGCTTCTTTTTTGTTATATTTGCTAGTTTGTTGCATTTTTTATTAAGTGATATGATACATTATTTGTCTTTCTGTGTCTGACTTATTTCACTTAGCATAATGCTCTCCAAGTCCAACCATATTGCTGCAGATGGCAAAATTTCATTCCTTTTTATGGCTGAGTAGTATTCCACTGTGTGTGTGTGTGTGTGTGTGTTATTTTTTTGATGTTGACTTGTATAAGCGGTTGAGATAGGGGTTCTTTTTCTAAAAAATGAAAAGGGGAATGAATTCTGTGGAATAATTAAGCTTCTGTCACACTCTCTATCTACCTGCTGTATTTATCTCCATAGCACTTATTGCCATCTGACGGTCTACTAGAGATTTACATATTTATTTTTTGTTTCCCCACACTGGAATATGAGCCCCATGAAGGCAGGGAATTCATTTGTTTACTGTTGTCTCTTAAGCCTTTAGATCAGTGCCTGACACACAGTAGGCACTCAATAAAAATTCACTGAGTATGTAAATACATCTTTTTTTTTTCCCTAGCTGGTGTTCTGAGTCACTCACTTCTCTTTCTGATTCACTCTGAATCACACAGATCCAAATTTTCTTGGTTTCTAGTGTTAATGAGATTCTGGTCCTACTTCCTCTTGGAGCTCCCAGGATTCAAGAGCAGGGTGTTGTCTTTCTAGATCCCATCTCAAGTAGCCATGATCTTCTCCAAAGAACTTTTGGGTTTACAAGGAGAAGGAGTTAGGAGGAGATGTAATTTTTAAAAATTAATAGGCTTTATTTTTGGAGCAGTTTTAAGTTTACAGAAGAATTGAACAGAAAGTATAGTGAATTCCTGTATACCCCCTTCCCCTTCCCATACAATTTCCCCCATTATTAATATCTTGCCTTACTGTGGTATACTTGTTACAATGGATGGACCAATGTTGACACATTATTACTAACTAAAGTCTGTCTTTAAATTAGGGTTTACTCTTTGTGTTGTACTGTTTTCTTTTCTTTTCTTTTTTTTTTTTTTTTGCGGTACGTGGGCCTCTCACTGTTGCGGCCTCTCCCGTTGCGGAGCACAGGCTCCAGACGCGCAAGTCCAGCGGCCACGGCCCACGTGCCCAGCCGCCCCGCAGCATGTGGGATCCTCCCAGACCGGGGCACGAACCCGTGTCCCCTGCATCAGCAGGCAGACTCTCAACCACTGCGCCACCAGAGAAGCCCCTGTTTTATAAGTACTGACAAATGCATAAAATCATGTACCCACCATTACACAAACTATCACACAGAATAGTTTCACTGCCCTAAAAACCCCCTGTGCTTCACCTATTTGTCCCCTCCTCCCAGCCCCTGGCAACCACTGATCTTTTTGTTGTCTCCATAGTTTTGCCTTTTCCAAAATGTCATAAAGTTGGAGTCTACAGTATGTAGCTTTTTCAGATGGGCTTCTTTCACTTAGTGATATGCATTTAGGCTTCTTCTATGTTCTTCTGAAACTTGATAGCTCATTTCACTTTTTTAAATTTAATTTTTATTTTATATTGGGGTATAGTTGATTTACAACATTATGTTAGTTTCAGGTGTACATCAAAGTGGTTCAGTTATACATATACATACATCCATTCTTTTTCAGATTAATTTCATGTTATCAATGAATAATATTCTATTGTATGGATGGACCATTGTTTATCCATTCACCTATTGAAGGACATCCTGGTTGCTTCCAAGTTTTGGCAATTATGAGTAAAGCTGTTATAAACATCCATGTGCAGGTTTTTGTGTGGACATAAGTTTTCAATTCATTTAGATAAATACCTAGGAGAGTGACAGGTGGCTCATATGATAAGCCAATGTTTCGCTTTATGAGAAATAGGTAACTGTCTTCCAAAGTGGCTGTACCATTTTGCATTCCCACCAGCAATGAATGAGAGTTCCTGTTGTTCCACATCCTCTCCAGCATTTAGTGTTGCCAGTATTTTAGAGCTTAGTCATTCTAACATGTATGTAGTGGTATCTTAATGTCTTTCAATTTGCAACTCTCTAATGACATACAATGTTGAGCATCTTTCATATGCTCATTTGCCATCTGTATATCCTCTTTGGTGAGGTGTCTGTTCAGATCTTTTGCCCTTTTTAAATTGAGTTCTTTTTATTGTTGAATTTTAAGAGTTCTTTGCACGTTTTGGATACACATCTTTTATCAGATACGTGTTTTGCAAGTATCTTTCCCAGTCTGTGGCTTCTTTCCATTCTCTTAAGATGTATTTTTTTAAATAAATTTATTTATTTTGTTTTATTTTTATTTTTGGCTGCATTGGGTCTTCATTGCTGCGTGTAGGCTTTCTCTAGTTGCGGCCAGTGGGGGCTACTCTTCGTTGCGGTGCGCGGGCTTCTCATTGCGGTGGCTTCTCTTGTTGCGGAGCACGAGCTGTAGGTGCATGGATTTCAGTAGTTGTGGCACATGGGCTCAGGAGCTGTGGCTCGCGGGTTCTAGAGTGCAGGCTCAGTAGTTGTGGTGCACGGGCCCAGTTGCTCCGTGGCATGTGGATCTTCCTGGACCAGGGCTCAAACCGTATCCCCTTCATTGGCAGGCTGATTCTTAACCACTGCGCCACTAGGAAAGCCCCAACACAAAAATTTTAAGTCAGCTGTATAAGTATCATTTTGGAGGAAAGTGACAGAACCCAATTAAAATTGGCTTAAGCATACAAAAGTGGAATTAGTGAACTAAGGTGACTGAAAAGTCCAAGGACTGGGTGGATGGATCCATTGGCTCACATAAGCTCATCTCAATCAATCTCTCTCCCTCCCTGTCTCTCATCTACTTTGCACAGAGTTCATTCGCAGGCAGACCTCTCCATGAAGTGACACAATGGCCACCAACAGCTTCAGGCTCCTATCATCTTGCAAAACTTCAAGAAAAAGAAGCATCTCTTTCCCAATAGCTCTCACAAAACTTCCAGATAGGGTCCCTGGCCCAGCTTGGGACACATGCTTACCTCTGAACCAGTTAGTTGGCCAAAGAAATACAACTTAGGACACAGGCCCTCCTAGGTGTCTAGTCTGAACTTCAGACACTAAGAATGAGGGAAGAGTGATTCCTCAAAGGAAAATAAGGATGCTGCTTCCAGAGGAAGAGAGAACAAACACTGTCAAGAAATCAACAAATGTCTACCATAACATCCAAGCATTTATTTCTCTAAACCTGTCCCTGTCCCTTCTAGTTCACACTCTTAAGCTGTGGGGTGGCAAAAAGGCAAACTGAAATTAGAAGACCTGAATTCAAGTCCTTCCACCACTTAGAAGTTCTCCGATCTTCAGATCCCTTATCTTTAAAGTGAGGATAATACAACCTACCTTGCAAATGTGGATAGGAGAACAAAATAATGATAACAGCAAATACTTATAAAAGACTAAACAGTAATAATAGTAAGCACATTCTATAGCACATGGGATGTGCCAGGCAACGTTCTAAGTGCTTTAACATACAGGAGGTCAGTGATTCCCAAACTTTAGCCTGCAGCAGAATCACCTGGAAGGCTTGTGAAAGTACAGATTACTGGGCCCCGTCCCCAGAGTTTCTGATTCAACAGGCTTGGGGTGAAGCCTGAGAATTCACACGTCTAACAAGTTCCCATTGGGTGCCGATGCTGCTGCTTGGGGACCACACTTTGATAACCAAAGTATTAGGTTAGTGACTCTTCGGAACAGCTCCATGAGGGTCACCAGTATTACCCCTAACTTGGTGGTGAGTAAACTGAGGTTCACATAGCAGTGACAAGGGTGTGAGCCTGGGACACTTGGCAGCAGAGTCCAAGCTCTCCTCTCCTTCAAAGAAGCAACTAAGATGTAATAGGACAAAAGCCAATTCGGATGCAGATATAACCAAGGGGAGGGTGGGAAAATGGAGAAGGGGAGATAAATCCAAACTGTGAGACCCTTATCCTTCCTACAGAAGATGTCAAGTTAAGGATAAAAATAAAGAGTAGAAATCATGAAAGTGGGTATGTAAAAATATGTATGTGTTTAAATTGTTCAAAAACCAGGTTAATTTAGGTTATCCTCTGACATCTCTTAAAAGAAAATAAGGAATTTAAAGTTCACGACAGAAATGCCAACGGTGAGTGAAAGTGGGGAAGGAAAACAAGCTTGAACACAGAAGGCAGTAGCGTGTGTGCACGTCTGTATGTGTGTTTCAGGAGGTGGGGAAGGGTGTTCCAAATATTTTAACACCGACAGAAAAACTGCACCAGCTCCCCTGTAAAATGCTGAGTCACTCACTGTATTAGACAGTAAAAGTGGCAGCAGTGTCAATGATCTGCTCTCTGGAAGAGACATATTTAAAACCGAAGACAACAACAGCCTTCTTCTTGAGCAGATGCTGCAAAATGAAACGCCTAAGGGGGCCAGGTGGGTACCTCAGACATAAACCAGCGAGGGGGTCAGGGCTTGCACTACAGGGAGTGATTGCTGCTCTTCCAAATGTGCGCCCAGGGTTGTGGATTTTTTTAATTTTTCAAGAGAAGCTAGAAATCTGGATTTTCACTTGAAATCTCCAGATGTTTTACAAATTAAAATATTTCAAGAACACTTTTGGTAAGCAAAATATATCTGTGTGTTACACTGGGCTGGTGAAGCCTACCACTTTGCAATTTCCGGTCTAATGTCTCTGATGCCTGAGGCATAAACCGGGAAAGGAGAATAGAAGCTCAATGGTCTCAGTGCTAAAAAGCGATCATATGGTTGAAAAAGAAACAATAAAAATAAGAAAGACTGTTCATATAGGCATGTATAAGTTACAAGAGACTTTGACCTGCTTTATGTCAAAGGATCTCCTTACTAACCAGCAAGTAAAAAGGCAGACTTGGCTATTACTTAAAGGTGAGGAAACTGAGGCTGAGAGATTAAGTCACTGGTCCAATTATCAGCTAATACATGGAAAATCCTAGAATTGGGATCCAAATGTTCTTCTGAATCCAAACTCCATGCTCTTGCTGCCTCCCGATTTATACACAACAGTGAACATGGTTCTCACAAGAAGGGAATGATCTTTGGGTCAGCTTCTCTTAACTACTGTAATTAAGAGTTACTAAAATATCTTCCTTGGCCACGCTTTCTTCTTTTCCCTTCACTCCCCTCTATCAGTTTGAGATCTCACTTCCTTGGTCCCTTGTTCTGAGTCAGAATCATTTCCCGTTTGATATATTGCATCTTTTGAGCCCCACCATGCAGACCTGCCCCCTTCCTGACATCACGTACAATATCTTACTAATCTTTCAAGAGCCTTGGATTACTGTTGTCCCCACTTTACAGTTAAGGAAACTGAGGCTCTCCCTACCTCTGAGTTTCACCCTGTTCTTTGTTTTACTTTTTATTAACCCAAGGATACTAAGGGTGATACCAATGCCCAATGATAACTTGAGAGGATGTGGCTTTGGATTAAGAGCTAAAAACAACCAAATTGGGCTTCCCTGGTGCCGCAGTGGTTGAGAGTCTGCCTGCCGATGCAGGGGACACGGGTTCGTGCCCCGGTCCGGGAAGATCCCACATGCCGCGGAGCGGCTGGGCCCGTGAGCCATGGCCGCTGAGCCTGCGCGTCCGGAGCCTGTGCTCCGCAACGGGAGAGGCCACAACAGTGAGAGGCCCGCATACCGCAAAAAAAAAAAAAAAAAAATTTGTATTTGACTACTTTGAACCCTTGCATATACTGCTCCTTCCCTTGTTCCCTCTACCTAGATAACACCATTTGTGTCCATGCTCCTCCCTTGCCTGGTTTTCTTCTATCCATCTTCCAGATCTCAGCTTAGATGTCACCTCCAGCTAGAAGCCTTCCATGTCTAGGCTAGGCAAACTTCTCATGTGTTCTTATAGTCCCTTGGGCTTTAAATTAGAGTGTGCACTAAGGAAACAAAGATTAAAAAGCAAAACTTCCCAATCAAGCTTAAGAAGGAAGGAAAGAAAGAATTATGTGTCTAAGTGAACTAGCTGGAATGGATGGGGCAGGCAGAACCATTGCGGTAAAAAGAAACAGAGGATTGCAAGGGGTATTTAAGGCCTTGGCATGGAGGGCAAAAGCTGGGGGGCAAGAAGATTCATAAGTAAACAGTGGTGTTTTTCGTGGCTGCTTTGGATATTCCACAGAACCTCAGAAACAGCTTTGGGAGAAACCTTAAAAATCCTGTGGCACAACCCGCATCCAGTGCCGGAGTTACATTAGTCTTGAGTTTGTCAGGGTTAAACAAAGTACTGTACACTTTGTTAATTCAACAAACATTCATTAAACTCTTAAGTTCACGGGATACACTGGTGATACAAAGTTGAAAAAGTACATGGTTTCTGCCCTTAAGGAACTTGTCAGGTAGCCAGACAGTAGACTACTTATCCATTCAGCAAACATTTATACCATTCTCTGTGTGCAATAGAATTCCTTGAAAAACTGGTATTATTATCACTTCCTTTTAATAGATCAGGAAGTTGGGTCTCAGAAAGGTTAGGTAACTTGTCAAAGGTTGTGCAGTTATGGTACCTGGCACCTTTCATCCATTAGCTTCTTTACTCTGCACAACAACGCCCTATAAGGTAGGTGCTTTCATTAGCTCCATTTTACATAAAAGGAATTGAGGCTCAGAGAGGGTAAATAACTTCCCCAAGACTACACCAGTAATAAATGGCAGAGGTAGGATTCAAACCCAGGCAATCTGGTTCTAGCATCTATGCTCTTAACCACCATGTTGTATTGATAAATTGTTCAACCAGAGCTGTCAATATTATACGGATCATATAATGAGTAACAATGCAATATATAACTTGTGTCAGTTTTTTGATTTTCATGTTTCTCTCTACTCCTTATTGTCCCATTAACTCCATTACCAAAAATAAATGACAGAGAAGCAAAAGGGCACAATTATCTGGAGGTAATTTTAGCAATAGGTTGGGAACATTGCTTAGAGTAGGGGCTCTTACCCTCAGGTAACTTCAGACTTCTCTTTGAAATCATCTATACATTTTAGTGTGAATGAGCTTATTAGTACTTTTCTGAAGAGAAGGTCTACAGCTTTCTTAGACTCCTTGAAGGCTCTATGACCCAACAAGGTGAAGAACCACCTAAAGAAAAGAAAAAAAGCCAATTAGCTTACTGGAAGCCAGTCAAACATTGGGCACTTCTATATTTTATTATTAAAAAATAAAATCCATAAATGCTATGAATCCATTAAAAATATTTACAGCAACCCTGTGACAACATAAAAACATTGATGTTGTAATGCCAATAACAATACGAAAGTGTTTTATCTACTTTACTTCTTCACCTGATTGCCTCCTCAATCCATACATATTTCGCTTCCTTTCCTCTACACCGGACCTTACTTGTCAAGGTCATCAGTGACCATCACCTTGTCAGGCTCAGCAGCTACTTCTCTCTCCTCAGTTTTCACTATAGTTGGCCACTGGCTCTGCTTCCAGGCCAGGACTAGTCTGTTTCTACCTCACTGTCTCTCTTTCCCAGTCACCTTTCTGGTCACTGCTAAATGGTGGAGCATTCCAACGTTCAACTTGGGTCCTCTTCTCTTCTTTGTCCTCCTTTTCATCACTCTCTCCCTAAAACATCTCATCCAGTTCCATGGCTTTAAATAACTTCACACTTTCTGTAAAGTGTATTTAAGTCACACCTCCAGCCCTGACCTCTACACTGAGCTCTAGGCAGGAATATATTCAGTTTGTCTACTGACTATCTCTTCTTGGCTATCTAAGATGTAAGCACCTCAGACTAAACATTTCCAAACAAAATTATTATTAATATTATCAGTCTCTTTTTCAGCTCACAGAACAGAGCATGGCCCATAGCAGACTGTCAAGAAATATTTGTTTAATGAGTAAGTGAAAAAACATACACACACACACACACACACCTGTTTGTATAATTACGTTTAACAACAGGACATAAGAATGGTAGGAAAATACCAAAACGTTAACTGGTTGTTCATGAAACCATGAGTTTTCTTTAAAAGTCCTTTCCAATTTTAAATGGAAAAATAGTGGTTAAGAATATCAGACATTGCAGGGGTGGGATAGGGAGGGTGGGAGGGAGGAAGACGCAAGAGGGAAGAGATATGGGAACATATGTATATGTATAAGTGATTCACTTTGTTATAAAGCAGAAACTAACACACCATTGTAAAGCAATTATACTCCAATAAAGATGTTAAAAAAAAAAAAAAGAATATCAGACATGGGAACTCAGTGACCTCTGCCAGACTGCCACTTACCGGCTGCACATCCTTGCTTTCTCCGTATGCCAAAGGGACTCAGAAATATGTACCTCATCTGTAGTCATGCAACGTTCACAATGCGCTTTACTGTGAAATTATGAACGTAAAGAGCTTTGCCTGGTGCAGTATACATAGTGAGAGGTAGTAGTTGTTGGCTGTTAATGATGACAAGCATGTTTTCTTTTATGATAAAAATACATTTTTCTTATAAACCTTTACTGAAGGGAGTTCAAAAAACTCCACACCCACATACGCACTGAGCCGGAGCCTCCCAGTCTCCAGCCGGCTGCAGGGGGCGGGCGCGCCTGCTCCTTCCGCTTCTTCCGCCCACGTGACCCGATCAGCCGGCTACCCGTCTCCAACATGGCGGCGCCCGGGGGCTCAAGCTGCACGTGTGAAAGAGCCTGAGTACGTGGGAGTGCAAGTGTGGGAGCCAGTTTCCCTTGTCTACAGTCAGTAGCATCCCTTCAACCCTTCCCGAGATCCTCGCGGGCCGCCGCCCCTCTGCAGCCATGAAGCCAAAGCCAGTTTCCCACAAGATCGAGAACACTTACCGGGTGAGTGAAGAAACTTGGCCGTGGGACTAGTTCTCAGCGGAGCTCCCGGGGCTACAGTGCTCTGGGCCGAGCGAAGGTCATTTGTCCGGAGGCTCTAGCAAAAGAGCCTCTCTCTCTCTCTCTCCGGGTGTAGTAAATATGGGATGGGGAAGGAAGCTTCAACTGCAGATTTCGCCCATGTTTTGTGGCGTCTGGCCTGGCTGAGACTTTTCTTCAGGCCAGAGTTAAATTCAGTGTCACAAACTAACTGCTTAGGAATTCTTTCCTGCTCTTTTATCCTTGAAGACCGAATGGGGGGCGGGCCGGTGGGAGGAGGTGAGGGATTCCAGCTACTGGCTACTACACCACTTTCCCGGTTGGCTCCTTGAGGGTTTCTTTGTTACTCTACAGCCGTAGGTCTGTATATGTTTAAAAACACTGTTGTTGCCACGACTTAGCCAGATCCTGTACTTGCAGCAGGGTATGAAACCTAGCAGTAGATCTGGCGAGGCCACGTTGCTAGCTTTTACCTAGGTCAATCCACCAGTCTAGCATGGAAATTTTGTTTGAAATGACATTTTGCAAATATATCCATAGAACTATTTCATTATCTTCGTACATTAGTGCAGTGCATGTCTTTCAGTTTGTTTTTAAGGTTATCTTTTGTGATTTGTCAGAGATGTCTACTTCTATTTGTAAAACTCAGTTATACATTTTATGATTGATTGAAAATACAACTCTGAAATTGAAAGCGAAGCATAACATTTCTAATGATAGAACGTAAGGAGGCACATTGATCCTTTAAACTTTATACTTCCACGAGGAAATTGTCCACATATGATTGTGATAAGTATAAAATGTGGATGTGTTGTAAATATACTTCTCCCCCACAGTTTCTTACGTTTGCTGAACGATTGGGAAATGTGAATATCGATATTATTCACCGGATTGATAGAACTGCAAGCTATGATGAGGTAAGAGAATGTTAAATGAGCTGATCTTCAAGTATTCATAGTTGGTTTTTTAGATTCTCTTTGAAGTGAATTTCTCAAGCCATTCTTTTATGAACGTGAAATGCATTAGACCTGTGCTGTCTCAAACATAACAAATTAGATTTAAAGTAAAGTAAATTAAAAATTCTAATGCTCAGTAGCCATATGTGGCTAGTTGCTACCATACTGACCAAGTGCGGACATGGAACATTTTCCATCATTGCTGAAAGTTCTATTGGGTGATGTGGTGTTAGAAAATTTACTTGATTCTCAGGTGGCTTCTGATTCCAGCCACTCCCTTCCCATGTGCATTCTGAGCACTGCTACAGATCCATATTCTTGAAACTACAATTTTAAAGAGGTTTTGAGCAAGTCACTTTCCTGGGGCTCAGTTTCCTCCTTTATTAATAAACATGGGGGAGCTAAACCACATAATTTTTTCCAGTTCTAACCGTGCTGTAACTCAGTCACACCTCTACTCAAAAATCTTGTTTTCGCTGCATCAAGTCATTATTTCTCTGCCAGCCTTTTAAGGTCCTGTATAACGTGCCTTTAAATTAGGGATTCAATGTCAGTTTTTACTGTTTTTCACTTGACTCTAGTCAGACTCCGCTCACTATCTCTTTGAATGCCTTGTCTCCAGTATGTGAATTCAGTGTGTTAATGATGTTATCTAGGTAGGCACATAATGCTTTGGGAACTCACCGTGAAGTGATCCTAACCTAGATTCTGTGAGGGTGTAAGGTGAGGTGTCAAAAAAGGTGAAGTGGACTAGGTGATACCTGAATTGAGTCTTGTTTGTATAGGTTTTAGCATGGCAAAGAGAACAGGAAAGGCTGTTTCAGGCTGAGGAAGAAGCCTTTATAAAGGAACGGAGGCTAAAGAGAGCATGTCACATTCAAGTAACTCCAAAGCATTTCAGTATGCTTATAATTGCCTGTGGGATGTTTGTTTATGTTGATGGTGACTGCAGATGGGCCAAGCGGGTAGCTGGTGAGAGATAAAGCTGAAGAGATAATCAAGGACCATGAAGGGCTTCATATGTCAAGCTAAATTTGGATTTATCCTGAAGCTATGGGAAGTCATTCTAGGATTATAAGGCAGGGGAATGTGTGACATGATCAGTTGTAAATTTTAGATCTCTCTGGCTTTAATGTGGAGGAAAGAACAACCAGTTGCTCTGGAGTCAGGGTAACCAGTTGTGATGATTCGGTAGTCATCTAAGTAAGAACTTTTCTCTCATATAAATATGTACAAATATTTATAGAGGTCTTTTTTTTTTTAAAGAAAAATTGGTTCCTACCATATACTTCACTATGAAACTTGCTTTTCTCACTTTGAAAGTATACTATCAACATCCTTCTAATTTAATAATAGATATAATTCTTTTTAATAGCAACATAATATACCTTATTATGTACAGACCATAATATGTATACCAACCATTTTCCTTTTGTTGGATATTTAGGCTGTTTTATGTTTCCCCCCACTACAATAAAGCTGAATGAATGTCTTTATACTTGTATATTTACAAATTTTATAAGAAATATCTCCAAAAAGGGAATTGCTGGATCAAAGGGCATACCTGTTTTTAATGTTAATAGAAATGCCAGATTACTTATCTATCAGGTTGTAGCAATTCATATTTCCAAAAGCAGAATGAAAGAACTGCAAGAGTCAACATTTTTCTTGGCCTAAAATTGTGAAAAACAGAAAATAATTTTTTTTTAGTGTGACTATTACTTAGTTTTAAATCTTCTGCCCATATTTTATACCTGATGCTTTTTTAGGTGTGTTAGTTAATGCCCTGTTTAAAAAAAAACTAAGAGGAGTTTTTCAACTCTTGACTATCATCACTGTCTTAACGTATTAATATATCATTATTCTTATTTACTCTGATTATAGTTTTTCTTCGAGTTGTCTGATTAATGGACTGCTTTAATCTTGGCAGGAAGTTGAAACCTACTTTTTTGAGGGCCTGCTGAAGTGGAGAGAACTGAACCTTACGGAGCACTTTGGTATTTTCTATTTTGTTTCTATTTTATTCACCCATCATTTGTACTATGTATGGTCAAAACAGCTAAATATTGGTGTGATGGAAGAGCAGAACTTATTCTTTTTTTTTCTTTTTTCCCCACCCAGGGAAATTTTACAAAGAAGTTATTGACAAATGCCAGTCGTTCAATCAGCTAGTGTATCATCAAAATGAGATAGTTCAGAGTTTGAAGACTCACCTGCAAGTCAAGAACAGTTATGCCTATCAACCCCTTTTGGAGTAAGTAGCATGTTGAAAGAAAGGCAACAACATTTATCTGAATTTTAAGAAAGGTTGTTTTATAGCTACATATGCTTTAGATCTGGTGTTTGTAATTTAGAAACAAGAATTTACCTTTTTTTGTTAGATGAAAGTATTAGTACATTACTGTAAAGCAGAATCTTAGGGGTATACTTTTTTGCTTTTTATACTTTAACAAGAACCTGATTTTTCTTTGACCCTATAGGAATGATTGAATATAACTTGTGATGGAAGGTACAAGCTCTAGCCTGATTTCTTTGCTCAACTCTTAAAACGTGAAAAATTTTATACCTCTCTTGAGACTTGGTTTAGTAGCTTTAATTAATCCTTTCATCATAGGCGATAGGTTATCATTTGTGAAACAGATTTGTAGTATTTGGTTTTTGATCTACATGTATCAGAATCAGTTACCTCTCCTTATTTTTTTCATCCAGTTTAGTTGTACAGTTGGCACGAGATCTGCAGACGGACTTCTATCCCCATTTTCAGGACTTTTTCCTGACTATCGCTTCAATCCTGGAGACTCAGGACACGGAGTTGTTAGAATGGGCTTTCACCTCACTGTCCTATCTGTACAAGTACCTGTGGAGACTAATGGTGAAGGACATGTCCAATATATACAGGTGACCATTTCTCTCTCACATGGGTTTTTCTTTTCTTCTTCTTCTTCTTTTTCTTTTTTTGCTTTAAAATTTTATATATGATTCAGTGCTATTTAGTAAATCTATAGTTATGAAACCATCACCACAATCCAGTTGAAGAACGTTTCCATCATCTCCAAGAGATTTCTCATGCCCATTTGCAGTCAGTTCTGCTCCCCGTCTGCATCAGTTTTGAAAGCAAAAGCAATATACATATATCGAATAGTCAAGATTGCCTCTGGGGAAACAACTGTGTGCTTGAAGCCCCTAAGTAGAATGATCCTCTTCTACAATGATATTTTTTAGCATTTAATTTTTTAATTTTTTATTTTTCGGTCAAGGGCAGTTTTTATTGATACTGACAACAAGCAGATACTTTCTGACTCCCATCTGTATTTAATGAAAACATGTATAATACCTGTCACTTGCACCTGCTGACGTGGCTACCTAACTTTAATATGTTCTTTAACTGGCCTTTTCCCTGTCTTCAGTCTGACGCCAAACTTCCTTTCCAGCTCAGTCTCTAATTCTTTTCTTATAAAACGTTGGTTCTCCAGCCAAAGTGGTCCGTAGTCTGTTCCATCGGTCTGCATTGACCTGACCTTCTCTTATCTCCAGCTATTGAAACCAGACCCCCCACCATCAAAGCCTGACTTGAATCCATAGCTTCCACATACGTGCCCGGGCACCTTGTCCAGAAATCACAGCTTTGTACTCTGAACATGTCTGGCATTCTATACCACTTATGTCACACAACTTCTGTTATAATCGTTTGTTCTAATGTAATGGTGTCCTCTACAAACCTATAAACTCTTCAAGAACCCCATCTTAAATATTTGCATTTTCCTAGCCCCTAAAATACTGATTAAGACAAAAGAGACACTCAGTATTTGTAAGTAAGTGTGGACAGGGAAAGAGAATGAATTTTGTACCAGCTTGTTGTTTAAAGTAAGGCAAAGATTGTTTGTAATCTATTTCAATCTGGGACTTAATGGAATTTCTACTTGGCGTCCTGATTACTTCTACATACTTCAATTGGCACAGGAACACGTAACATTAACCTTTTACTCCAACCCAGTATAAGTATGGATATGGGATAGGACTGTCAATTTTGTTTTTGTACCACCTCCCTTCACTCTGTCCTCCTGTGAACACGGAATGAGAAAGAAATATTTTTCTGACCTTTACTAGTTCTCTATGAAGATTTTGGTACAACGTATTAGAAACCGAGATTACGTCATTAAAGACCAGCAAGATCTCGGGGGATATATAGTTTATTTGATTTCATGACGTCTGCTGTTACTTTTATATCTCCTGAGTCAGGCTCTCTAGTTATAAATTTATTTGCTTTCTGTATGACATCTTCAACAGCCTGGATATTTTCACTTGACTGTTGTTGAAATCAAAGTCTACACATTCCTGTTCAAGCCAGCTCTTCTCATTCATTTGTGTGTTCAGTAAATATGTACTCAATGCCAGGCTTTGTTTGTTTGCCCAGTTTCTAACGGTGATACCAGCATTCTTCCCATCACTGAGATTTGGCCACTTAGAGGCATCTTTGACCCAGTTGTCTTCAAGGACTTTACATCTTTTTGATTCTACTATTCACGCACTCAATCCAGTGACTACTTATTGTACACTGTGTATCAGGCTTGAGATGCACTCACAGATAAACCAGATAAAAATCCTTCTAACGAAGTTTACATTTTATCAGGGGGAGAACATCTTGGGCATGGGGCTGGCATGAGCGAGGAACAGTGTGGAAGCCTGGGTGGTGCAGCAGCGTTTATGGGGGAGAGTAATCACGCGATCTCAGAGATGTGGTAGTGGGGCCTGACCATAGAGGGCCTTGTGGACACTATAAGGTCTTCGGTTTCATTGCAGGGACTCTTGAAATGTCTCTTGGGTTCATCCATTGCCATTTCCCTCTGCCACTGGCCCTCTTTCATGCCCTTGTTTGCCCAAGCTTTTATGACTTGAATAACTTCCTAGTTGGACTGCCAGCCTCTTCTTTCTTCCTTTATATCACCCTATACTGGTGCCCAATTTCTCTTTCTGAAACTATTCATTTCTTATTCAGCCAACACTTATTAGTACCTGCTATGACCAAGGAACAATTAGGTGCTGGGGATATGGCAGAAATAGGAGAGATATATTCCATGCTCTTCTTTCATTTGGGAGACCAGTTTAAACAATGTGATTATATGAGTCATTATTTAGTTACAGCTGCGTGGCTGTATGACCTTGAGTATGTTTCGTAGCCTTTCTGCCCCTATTTCGTTATCTATAGGATGGGGATAACAGTTCCTACACCACAGAGTCGTTGTGCTGATTAGATGAAGTAACATAGTAAGTGCTTACTTAAATGTAAGCTAGAGTCCCCACTCCTTTGCCTAGTGTTCAGAGCCACCTGTTGACTTGAATAGCTTTATCTGGAGCTGCCTTCCCTACCCATATCATCCTTCTTCCTTTAGACAGACCAGCCTCTCTGATAACTCTCTCTCTTTTTATTTGTTTATTTATTTATTTTTGGCCGTGTTGGGTCTTCGTTGCCGTGCACGAGCTTTCTCTAGTTGCAGCGGGCGGGGGCTACTCTTCAGTGTGGTGCCTGGGCTTCTCCTTGCGGTGCTTCTCTTGTTGCAGAGCACGGGCTCTAGGCGCGGGTCTGAGTAGTTGTGGCACGCGGGCTCAGTAGTTGTGGCTTGTGGGCTCTAGAGCACAGGCTCAGTAGTTGTGGTGCACGGGCTTAGTTGCTTCGTGGCATGTGGGATCTTCCCGGACCAGGGCTCGAACCCATGTCCCCTGCGTTGGCAGGTGGATTCTTAACCACTGCGCCACCAGGGAAGTCCCTTTCTGTTATCCCTTGACTGTGATCACTTCTGCCCACCCTGTGTTTGCTCTTGCTTTGATCTCTGGCAATATGCACTCCATTCACCACCTGGATTCTTCCTGTCATTCAGGGATCACTACAAGTTTCATCTTTTCATAGTCTTTCTTATATGACCAGTGCCACCAATCCTAGGATTCTTAATGTCTATGATCGTCAGTCTTCTGTTTGACATGTGGGTGTCGTGGTAATCGAATGAGATTTTAAACTGCTGATGTTATTATACCTGCTACATCTTTCTTGCATGCCTTGCACAGTGTTGGGCATATAGTTAACATGTAGTACGTGTTTATTAAAATGATGATTAATTAAACATGTCTTATTTTCTCATTTATAGCATGTATAGTACACTCCTGGCTCATAGAAAGCTACATATAAGAAATTTTGCTGCTGAAAGCTTTACTTTTTTGATGAGAAAGGTTAGTTTGATCATTTATGTGTTTATTGCTCATTAATCCTCAAGAATCTGATGAACGGAAGCAGATATCTTTCATAATATAGTTATTATGGACTAATATTTTTTATATAAAGAGAAACTTGTTACTGTTTTGAGTTTATCTCACCATAAGGTGGTTTTTGCTCACTAATGTGAAATAATTGGGGTTACTCTTTTATTCTTACTTAATGTATCTATATATTCTCTAATTCAAGTCAGTCTATGCATGAACAGTGAGATTAACAGAAATTTTTATAAAAATTGCCTGGAAGGAACTGATTGTATAGTGTCATTTGTGTTTGTTTTTAATAGAGTTTTTGTAATAAAACAAAAACATTGCTATTAAATTTCTTTTATACTCATAAAATATAAGCATACTATTTACTTTAAAAGATAGAATGTTGCCTTAGGTAGTTTTTCTTGGTACAAAGCTGCATATTATACCAATGAATTAATCACTCTTTTGTGTGACATTACAAGTGATAATATACTCTTGCAGCAGTTTGAAATCATTGCAAGTGTCACTATTCCTTTTAGAATTTTTATCCTAATTACGTTTAAATATGAATCTTTAGAATAGCAAATAATAATTATTCATTAGGATATGTTTATGTTGTAAATACAGTTTTCCATTTGCATTTTGTGTTTTAGGTTTCTGATAAAAATGCACTTTTCAATTTAATGTTTCTTGATCTTGATGAACATCCGGAAAAAGTAGAAGGAGTTGGACAGTTGCTCTTTGAAATGTGCAAAGGAGTTAGAAATATGTTTCACTCCTGTACAGAGATGGTAAATAACTGGGAGGAGTTCCTTGAATCTATGTGAAAGGGGTTAAAAGAAAATAGATAAGATTTACACAGATGACATGGAGAGAGGATTGCCTAGAATAAATAGAAAACATTCAATGGGGCGCATTAGGGCTTTAAAAAACAGTGCTTACCTACTGTAGGCCCTGGGTCATTAGGTATTTTTCATTTAAAAAACAATCACTGCTGGGGCTTCCGTGGTGGTCCAGTGATTAAGACTCTGAGCTTCCACCGCAGCGGGCACGGGTTTAATCCCTGGTTGGGGAACTAAGATCTCATTTGCCATGCAGCACGGCCAAAAAATCAATCCGTCAATCAAAAAATTTAAAAAATCACTGCTCTCTTCATCCTGGGTGCTAGAAGGTGACATAAATTGATCGATGGGGGGCGGGGGATACTGTGTGATAAAATTCCCCATCCTAGTTTGGAAATTCTTTTGGGACATGTAGTTAACCACCAGAGCTGCCATATCCTTGATTATCCTGGATCAGATTTTAAGGTAGCTTGAGCAGAGTGGGGAATAAGCAGAGAGGGAAATACCAATGTAATACTTGAGAATAAGAGTGTGCATGTTCATCTTCATGATTCTTGGATTCCCACAGGCAGTGAAGCTAATTTTGCAAAAGCTAGGACCAGTTACTGAAACAGAAACTCAACTTCCATGGACTTTAGTTGGAGAAACACTCAAAAACATGGTCAAATCCACAGCGTTCTACATCTACAAGGAACATTTTGGTATATTTTTTGAATGTTTGCAAGTGAGTTCTGAGTTTTAAGTATTTGTGTGTAATTAGGAGTCTAAGAGTTAATTGTTGTTCTTAATTAAGCAGATCACTCCTGGATATTGTATTTTATAATTGTTGTCATCATATTTTTATATACTTACTAGGATTTTCCTTACCTCTATCCCCTGTACTATTTTTACTTGCTTTGATATCTTGAGATGCAGTAGAGCATAGTGGTTAAGAGCACAGGCTTTGGAGCCAGAGTCCTCTGTTTGAATCCTGGCTTTGTCACTTACTGCTAGTGTGACTTGGGAAAATTTAAGCCTCTGGTCCTCAGTTTTTTCATCTGGGAAATGGGGATAATAGTATTCCCTGCCAGTGAGGATTATGAGGAAATACTCGTAAAGAACTTACAACAGTGCATTCAGAAATGTTAGCGGTTATCATTAGTGACTCCCAGTAAATGTGTCTTTTTCTTTCACAGAAAAAGAATGTGAAAATTTGAACTGCTTCACACAATATTTTCATTATTAACAGATGAGTTTGATCTTTGGTAGTTATTCTTTCTTATAAATTCTTCACTTGCAGGAATCACTCCTGGATCTACATACAAAAGTAACCAAGACTAACTGTGGGGAAAGTTCTGAACAGTTTAAAAGGTTGTTAGAAACATATCTGATACTTGTAAAACATGGAAATGGATCAAAGATAACCAACCCTGTTGACGTTTGTAAAGTGAGTTCCCAACTTAATTTGCTTAGAGCCTATTCATTAGAAGCTGATTGCTAAGTGTGCATTGTTTTTCCTTTTATTTTACAGGTGTTGTCTCAAACATTACAAATAGCCCATCTCTCCACATCTTGCCGGGCGGCCCTCTTGGATGTAATTTCTGCTTTGATCCTAGGTGAAAATGTTTCCTTGCCAGTGACCCTCATCAAAGAAACCATAGAAAAAGTAATTTACTTTTGCAGATATTAACTGAGTAGTTAATACTATGTTTAGCGTTGAGTAAGCCTTCTGGGGAATATAAATGAAGCTTGGCAAAGGCTCTGTCTTCAGGGAATTTATAATCTTGTTAAGGAGATGTGAATCGCGTGCTTTAATGGAAATAAGCAAAACAAAATGTGATAAAAGCTAAATCTGTTGAGCAAATATTCACCAAACAAATATTTACTTAACCAAGTTCAGGCTATGGACTAGATATTGTAGAGTGGACACTTTTATTTATTTATTTATTTATTTTTGCCTGTGATTTTTTTTTTTTAATTAATATTTTTTAAATATTTATTTATTTATTTTTATTTTTGCCTGCGTTGGGTCTTCGTTACGGCGCATAGCCTTTCTCTAGTTATGGCGAGCGGGGACTACTCTTCGTTGCGGTGCGCGGGCTTCTCATTGTGGTGGCTTCTCTCGTTGCTGAGCACGGGCTCTAGGCACGCGGGCTTCAGTAGTTGAGGCTCACGGGCTCTAGAGCTCAGGCTCAGTAGTTGTGGCGCACAGGCTTAGTTGCTCTGCAGCACGTGGGATCTTCCCAGACCAGGGTTTGAACCCATGTCCCCTGCATTGGCAGGCGGATTCTTAACCACCACACCACCAGGGAAGTCCTGCCTGTGATTTTTTATTGTTAGGGAAGTGGGGCCCTGGGAGTATGTAGTTAAAATCTGTTGAATCAATCTATTTATGTCACGTCGAAACATAAAGGTTAATTCTGTCTGGGGTTGAGGGACAGAGAAAGCTTTTCAAAGGACTAATATTTTGGATAGTCGTTGAAGGTTAAATAGCAGTCTGCCAGTCAGAGAAGGTGTTAAAAACTCTAGGAGAGAGAATGGCAAAAATGTGTTCAAAAATCTATGTTGCTGGGCACATGGACCCATGAAGTGTGATGTATATCAGCAAGGCTTTGCTTGGCTTTGAAAAGTTAGGTTGGATTTTATCCTCCAAGTAGTGGAGGGCCCTGGAAAAATGTTAAGCAGGGAAATGATTTAATGAGATTGGCATTTTAGTGAGTTTAGAAGATGAATTGGAGGGAAGTGGAATTGAAAATAGATCAGTTAGGTTCTTCCTAGCTTCATGTAGTGCAACAGTATAAAGTTTAGAGGAAGGTGTAAAGTCGTGCTACTTGCCCTTTTGTAATTCTCTGTAGCTGGGAAAGAATGGAGCAGCTCTTAGGCAAAGCCCTGGGTAATCACTAGAAACACAGCCCTTCGCATTTGCAAGTCCCTTTGGAGAAGGCCGAGCACTTAGAATACTGGTTGAAGTGTGCCCACCATACCTTTACTCTAGTAGCTTCTTTCCCGAGGAGGAAGGCCCAGTGCCTGTATCTCACACCTGGTGTGTCCATCTGCACAGTGGCAAATTCAACAATCCAGTTCTTTTTGCCTTCCATGACTATTTTAACTTGTATCAAGCATCCCACACTTCCTGCTTGCAAGTTAGAGGATCTTGAAGGTTTCGGATGTTTTTATTTTCAGGAATGGGAAAGTACTCTCTTTGTATTTACATTACTATTCTTTGCCTGTGGTCCACAGATTTTTGAGAGCAGATTTGAAAGATGCTTAATTTTGGGTTTTTCGGAAGTCATGTTTGCTATGAAGCAGTTTGAGCAGGTGAGTGAGATATTAAGTCTTGGATTTGTTTTGTTTTAAATCTGTCACGATAAAATGATCAATTTAAAAATCCTGTGATTTTGTTTTTTGAAAGGAATAGAATAAGTATTTGATGTTTTAGTTCATGTATTTTTTTTTTACAGCAATTATATTCCAGTTCTAGGTCATATGTGAAACTTTATTCCACATGCTAAGCATTTTAAATGATACTAGGTAACCAATTTGTTTTTCTAATAGTCTTTTAGGAAGTTATAGAACAATGTGATAAATTTGAAAAAAAATGGCTTAAGGAACTTAAACTGTGAATTTGAAGCATAGAAAATAGTTTCTGAAACAGTTTGCATAGGAGGAGCATTATGAATTTATTTCATTGCTACGGAATGAATTGCCACCTGATAGAATGAGGTAGAAATCTTTCTCATCAAATCCTGAGTTTATTTTATCCTTGCCCCTCACCCTCATCATACATTTGCCACTCCTTCTAACTGGTGATTCTACAGTACACTTCATGGAAATCTCTGTATCTCTTCTCTCATTTTTCCCTTTAGTCTTTAATAATATATATTTTCATTTGTCTCAGAAAAATACTTCTTTATACATGTCCTAGCCCTGTTGCTTCCTGCCCAGTGAGGGCTCTTTATTTCTCTCTGGTTTTCTTAGCAGCTGCCTCTTTTCTGTCTCCCCTGTTCCCTGTGGTCTTTTTTTAAAAAACTTATTTTTATCAGAGTACTCTATGTATGTTGTTTAAAAGGTTGCACAGGGCTAAAAGGCACTCATTTCATTCCCACTCCCATCTTCCTCACCAGGAACAAGCACATCTAATGATTTTTAGCTATTTTTTTCTAGTATTTACTTTATATTTTTAAATCACCTGAACATATTGCTTTTCCTTGACTCATTAGTTTTAGTCCTCATCTGTAGGCTTCCTCCTGGGTAGGTGGATTTCTAGTTCTTTTACGCTTCTCATCTGCTCAACAGAGTTACATTATAAATTTTGGTTGAATTCATATTCATCAAATACTTAATCCCTATAATCAAGGAGTATTTTATAATTACATTTCCTTTTTTGTATACCCTTTCGTTTTTCCTGAAGTTACCAATTGCCTCATTCTTTAAAAACTTGAAATTGCTGGTGAGTCTGCCAACAGCATCATAGAATGCCTTTCACGTGGCAAACTGGCAGATCATTTGGCAGCTCTTTGCTTTTCTTTTTTCTTTTTAGGAGACATTCCTCCTAGAGCCATTCAAGTCTGAACATGTTGCTTTCTCTGCCCACTGCACAGATGTCATACTAGGACTTGCGTCTCTCCTGTTTCCTGGGTCCCGTGTCTTTCTCTTATTGTAGTTTCCCCTCTAATTTTGATGAAACACATTCTCCAGAGGTTCCTGAGAAAGGGTGAATGGAAGTAAAATTTTGAGATTTAGTGCATCTGTAAGTGTCTTTATTCTCTCCTCAAACTACATCACCAGTACGCTGGGTACAGCATTCTAGATTGTCGTTTTCCCTCAGTTTTTCAGGCATTGCTCCATTGTCTTCTGGCCTCCACTGTTCCTTTGCAGAGGTCTGATGTCATTACGATTCCTGAGCCTTTATTTATGATGTCTTTTTTTCTCTGTGGAAGTGTTAGAATCTTCTCTTCATTAGGTGTTCTGAAATTTATATCTGTTGTTAATAAGTGTGATTTTCTTTCTTATTTTTAGCTTTTTCTACCCAGCTTTCTCTTGTATATTGAGAATTGCTTCCTGACTGATGACGCTGCAGTCAAAGATGAAGCTCTGGCCATTTTGGCCAAACTCATTCTGAACAAAGCAGCACCTCCCACCACTGGCTCCATGGCGATTGAGAAGTACCCTCTGCTTTTCTCAGAACAGACAGTGGGGTAAGTTCTAAGTCTTTATTCTCTGTATTCTTGGTAGGATTACCCATTTAAAAATAATGCATTCAGAATACTGTAAAAACTGAAGATCTACATGTATTAACTGGAGAGATGTCCGTGATACATTGTTATGTGAAAAAAGCAAGTTGTAGGACTTCCCTGGTGGCACAGTGGTTAAGAATCCGCCTGCCAATGCAGGGGACACAGGTTTGAGCCCTGGTCCGGGAAGATCCCACATGCCGTGGAACAACTAAGCCCGTGCACCACAACTACTGAGCCTGCTCTCTAGAGCCCGCGAGCCACATCTACTGAGCCCACATGCCACAACTACTGAAGCCCTCATGCCTAGAGCCCGCGCTCCGCAACAAGAGAAGCCTGCGTACCACAGCGAAGAGTAGCCCCTGGTTGCCGCAGCTAGAGAAAGCCTGCGCACGGCAGCAAAGACCCAATGCAGCCAAAGATAGATAGATAAATAAATTTAAAAAAATAAATAAACCAAGTTGTAGAAGAGTACATGATCCCATTTTGCAAAGTTAAAACCAAAAGTATATATAAGCATAGGAACACGTGTGAAAGGATACAGAAACAGGTTATTTAACTTCAAGAGCGTGGTAAGTGAAAGAAAGAGGTCACTATTAATTTTCTTAACCTTTTATTTTAAAACAATTGTATATTCACGTGTGGTTATAAGAAATAGGACAGAGAGTTTCCATATACGTTTCACTTAGTTTCCCCTGGTGGCAACATCTTATTTGGCTTGGCCAAAAAGTTCGTTCGGGTTTTTCCACATGATTACGGAAAAACCTGAATGAACTTTTTGGCCAACCCAATACAAAAGCTTAGTGCAATATCACAACCAGATAATTGACATTGGTACAATCCACCAACCTTATTCAGATTTACCAGTTTTACATCACTCATCTCTGTGTTTGCATGTATATGGATATATAGTTCTGTGCAATTTTATCTCATGTCTATTCACAACTACCACCAAAGTCAAGATACAGAGCTGTACCATCACTGCAAGGATCTCTTGTGCTACTTTTTAATAGCCACACTCGCCCTGCCACTCCCCACTCCATCCCTAACTCCTGGCAACCACTAATCTTATTCTCCATTTTTACAATTTTGTCATTTCAAGAATATTATATAAATTATGCTTTTGAGATTGGCTTTTTCACTCAACACAATTCTCTTGAGACCCATCTAAGTTGTTGTGTGCATCAGTAATCCATTCCTTTTTATGTTGAGCGTCTTTGTGTGCTATTCCTGAGTAGTATTCCATGGTAATGGATGTAGCAGTCTGTTTAAACATACACTTGTTGAAAGGAATAACTAGATCATTCCTAGTTTTTGGCTATTATGAATAAAGCTGTTATAAACATTCATGTACACAGCTTTCCATTTCTCTGAGATAAATGCCCCAGAGTGGACTTATTGGGTTATAGGGTAAGGGCATGTTCAGTTTTGGGGTTTTTGTTTTTGTTTTGCAGTTTTTTGTTGTCGTTGTAGTTTTGTTTGTTGCTTCGTTTTATTTTTCATGTTCAGTTTTATAAGAAGCTGCCAGATGGTTTTCCAGGGTGACTGTGCCATTTTACGCCCCCGCAGCAGCATGAGTGATCCAGTTTCTCTGCATCCTCACCAGTATTTGTTATTTTCAGTTTTTTGTTTTTGCCGGTCTGATAGGATATAGTGATATCTATCTCACTGTGGTTTTAATTTGCATTTTCCTAATGGCTAAGGATGTTGAACATCTTTTCATGTGCTTATTTTCCATCTGCATATCATCTTTACTGAAATATCTGTTCACTTCCTTGGCCTATTTTCTAATTTGATTGTTTCTTTGCTCTTGAGTTTTGAGAGTGCTTTATATATTCTAATACAAGTCCTTTTGTCTGCTTCGTGATGGTGCAAATATTTTCTCCCAGTCTGTAGCTTGTCTTCCTTTGCTTAACAAGATTTTTCACTGATGAGAGTTTTAAATTTTGATGAGGTCCAGTGTATCAGCTTTTCCTCTTATGGATAATGCTTTTGATGTCAAGTCTAAGAACTATTTGCCTAACTATAGGTCCCAAGTATTTTCTCCTATTTTTTTTAAGTTTTATCATTTTATGTTTTACATTTAAGTCCATGATCCATTTTGAGTTAATTTTTATATAAGGTGTGAAATTTGGGTCAAGTTTCCTTTTTTGCCTCTGAATGTCCACTGCTCTGGCAACATTTGTTGAAAAGGCTGTTCTTCCTCATTGAGCTGCTTTTGCTTTTGTGTCAAAAATCAGCTGAGCATAAATGTATGGGACTGTTTCTAGCTCTCTATTCTGTTTCATTGATCTATGTGTCTGTCCTCCTCTAATGCCACAATCTTGTTACTATAGCATAAAATAAATCTGGAAATCTTAAAAAAAAATCCTTTCACTGTATTCTTCTTTTCCAAGATTGTTTTGTCTATTCCTGGTCCTTCGCCCTTTTGTATAAATTTTAGAAGAAACTTGTCTATATCTACAAAAAAAAAACCACCTTGCTGGGATTTGTTTTGAATTGCATTAAGTCTATAGGTCAATTTGGGGAGAATTGACAACCCCCTAAAGAGACACAAAACTGTTATCTTTGTTTATGACAAGAGGTTGGTAAAGAGAAGAAAGAAGTGACTATTAGCTTTTAGATTATAAACCTTTGCATTGTTTGAATTGTTAAAAGGTCTATGGATTACTTTCTCAATTTCATTAAAAACAGTACATACTCTTTGGAAGTCGAAACAAAGTTTATGTAAATATTTGAGAGGATTCTGCTTACTATTTTTCAAATAGTTGAGTGGGTGTGCCTCTAGAAATTATAGATCAGGAAACCAGTTCCCTTATCATTCCTAATAAATGTAAGCATATTAACTTAAGGCGAGTGCCACAGGTTCTGTATTTCTTTGTCTAAGAAAACTTCCATCACCCTGTAGAATAATATGTGAATGGTCACCTTTGTCTGAATATTCCTGATCACACTCCATCCACTCATCTCACAGATTTATTGTGAGAATAAAAGGAGATAATAGATGTGAAAAGACTCTTGGGAAGATAAATTTATTCTGTCATTTGATAGATATTTATCGTATCAGACACTGTTCTAGGTACTGGGATATAATAAAGAAAAAGGTTTCTTCTTTGGGGGAGATGACAGTCTTGGGGGGACAGGCATGTGAGGCAGATAAACAAACAAGTTAATTTTAGATTGTGATAAAAAGAAAAATAAAACAGGGCTTTGAGACAGAGTAGATAGAGAGGCAGCACTACTCCTGTCTAGAAAGGGGACGTTTGGTCCGATTGTAATGGTGGAAGGATCCACCCTGGCAAAGAGAGGCTGGGTGAAAGGCTTTCCAGGCAAAGGGAAGCGTTCCTGCAAAGGCTCTGGGATGGGAATAAGCCCAGTGTGTTTGAGGAACAAAAGGAAAGCCTGTGTGGGTAAAGAGCATTGAGTAAGGAGGAGGGAGGAAGTGAGTGAAGGAGGAGAGGGTCGTATCACCCAAGGCCTTGCAGGGTGAGGTGAGTATGGATTTTATTGGAGGAGCTCATTGGCAGGTGTGACGAAGCAGGGGAATGATGTGGCAACTAATGACTCATCTTTATAAAGCATCTCAGTATTTTATTTGTAAGATTTTTTCCGATTATTGAGTCATGGTTAATACTAGAAAGACTGTATATCAAGGTACAGTGACTTTTAGAAATTACCAGTAAAATTAACTTAGTTATCTCTCATAATTTCCAAGCATTCAGTATCCTGATAAGTATGAAACAAAAGAGAATGCAACTTTTTTGGTTAACTTTAATGATAAAAAGGTATAGGAATAAAAACCTGATATTCTACTTCTATTCTGTAATAAGTTAACCAAACTGGACATGGAGAATTAATTATAAAAACAGATCAATTTACTTATTGTTCCTGTGACTTTTATTTCCACTGGATTTCTGTCTTTTAAATAGGACTGAGGTATAGTTCATTGGCAAAAATAGAGGCAAACAAGAATACCGCCAAAGTAACAGATACCTAAACCTGAATGTCATATTAGAAAATAATGTTGGGTAACCACTTATCAGATTAAAGCCTCAGAGAAAGTCACTTCTTGCTTTTTTTTTTGGCCGCATGGCATGCAGGATCTTAGTTCCCCAACCAGGGATCGAACCCGCGCTCCCTACAGTGGAAGAGTGGAGTCTTAACCACTGGACCCCCAGGGAAGTCCAAAAGTTACTTCTAAGCCATAATCATTTTAGTGACATTTGTCAAATTCACTGTGATTCCTTTGCAACATCATTCTACACATTTGTGAAGCAGTAAAATTCATGTCAGAAAGGAAAGGGGGGATGGAGGAAGTCAGTTCATGCCAATAAATTACCTCTCCAGTTCTTAAACACATGTCCATCAGCACAAAATTCAGAAATAATACCTAAAACTGGAAGAGAGTTGCTTTAAGTTATGAAGCAAGTTAAAATAGAAAATAGAAGAAAATAGAACCAATGGTGTTGAAAAAACCTGTCACTGAAAAATCAGTAAATGAGTCACTTTTATTTAGTTATTTGTATTCAACTGTCACCACCAGTTCCTTCCTTCCCACTAATGCTCCATGCATGGAAAGGAACCAATTTTATTTCAAACTTCAGAGGGCTAGAGTGATTATATCCTCTCTTATTTTAAATATTTGTTTATCTTTTCTTCCTTCAGATCCAGTATAAGGCAGAAGAAGACCAGATCCAAGGGAGGAAAGGAACAGATCTCAGTATTAGATCATCTTTTATCTATAATTCAGTTACCCCCAAATAAAGAGAGTACTTACCTTTCATGCTCTTGGGCGGCCCTTGTCGTGTTACCTCATATTAGGTGAGAAAATCAACTGTGTTTAATTGTGAAAGGTGTTTTAGCAAGCTGATGAAAACATTTATTAGCCATTTTTTGCCATTTCATGAAAAAGCCATTGAATGCTAGTTTGAGCATTTCCCTTTTTCTCCCCACTTCTTGGACAGACCCCTGGAGAAAGAGAAGGTGATACCCCTAGTCACCTGCTTCATAGAGTCACTCTTCATGACTGTTGACAGAGGGAGCTTTGGAAAAGGTCAGTTACAATCACCATTTGTTCTCTTGTCTGTCTTTTCTGGCACACCCAGAGTAACTGTAAACACATGGATACCAGAGAATAGTACTGCCGTTGTGTTGTGTTCTGGCAGAACCCCCTGTATGTAAATAGGGAAAAAAGAGGCTGAGATGGAGGCGTTACCCTTGTACCTCATAATGTGGTGGCAAAGTCAGGACAGCTTGAACATTTGCTGAGTCCAAAGGTGTAGTAGTAGAAGGCTGCCATGGTCAAAGAAATCAGACTCAACTTCAAGTCCCAGCTTGTGTCTTGTTCCTGTCTTCCACGCCCAGTCTAGCCCTGGTATACACTTGTGCTCCAGGCATTTGCTTACCTAGAGCAAGACACTTTCTTGTATGTCCCTCTGGCTACCATTGCACATGTGTCCCTTCTGCCTGGAGTCCTTTCTAGGTCTTTCATCATTTGGTGAACTCGTACTTAGCTTTCAAAACTCAGCTCAGGGCTTCCCTGGTGGTGCAGTGGTTAAGAATCCGCCTGCCAATGCAGGGGACACGGGTTCGAGCCCTGGTCCAGGAAGATCCCACACGCCGCGGAGCAACTAAGCCCGTGCACCACAACTACTGAGCCTGTGCTCTAGAGCCCACGAGCCACAACTACTGAAGCCTGCGTGCCTAGAGCCCATGCTCCGCAATAAGAGAAGCCACCACAATGAGAAGCCTGCACACTGCAACAGAGAGTAGCCCTCGCTCGCTGCAGCTAGAGAAAGCCCGCGCACAGCAACAAAGACCCAGTGCAGCCAAAAATAAATAAAATTAAAAAAAAAAAACTCAGCTCAAACACAGTACCTCTAGAAAGGTCTTCATGACTCATCCAGGCAGAAGTAGACTGCCCTGCCCCAAACACCATTTCCTGTTGTATACTTGTCCAACTCCCCCAACTAGCTGAGAACAGCAATTTAAAAGTAGGTATTTTGATCAAAATAAGATTAATAAAAAAATTTTGCTACAAAAATAAGCAAATAATAGTAGGTATTTTGTTTTATTCTAGCATGGTATTTTTTTTCCTAACACATGTGTATGGTAGTCATTCATTTAAATATTAATTGCTAGGTTCTGTGTTAGATACCAAGCAGACGTGTCAGAGAATAAAGTAGACCTGCCCCATTTCCAGTGCTCAGTAGCCACATGTGGCGAATGGCTACCATATTGGATTGTGAGGACATTTGGCAGAAGTATAGAGCCTTTCTACCACTGCAGAAAGGAAGTTCTGCTGGATAGCCCTTTTCTAACTAGAGCAGGTGTTGGCAAAATATTTGTGTAAAGGACAATACAGTAAATATTTTAGCTTTTGTGGGCCACATTCAGTCTTCAGTCTTTGTGGCATATTCTGTTTGTTTGTCTGTTGTTTTAAACAACCCTTTAAAAATGTGAAAAGCATTCTTAGTTTGCCGGCCATATAAAAACAGACTACCTGCAAGTTTGTGGGCCATAGTTTGCCAACCTCTGGTCTAGGAGTAAATGATTATCTAATTAATATAAATTGAGTCCGTTATACGTAGTAGCCATTGGTTATGTGATTTCTTATAAATTGGAGTCACAAAATCAACATGAGTTTTACACAAAGATAATTTCTTAGCTTTTGAAAAGTCTAAGTCTATTCTCAAAAGTTCTGATTTTGATAATACCAGTTGGTAGTACCATTGAATTTTCTCCTCATCTCAGTTGAAGGGAACATACATTTTTATTCTCTATTTCTGAATATATTTTTCTCTTAAGAAAGTTAAAATATAAGACTTGGAACCTCTTTTCAGTTCCTTTCTGTTATATTCTGACATTTGACAGATAATCCTTTAGAAGGTACAGATTCACTTTAAGAACTCTGTATAAATACCAAGTGGTAGATAAAATGAGATGTGTATAGTTACTGTGTCAAAGAAATAATGTGTTTTCTCCTGTTTTTCTGCCTTAAGGAAACTTATTTGTTCTTTGTCAAGCTGTAAATACTCTGCTAAGTTTGGAAGAATCTTCTGAACTTCTTCATCTGGTTTCTGTGGAACGTGTGAAGAATTTAGTATTGTGAGTAAACATATCTTATATTCAGCTTAATAATGAATGAAATATAAAGGCTGCTGTGTTGGTAAAATCTTGGACCTATTTTTTACCTGAGTTGTATTCCCGTAGGAAATTTATTATTGATTTAAATCCTCCAGTTAAAATAAGAACATTTTTGGATACAGTCTTTAAATACAGATTCATCTTTGTGAAAGGGTATTTTACTGTGTATGTAAATTAGTGTTGCAAGGTGAAGTGGGTGTATAATGCTGGTCACATGACATGGCACCGTGGCTCCAACATACATGTTTCTGCTTTCACAGTGTTTCTCGGCTTGACACACTTAGCACTTCAGAAAACTTTCCTGTGGTCCTTTTACTACATACCAAAACAATCCAGTTTTGGGTTTTTTTAAGTTTATTTTGATTTGAATCATAGCACAGGGCTGTTACTGAGAGCCGTTCATTGCTCAGCTTAGCACCCTTTCTAAAGGTCAGGCGTTTTAAAAATCTTGTAAGGTAGTTTGCTTCTGTTTCTGGAGTCTAGTCCGTTTTATTTACATGCTTTTAACAACAGATTTGCTCATTTACTTCGTTCAATAAGTATTCATTGCTTTTCTCATGTACCAGGCCCTATTCTTGGCACTGGGAGACACAGTAAATGAAACACACAATTCCCTGCCTTCATGGAGCTAACACACTAGCAAGAAGATACACTAAACAAAATAAACAAGTAAAATATATGGCATGTTAGACAGTAGTAAAGTTGGGACAGGGAGAGTCTGGAGGCTGGGGACAAATAGGAGTTTTAACTAGGGAAGGCCTCACCAAGGAGATATTTGAGCAGAAACCCAGAAGCAGCAAGGAAGTAAGCCCTGGGGATGGGATATCTGGGACCTGGGGCACTCTGTCCCAAACCCAGGGAAGATGTGAGTGCCGAGGCTCTGTGTGGGTGCCTTGCTTGAGCAGCAGGGAACTATTGTAGCTGAGTAGAGCGAGGAGAGGGTAGTAGGAGAGGAGGATATAGGGAGCGTGGTGGCAGGCAGTGTTTGACCTTTGGCCATTGTAGGGCCTTGGCTTTTACTGTGAGTGAAAGGGGAAGCCACAGGAGGTGTTTTTGGCAGGAGAGTGGCGTAGGCCAAAGTAGGATCACTCAAGCTGCTATATCGAGAAGAGACTGAAGGAGGATAAAGGAGACCAGTTAAGAGACTTAGTGCAGTAATCCAGAATCTCTGTACATTCCCCAATCTGGGCAAGGCTACTGTCTCTCTATTGTTAACTGAATTGCTTTAAATTTTTTTAAGGAGGAGTTTTTCTTTGTTGTCTTCCTACTTACCATATTCCGTATGTGTTCCCTTTTTTTTTTTTTTTTTTGCGATACGCGGGCCTCTCACTGTTGTGGCCTCTCCCGTTGCAGAGCACAGGGTCCCGACACGCAGGCTCGGCGGCCATGGCTCACGGGCCTAGCCGCTCCGCGGCATGTGGGATCCTCCTGGACCGGGGCACGAACCCGTGTCCCCTGCATCGGCAGGCGGACTCTCAACCACTGCGCCACCAGGGAAGCCCCCTTTATTTTTTTAAGTCATTCTATTTAAACTTCTCACACTGTATGCTTTGGTGGGAACAATTTAAGGCATCTGTGGAGGTTTTAAAACAGAAAAGCACGCATAACAGAGTAGGATTTGTCTGTCCCTTGTGGAAGGCCAGCTGGCCTCTCGGGCAGGTGCTTTTAACCTAGGAGGCCCAGAAACCTCTAATAGGAGCGAATCGGCTTGGAGGGTGGCAGTGCAAGTTTTCATTCGTGAAAGTTGTAGATGCAGGCCTCAGTGCTGGGTGCTGCGCTAGCTACTGGTTACGCCAGAGGTTTCACAGCCAAGACAACCTGGATTTGAACCTTGTCTTCATCACTTACTAGCTAGATAGCCTTGAGTAAGTTAGTTAATCTCAACTTTATTCTCTCTCAAAAGGGAGTAGCAGTACTTCCCTCATGGAGATTGAATTAGACTGTGCGTTAACAATACACAAATTGCATTTATTGAATTTTTATTATGTGCCGGTCACTCTTCTGAGGACTTTCCGTACATTATTATATTATTATTGTAATCCTCACAACAATTCCCTGAGGTATAGGTACTGTTAACATTGTAGAAGGGGGAACTCGAATTCTTAAATAAATCCAGAACCCCAGCTGCTCAGCACCCGCTGCCAGTCTGGTCTCAACCTCCATCTCTCACCTGGATGACTGCAGTAGGCTCCTAACGAGTTTCCTTGCCTGCGTCCTTGCCCTGCTGCTGTCCGTTTTGTACCCAACAACAAGGATGATTCTTTTCCGTGAAAGAGAACATGTCACTCTTTTGCCAACAACCCTCGGAAATAGTGATTTTCAACCACGGGCCATTCTGGAGACGTTTTTGGTCATCACAGCTGGGGACTGCTACTGGGGTGTGGTGGGTAAGGAGCGCCCTGCTGTGCACTGGACGGCCTCTCAACAAAGAGTCACCTGGCCTGCGTGAGCAGAGCCACTGCTGAGAAACCCTGGTCTCGTGGTACCCGGCCTACTCGGGATAAAACCCACAGTCCTCATCATGTTCCTCGGGGCTCTGTGTAATCTAGGCCCTGGCTTCTGACCTCGTCCCCAGCCACTCCTCCTTGTTCACTCCGTCCCAGCTGCACTGGTCTCCTCGATTCTCCTCACATAGGCAAGCACACCTGTCTGGGACTTGGCGTCGCTGCTCCCTCTGCCGGGAATGCTTTTCTTCCAGGTGCCTTTTGGCTCTCTTCTTGACTTCCTTCAGTCTCTGCCTTCCATGACCACCCCCATATCAGACAGCACTCCTCTTCACCCCCTCGCCCTCTTGCCCTCTCCCCCACGCAGTAGTCTCTCAGTCCAGCCTCCTTTTCCTGAGGTGACCTTCCGCTATTAGAATATAAGCTCCAGGAGGATAGGGACTTTTTCCTTGGTTTCCTGCTATAGCCAGCATCTAGAAAAGTCACTGGTACATGGTAGATACTCAGTAAGTGTTTGTTGGAGGACAGCACATGGTGGTTAAGTGGCTTGTCCAGGGTTACATGGATGGTGATGATGATGGGCTGGCTTCAAGCCTGGGCTGCCCTACCCCAGAGCTGATGTGCCGGCCCCCTGCTCTGTACTGCTTCCCGCATAGCTCAGTACCCGGCACACAGAAAACACTCAGTGGATATTGTATATCCCCCCTTAGGTCACTGTCACTTATGAGTATGTGGATTGAAAAGACAGCATTTGACTTCAGTCAAAACACCATATTATAATCCTGCCTCTGCCTCTGGCTGTGTGTCTGTACTTGAGCGTGTGGCTCACTGTTGGTGGACCTCAGATTCTTCATGTCTCAAGTGATGCTACATGTCCACGTAAAACTTTCACCTGTTCCCTCTTACATTTCTTTCATCGTGATAATTTTCTGTGGTTTCTAGTATAGCCTAAGTTCTCTGTGGTGTATGGTACAGTTTGGATCTAATAAATATCTCGTTGCAGAGCGTTTCCTTTGGAGCCATCTGTGTTGCTGTTGGCTGATCTCTATTATCAGAGATTATCCTTATGTGGCTGCAGGGGGCCACTTTCAGAGGAAGCTCTAATGGAATTATTTCCCAAGTTACGAGCAAACATTTCAACTGGCATATCCAAGGTACTACGGTTTTGTGGTGCGTTCTCTGCCTCTCATCTTTTGTTTTATGCGTGTATTGCCAGTGGTTGTCAGAGCTCCTTAATCAGAAAATGCTGCTTTGGGGTGGTTTCTGTTTAAAGCAGTGATTCCTAAACACTGACCTACAAACTGATTGCAGCAGGATTAATTGAGGCGCTTACTAAAAATATAAATTCTGGGTCCCAACACCCCCAAATTCTGATTCTGCAGGCATAGGGTGGAAGTGACATATCTGCATGATTTTTCAAAGCTCTGTAGGTGATTCTGCTGCTCATTCAGGTGTATAGAAATACCTGAACATGTTATTTAGAAATAAAAATCATTAATTTCAGTGGAATTGTAAGCTTAGTCAGATTCTTTGCGCTTATTTACAGAGATGCCTATAGTGTTATAGTTCAAAGAAGCAGCACCGTTTTATGAGCAACCTTATCTTCTCAGTCTAGTCTGGTCATTAATTGTTCCAAGTACCATTTGAATAAGGTGTTGGTTGGTGTTGAATATGAAATAAGGAATAGAATAAACATGTATTACTCTGACAAGTGGTATATCTTTCATAATTCCATGAAACTTAGGTCTCACTGACTCTTAATCAGTTTCTTATGTTTAAACGTTGGAGTTTGAAACATGCCTTTTAATTTTTCTAGATTCGGCTTTTGACAATAAGGATCCTAAACCACTTTGAGGTTCGGCTTCCGGAATTAATGGAGGTATTTTAACTGTTCATTTTGGGTAACTTTTTAAAAATGTAACTTGACATATTGTTTTCCAAAATGATAATTTTGCAAAAAATTCAAATACTGTGTAAATATCTATCACGAAGTTTGAAAAAAACTTTTTGCCATTCTTATTCCCATCCCCTCAGCAAGGCCACCACTGAAAATCCATAGTTAGTTGGTGACTATTCTTTCAGACATTTTGTATATACACGCATAATTTAAACAAATGGTGTCATGCAAGTTTTTCCATATCCGTACCTCTAGCCCTACCTCATTTCTTTTGAAGTTTGAATAGTGCCCCACAGTTTAAAATATTGTATTTAACCAGTTCCCTCTTGATGGATGCTTAGGTGGGTTGTTGGTAGTTTTGCAGCATTTCTAGTAATACTGCCGTGAACATCCTTACACAGATACCTTTGTTCAGGGAAACATGTCAATAATGCAAATGACTACTTCCAGAAGTAGAAATTACTTCTACTTAGAAGTAGAATTGTACAGTGAAAGTATATGTACATTTTCTTTATTTCAAAAAATATTGCCAGTCAACTTGAGTGATTTTGAGAATTACTTTCCTGTTTTTTACTTGTCATGTCTCTGCTAGACACTAAACCTAAATTATCTACCAAAAAGTAAATGATGTGAGGAAGAATGAATCATTTACTCAAAAAATGTGTTGCTTATTTAATTTAAAACATTAACATATGCCAGTTTTTCTTTTTTAGACTTCTGTTCACATTTAATGTTCTTTTGGAAAATCAAAATCCTGACCTGCCTCCTGGTTTCCTCTGGTTGTTCAGGGTGACGAGCTCTCAGAGCGTCAGCCTGTCTTTGCTATATTACGCCAGGCAGAACTTGTGCCAGCAACTGTGAATGATTACAGAGAGAAGCTTCTTCATTTGAGAAAACTAAGACATGATGTGGTACAGACTGCAGTCCCTGATGGGCCATTACAGGAGGTAAAAACAGTGTTTGGGGTTTTTTTTTTTTTAAACACAGTTCATACTTTAAGATCTGTTTAGCTGGCATTTGAGAAAAGAGAAGCATACTAAATAGCCACCAAAAAATTTAAAAAAAGAGAGAGAGATAAAGAATTTTTAAAAGCAACAGTTATAAAAAAAAGAATTTAAAACTAAGTAAATACCCAGTTCTGTTCAATGCTTTTGAGTTAAATGGCTCTACAGCCTTTTCAACAGTAGAAATAATTTACTATCCTCCCTTCTCCTGAGTATGTGCGTAGTATGTGAGGGTAGGTAGTAGGTGGCAGCAGGAGGAACAAGGTCAAGTTGACAGCCTGATACTCTTCTCCAGATTTGTTCACTGCTGCAGGACGTCAGCCCTCTACCTTTTGTATCAGGGATTTTCCGTCCATGACCCTTGAGGATACATCACTATCCCTTTGGGAAGAAGGCCAAGTGGAGGCATTCCCCTTTCAAATAGAGCAGTTCTGTTCTTAACCTGTTCTGTATATTAGCGTCCTGTGTTATGTTCCATTTGGAAAGGGACTCTGCTACTAAGGTAGACACAAGCACCCCACCCCCAAATAATAATAGAACTACCACTTTACATGATGTTTCCTGAGTGCACGGGGATGCTAGTAACAGTGACTGTCATTCCAAAAGGCGACTGTGAAAACTTCAGACCCTCTGAACTGAAATCTTTTAATGCCTAGTTTTGAGAACTCACACATCTGCTTACAAAGCCTCAGCTGCCATTCACATAGTGCTTTGCTGGGTTCTTTGGCACCTGTGCTTTACTGATTACCGTTCAAGTTTTGTCTTGTCAGGTGATGGCAGTATTTGTTAGGAATGAATTTAATCATGAGTCAAATCTGTTTATTCAAATGTATCCTTTATTCGTGAACATCTGGAGTGAGTTTGAATACTATGTTTTCTTAAGTGATTCTTCTCTGTTAAATAGTGAGTGACATTTTGGGAAGAGGAGGAAAATTACTGTACCTGAATTTTGGATTGGCACCTGCAAGTTTTTTCTTCAAGCAGAAGCTTCTTTCCAAACCTCAGGTTGTCCAAGTCAGGATCCTTGCATTTTGGTGCTGATCTAAACTAATTTCCTATGCTTGCAGGTGCCACTTCGTTATCTGTTAGGCATGTTATATGTTAACTTCAGTGCTCTCTGGGATCCTGTTATTGAACTCATAAGGTAAGCCTGGGTGAAATGGATGAAGCTGTTGTGCTTTCACTACTGCAGAATGATGATGGAGCCATTATTATACTCTGGGGTGTGATTTAAGTGAATGGGTGTGTATGGTATTTATAGCTACCTTAAAGCCTTTGTGGGACAAGGTGAAGAAAAAGTAAACGTTACTTATTCTATCTGATACCAAGTTTTTGACAATTCAGTTGTTTTGTATATGTTTCTCTGTACTTTGAAATAACTTTGGAGAACTTTCTCTTTTTACTTTATATTATACACCTGTATTATTGAATTTTTTTTACAGTAATAAGTACTGTATAATAATTGTATGCTTTTATTTATATATATTGAGTCATTGAGCCAAACTTTAATTTAAAAATTAAAAATTTAATTTAAAACCCTTGCTGTCTAGTATCCAAAACCCTTTAGCTCTAAAAAGGACGTTCATAATCACATAAAAAATACATATGTTGTGCCTCATTTATAGAAATCTGTCCTTCTGCAGGCATTTGTCTTCGGAGGGCCTACTCTGGCTTTTTGTCAGATTGGAAATATATTATGTGTGGCCTCTCAAAACCCTAAATATTAGACCTTAGCAGAACAGGCATTTTGAAAAATAAAGTACAAAAGTTGTTTATGACCCCACATTCAGGGATAACTTAATTAGTATTTTATATCCTTTCACTTTTTTTTTTTGTATGAGATATCTCAAAATAGGGTCCATACCACGGGTTTTATTTTATGATCTTTACTCTCAGTTCTCATGCACGTGAAATGGAAAATAAGCAATTTTGGAAAGTCTACCATGAACATCTAGAAAAAGCAGCTACACATGCTGGTATGTAAAGGGATATGAAGGAGGGGGCTGCGGGAGGAAATGGTTGTTTAACTATTTAATTTCTATTGCTTAATTACACATAAAATTGGAAAGCAGAAATGAGAAATGTACTATCTTTGATAACCTTTGGATACTGTTATCATTTGCTTGTATTACTAGAGAAAGGAATGCTGTTACTGGCAGAAACACATAGGGTAGTTGTTAACATTTCTCTAGTGGTTATGATGACCTTTTTTCTTTCAGAGAAAGAGCTGCAAAATGACACAAGAGATGAGGAGAGGTCCATTGGGGATGCAAGTTGGGAGCAGACTCAGGAAGGAAACGTTGGAACTCTTTATCATGAGCAGTTCGCATTGAAAACCGACCTTCAGGAAAGACTGGACCATACCAATTTTCGGTTTTTGCTCTGGCGAGCTCTGGCAAAATTCCCGGAAAGGGTAGAGCCACGGTCCAGGGAGCTTTCCCCGCTTTTCTTGAGATTTATCAAGTAAGTGTTCTTGCCTAGGAATATGTCTCTGGTAGGGTGTGAGGAAGAGAAGGTGCAAAGTATTAAATTCCCAGATTGGCTGAGTTCTTTTCTTAAATCTGTCATCTTTTCAAATCATTGGCACCTCTCTAAAGCACTGGCTCCATCAGATAACAACTAAACAACTTTTGTTTACCACTTAATCTTACGTAAACCAAAATTTAACCAGCCCACAAACGCTATTAATAAAAAATTGCAGATTTAAAAGTAAGAAAGGCTGTACCGAGTTAGATCAGTGTACAGTGGCCTTGTTATTTCTTGCCCTATTGTTGTTTTCTTGCCTGCCTGGGACTTAAAATTACTTTCCAGTAACTCAACCTCAGCCACTCTGTTTTGAACCTCTTGACTGTTTCCCATGGTGCCGAGGAATGTGCTCTCAAAGAATAACAAGAACTTTCTGGAGCACTGTTTTATTTTGACTAGGTATGCTGTGTGAGAGTCAGATTGCTTTAAAACTCTAAAGATAAGGGATGCGGTATATAGAACAGTACTAGTCAATCAATAAAAGTTATCTTTTCTGGAAACATTTCGTTACATGGGAAAATGCTGTAGGGTTAGGTTAGGCAGGCTACAGACCACAGCCAGCCAGGCTAGTTCAAGGAACAGCTAGGGAGTCTCGTGGCTACAGCAGGGTGATCCAGGAAGAAAGTAGTTGGAGGTGAGGGCAAAAATTTAACAGGAGACTGAATATGTGTAGGGCCTTTAAGTTTTTTACTCTCAGTGAAATGGAAAGCCATTGGGAGGTTTAAGCAGAAGGATGACATGACTTAAGTTTTCTTGAGGATTTTTCTGGCTGCCATGTTGAGAATGGACTGTGGGACAGCAGTGGTGAGAGCAGAGGGACTGCAGAGTAGAGTTGGGAGGAGACTGCAAAAATCTGGGCAAGAAGTGATGGTGACCAAGGTGGGAATAGTGTAGGTGATGAGAGGTAGTTGAATCCTTGACAACTTTTGAAGGATTTCAATTCAAAAAGATATATTTTTGAAGAATTGCAACTAGATTAGCCTGTGGGACTTACCAACAGATCACTCATGGGATGGGGGTTTCAGGGGTGCACGAAGGAGGAAGGGGAGGAATCAAAGATGTCTGTAAGGTTTTGGCCTGAGCAACTGGAAGAACAGAGTTACCATTTACTGAGATTGACAGAAATGCAGAAGTTTGCTGACTTGTGAGGAAGATCAAGAGTTCATTATTTAAAGACATGTTAAGTTTAGGATGCTGAATAGACATCTAGGCACAGATCTCAAGTAGGCAGTTGAGTGTAGAGTTTAAAGTTCAGGGGAAAGGTTTGGATTAAAGATAGTAAATTTCAGACTCATCAGTATATGGATGGTTTTTAAAATTATGAGACAGGGAATGAAGTCACACCTGGGGGTTTAAATGTAGAGAGGGAAAATTTCCAAGGACTAACAGCAATATTCAGAGGTTGGAAGATAAGGAATCAGCCAAGGATGCCAGGAAAGAGTGATAGAAGAACCAAGACCACTTAATATCCCTTGAAGGAAGTATTTCAAGGAGGGAGTAAACAGTGGAATCAAATGTGTCTGAGACATCAGTCAGATGAAGAATAAGAATTAACCAACACAGAAAGATAGACAAGATGAAAAGGCAGAGGGCTATGTGCCAGATGAAGGAACAAGATAAAACCCCAGAAAAACAACTAAATGAAGTAGAGATAGGCAACCTTCCAGAAAAAGAATTCAGAATAATGATAGTGAAGATGATCCAGGACCTCGGAAAAACAATGGAGGGAAAGATCGAGAAGATGCAAGAAATGTTTAACAAAGACCTAGAAGAATTAAAGAACAAACAAACAGAGATGGCCAATACAATAACTAAAAATGAAAACTACACTAGAAGGAATCAGTAGCAGAATAACTGAGGCAGAAGAATGGATAAGTGACCTGGAAGACAGAATGGTGGAATTCACTGCTGCGGAACAGAATAAAGAGAAAAGAATGAAAAGAAATGAAGACAGCCTAAGAGACCTCTGGGACAACATTAAACACAACAACATTCTTACTATAGGGGTCCCAGAAGGAGAAGAGAGAGAGACAGGACCAGAGAAAATATTTGAAGAGATTATAGTTGAAAACTTCCCTAACATGGGAAAGGAAATAGCCACCCAAGTCCAGGAAACACAGCAAGTCCCATACAGGATAAACCCAAGGAGAAACACGCCAAGTCACACAGTAATCAAATTGACAAAAATTAAAGACAAAGAAAAATTACTGAAAGCAGCAAGGGAAAAACGACAAATAACATACAAGGGAACTCCCATAAGGTTGACAGCTGATTTCTCAGCAGAAACTCTACAAACCAGAAGGGAGTGGCATGATATACTTAAAGTGATGAAAGGGAAGAACCTACAACCAAGATTACTCTACCCCGCAAGGATCTCATTAATATTCAATGGAGATATCAAAAGCTTTACAGACAAGCAAAAGCTAAGACAATTCAGCTCCACCAAACCACCTCTACAACAAATGCTAAAGGAACTTCTCTAAGTGGGAAACACTAGAGAAGAAAAGGACCTACAAATACAAACCCAAAACAATTAAGAAAATGGTCACAGGAACATACATATCGATAATTACCTTAAACGTGAATGGATTAAATGCTCCAACCAAAAGATACAGGCTTGCTGAATGGATACAAAAACAAGACCCATATATATGCTGTCTACAAGTCACCCACTTCAGACCTAGGGATACATGCAGACTGAAAGTGAGGGGATGGAACAAGATATTCCATGCAAATGGAAATCAAAAGAAAGCTGGAGTAGCTATACTCATATCACATAAAATAGACTTTAAAATAAAGAGTGTTACAAGAGACAAGGAAGGACACTACATAATGATCAAGGGATCAATCCAAGAAGAAGATATAACAATTATAAATATATATGCACCAAACGTAGGAGCACCTCAATACATGAGGCAACTGCTAACAGCTATAAAAGAGGAAATCGACAGTAACACAATAATAGTGGGGGACTTTATCACCTCACTTACACCAATGGACAGATTAATAAGGAAACACAAGCTTTAAATGACACAATAGACCAGATAGATTTAATTGATATTTATAGGACATTCCATCCAAAAACAGCAGATTACACTTTCTTCTCAAGTGTGCATGGAACATTCTCCAGGATAGATCACATCTTGGGTCACACATCAAGCCTCAGTAACTTTAAGAAAGTTGAAATCATATCAAGCATCTTTTCTGACCACAGTGCTATGAGATTAGAAACCAATTAAAGGGGAAAAAACATAAAAAACACAAATACATGGAGACTAAACACTACGTTACTAAATAACCAAGAGATCACTGAAGAAATCAAAGAAGAAATCAAAAAATACCTAGAGAGAAATGTCAATGAAAACACGACAGACAATCCAAAACCTATGGGATGCAGCAAAAGCAGTTCTAAGAGGGAATTTTATAGCAATACAAGCTTACCTTAAGAAACAAGAGCAATCTCAAATAAGCAATCTAACGTTACACCTAAAGAAACTAGAGAAGGGAGAACAAACAAAACCCAGAGTTAGCAGAAGGAAAGAAATAAAGATCAGAGCAGGAATAAATGAAATAGAAACAAAGAAAACAATAGGAAAGATCAATAAAACTAAAAGCTGGTTCTTTGAGAAGATACACAAAATTGATAAACCATTAGCCAGATTCATCAAGAAAAAGAGGGAGAGGACTCAATAAAATTAGAAATGAAAAAGGAGAAGTTACAACAGACACTGCAGAAATACAAAGCATCCTAAGAGACTACTACAGGCAACTCTATGCCAATAAAATGGACAACCTGGAAGAAATGGACATGTTCTTAGAAAGGTATAACATTCCAAGACTGAACCAGGAAGAAATAGAAAATATGAACAGAACAATCACAAGTAATGAAATTGAAACTGATTTAAAATCTTCCAACAGGGCTTCCCTGGTAGCGCAGTGGTTGAGAGTCCGCCTGCTGATGCGGGGGACACAGCTTTGTGCCCTGGTCCGGGAAGATTCCACATGCTGCGGAGTGGCTGGGCCTGTGAGCCATGGCCACTGAGCCTGCGCGGCAGGAGCCTGTGTTTCGCAACGGGAGAGGCCACAACAGTGAGAGGCCCGCGTACCACAAAAAAAAAAAGGAAAAAATCTTCCAACAAACAAAAGTCCAGGACCAGATGGCTTCACAGGTGAATTCTATCAAACATTTAGAGAAGAGCTAACACCCATCCTTCTCAAACTCTTCCGAAAAAGTGCAGAGGAAGGAACACTCCCAAACTCATTCTATGAGGCTACCATCACCCTGATACCAAAACCAGACAAAGATACTACAAAAAAAGAAAATTACAGACCAATATCACTGATGAATATAGAAATCCTCAACAAAATAGTAGCAAACAGAATCCAACAACACATATAAAAGGATCATACACCATGATCAAGTGGGATTTATCCCAGGGATGCAAGGATTCTTCAATATATGCAAATCAATCAATGTGATACACCATATTAACAAATTGAAATATAAAAACCATATGATCATCTCAATAGATGCAGAAAAACCTTTTGACAAAAATCAACACCCATTTATGGTAAAAACTCTCCAGAAAGTGCACATAGAGGGAACCTACCTGAACATAATAAAGGCCATATATGACAAACCTACAGCAAATGTCATTCTCAATGGTGAGAAACTGAAAGCATTTCCTATAAGATCAGGAACAAGACAAGGACGTCAACTCTCACCGCAGTTATTCAACATAGTTTTGGAAGTCCTAGCCTGGACAATCAGAGAAGAAAAAGAAATAAAAGAATACAAATTGGAAAAGAAGAAGTAAAACTGTCACTGTTTGCAGATGACATGATAATATACATAGAGAATCCTAAAGATGCCACCAGAATACTACTAGAGCTAATCAATGAATTAGGTAAAGTTGCATGGTACAAAATTAATGCACAGAAATCTCTTGCATTCCTATACACTAATGATGAAAAATCTGAAAGAGAAATTAAGGAAACACTCCCATTTACCATTGCAACAAAAAGAATAAAATACCTAGGAATAAACCTACCTAGGGAGACAAAAGACCTGTATGCAGAAAACTATAAGACACTGATGAAAGAAATTAAAGATGATACTCACAGATGGAGAGATATACCATGTTGTTGGATTGGAAGAATCAATATTGTGAAAATGAATATACTACCCAAGGCAATCTACAGATTCAATGCAATCCCTATCAAATTACCAAAGGCATTTTTTACGGAAGTAGAACAAAAACTCTTAAAATTTGTTTGGAGACACAAAAGACCCCAAATAGCCAAAGCAATCTTGAGGGAAAAAAACAGAGCTGGAGGAATCAGACTCCCTGTCTTCAGACTATACTACAAAGCTACAGTAATCAAGACAATATGGTACTGGCACAAAAACAGAAACATAGATCAATGGAACAAGGTATAAAGCCCCGAGGTAAACCCACGCACCTATGGTCAACTAATCTATGACAGAGGAGGCAAGGATATACAATGGAGAAAAGATGGTCTCTTCAATAAGTGGTGCTGGGAAAAACTGGACAGCTACATGTAAAAGAATGAAATTAGAACACTCCCTAACACCATACACAAAAATAAACTCAAAACGGATTAGAGACCTAAATTAAGACTGAATACTATAAAACTCTTAGAGGAAAACATAGGAAGAACACTCTTTGACATAATCACAGCAAGACCTTTTTTGGTACACCTCCTAGAGTAATGGAAATAAAAACAAAAATAAACAAATGGGACCTAATGAAACTTAAAAGCTTTTGCACAGCAAAGGAAACCATAAACAAGACGAAGAGACAACCCTCAGAATGGGAGAAAATATTTGCAAATGAATCAACGGACAAAGGATTAATCTCCAAAATATATAAACAGCTCATGCAGCTCAATATTAAAAAACAAACAACCCAATCCAAAAATGGGCTGAAGACCTAAATAGACATTTCTCCAAAGAAGACATACAGATGGCCAAAAAACACATGAAAAGCTGGTCAACATCACTAATTATTAGAGAAATGCAAATCAAAACTACAATGAGGTATCACCTGACACCAGTTAGAATGGGCATCATCAGAAAATCTACAAACAACAAATGCTGGAGAGGGTGTGGAGAAAAGGGAACCCTCTTGCACTGTTGGTGGGAATGTAAATTGATAGAGCCACTATGGAGAACAGTATGGAGGTTCCTTAAAAAACTAAAAATTGAATTACAATATGACCCAGCAATCCCACTACTGGGCATATACCCAGAGAAAACCATAATCCAAAAAGACACATGCACCCCAATGTTCATTGCAGCACTATTTACAATAGCCAGGTCATGGAAGTAGCCTAAATGCCCATCGACAGATGAATGGATAAAGAATATGCGGTACATGTATACAATGGAATATTAGTCAGACATAAAAAGGAACGAAATTGGGTCATTGGTTGAGACGTGGATGGATCTAGAGACTGTCATACAGAGTGAAGTAAGTCAGAAAGAGAAAAACGAATATCATATATTAACGCATGTATGTGGAAACTAGAAAAATGGTATAGATGAACCGGTTTGCAGGGCAGAAATTGAGACACAGATGTAGAGAACAAACGTATGGACACCAAGGGGGGAAAGCCGCAGGCGGGTGGGAGTGGTGGTGTGATGAATTGGGCCATTGGGATTGACATGTATACACTAATGTGTATAAAATTGATGACTAATAAGCTGCTGTATAAAAAAATGGTTTTCATTAATTTGTGAGAAAATTTTCCACTTATTTTCCTGTATCTAATAAGTTAGTTGTATACTTTTTTCTTCTTTATTCTCTTAATGTAAGTAACTATACTGATTGACTTTAGAGAGTTAAACCTTTCTCGTATCGTTGGAATAAACCTCACTTGTCATGATAGATTAAAAAAAAAAAAAAAAAGTATTGACCATTGGCTTTGGAAGTGACCTTAACAAGAGTTGTTTTGGTTGACCTGATAGGGATGACATTCCGATTAAAATGGCTTAAGAGAAGATGGAGAAGAAAAATGGAAACAGCAAGTGTGGGCAGTTCTTGAAAAAAGGAAGTAGACATAGGTGGAAGGAGGTGTGGGAGCAGAAGGGGAGCCGTTGTTGTCTGGGTTGACGTTGAGCTTAAACAGCCTGTGTGTAGGCGATGCTAGCATGAATGATCCGTAAGGGAGGGGAAATGGGTAATGCAAGAGAGGGGATAAAATCGCGAGAGCCCTGCCTTTGAATAGGCAGGAGGAGACAGGATTCTGTGCATAAGTGAAGAGGTTTGCATGGATAATTCATTCTGGGAAAGGTTACAAGCAAAGATGCACACAGGTCAGTAGGTATGGTGGTGCAAGAGTAATGATTTTCTCTTTTTTTCACATAGGTCTTTGGGCTTTATGTCTAAACAAGAGCAGTGACGTTCAGCTTCCTTGCCTTGTTTTGAAGATCATGTAGTGTTTATTAGTTGTTTTGTGAATTGCAAGGGGCTGTACCTATGCAAGCCGGTATTAAAGGTGTTAGTAGGATATGAAGTTCCTATCATGTTAATTTTTCAAGTTTTTCCCCAAAGAAATAAATTACTCCTTAGCTTAATGTAAAGACCTTCCTCTAGTAGCACAAGGTGCTGTGAGGTGTGGATGGAGGGCGGAGCCTGTAACAGGATGTGAGTCTCTGAGTTTAAGGAAACTTAAAGACTGAAAAGACACAATTTTTTTTAAATGTTGAAGATTAATTGGCACTGATTACCTATAACTAATACTTTTGTAAATGATCCAAACTAATGAAAAACCCAAAGGTCACCTTTAATTCTGACTTTGAAATATATTATGGGCTTTTAATTTGGGGGGTTATAAATTTATACTTCTAAATATGTTTCATATAATTTGGTATTAGGACTAATTGTGAATCCGTTATAAACATTCTCTGAGAAGAACCAAACCAGAAGCAGAAATGAATGACTAACAATAGCAACAGTATCTCAGTGATAGGTGACATTTAATAGTACTTGCTGTGTGTTAGACACTCTTATAAGTGCTTTGTATGAATTATGTAATAAATGAATGAGTGAACATGCTGTGCATGGAGGTAAAGGTTAATATGTCATGTGGTTAATTGAGGGCTGAGAGTATAGTACACACGTTTTTAAATGGATAATGGTGCAGTTTTTAAAGGACAACTTTGCTCCTTTCATTCATTCATTTATTTTTTATTTATTAAGGGTAAGATCCTGCTAGCTAAGAGTACAGCATTGAGTATGGTAGGGTCTCAGCCTTCTAGGTTTAGTGTTGTGTATTAACCTATAGTGTATATCTTCCAGGTGTGCTGGTAGGATGCTATCCTCAAATATGTATTGTATCAGTGTATTTTTAAATTTATTTATTTATTTATTTATTTTTGGCTGCGTTGGGTCTTAGTTGCTGCGTGCGGAGGCTCTTCTTTGTTGTGGTGCACGGGCTTCTCATTGCGGTGGCTTCTCGTTGTGGAGCATGGGCTCTAGGCACACAGGCTTCAGTAGTTGTAGCACGACGGCTCAGTAGTTGTGGCTCACGAGCTCTAGAGTGCAGGCTCAGTAGTTGTGGCACACGGGCTTAGTTGCTCCGTGGCATGTGGGATCTTCCCGGACCAGGTTTCAAACCCATGTCCCCTGCATTGGCAGGCGGATTCTTAACCACTGTGCCACCAGGAAAGTCCCTATCAGTGTATTTTTGAGTGAGGACTATAAAGTCTATCTGATCAGTTTCCTTATATCTATAGCCCAGTGTCATGCACAAAACAGACAACAAAGTAATAATTGTTGGATGAATGAACCAAAGTGACACAAAACTAATGCACTGAATGATAGCCTTCAAGATAGCATTAGTTACCTACAGCAATGGACCAAAATTAAAAGGATGGAATTCAGTAAGAAAAAATGTGAATACCAACTGCACAAGCTTAGTTTAGAGGAGCCAAAATATAAAGCCTTACTGATTTTCATTGCCTGGACATTTAGTCTGAGTCTGTGTCATGTTGTGACTTCCCTCAAAAGCAATGAATTGATAGTCCCACCTGTCTTCCCAGGTCATACCTGGAGGACTGAATACTATAATATAATCTACCCCTATCCCCTCCTCCCCAAGTTGTGGTTCCAGAGACAGGGAGGCTGATATCAGCTTAGTCCAAAGTAGACATTTCAAATATTTTCAACAGTGTAACAATGAAGTGGCTGTCTTCTGCAGTTAGTGATTGACTTGTCAAATTAGGTACTTAAGAGGGGCTGAGTTTAAATGTTGTAGAAGATGCTTGACTAACGTGCCTCTGATGTCTCTTCTGTGTGTGAGTCTGTGAACTGGGGACATACATCTGTCATAAACATTTAGGATATTTAGCTTCATCTGTTTCATATTACTCTCTTTCCACTGTAGCAATGAGTATTACCCAGCAGATCTGCAAGTTGCACCAACCCAGGATCTGCGAAGAAAAGGCAGAGGGCTGGGGGCAGAGGAAATAGAAGAGGAACCTGTTGCCGGAGAGGATGAAGAGTTGGGGGAAGAGCTGGCGCCCCAAGATGAACCCTCACAAAAGAAAAAGACAAGAAGAGCTGCGGCCAAGTAAGTTCAGCGTTGCTGAAAGATTACAGATCCACGGATCCAGGAGGAGCGGGAAGAGACCTCTTGTGACCTCCTGTGAAATAGTCTGGGACAAGATGAATTACTCAGATAATTATTTACCAAAGTGCTGAATCTTCCTGAGATTTTCTTTTACAACCTGAAGAAAACTGCCAGTGTTCTGAGTTTTTTCTTTGCTTGCTTACTATTTATTCTTTCTTGTTTAGCCACAGAATGTTAAGAGTTTGGGGACTTTGGATCATCTGATTGTAGCGCCTTTTTATAGATGAGAGCACTGGGGCCTGGAGCAGTTAAATGCCCTTGACCTTTGTCGTTCACTTTCATAGCATTGGGACATTATGTTCGTGTGCTGGGGCAACACAGAATGGAACATCTTTTCCCTTATAAATAAGCACATCAGCACTCTTAACTTTGCCTTTTGACTTCTTTCCTGATTACTTTTGGCTTTCTTTTTTTCCATGCTGTTACATTCTCTTTCTGACTCTCTGGTTTATTCATTTACCTGAATTGTTAGAAACGTTAGAAAAAAGAAGTGACTCTGCTTTCAGAAGGTACTCCAGCTTACTTGAATATTGTCTGAATTGGGGTGTCAGAGATCCACCAGACTGGCGCTGCTGTGTTATTTTAACACTTTACATCTCAATCTGATATGCACATTTGTTGAGTCTTTCCCATGAGCCATTTGTTAGCTCATCATTCAGCAACTGTATCGAGGTCCTTTTGCTAAGTGCTGGGCAACAGAGATGAATGGTACCTAGCTTCTGCAGAGCTAGAAGCTCAGTCTAATGCCTGGTGAAATATTTTAACGAAGTATTTTTAAAGGAGTTACAGGAGCACAGTAAAAAAAAATGACTTAATTCTATCACAAAGGGAAGACTTTTACAAAGGGGAGGGCACCTTTGAAGCTGCAAGACAAAAGTTTGCCAAGCACAGAAGGGCTTGCCAGCTAATGGAATTAGTGTATAAAGCACAGGAGTTTATATACTAAGATCATGGCTAAGCTTCATGGAACCATAGTTCCTTCTCTGCTCCTACCTTCTCACAACTCTGAGCATTCTATCCCCTACTACTTCCTCTAAGACAGAGATTGCTGTTTTCGTCTTTGTATCCTTCAGCATAACAGCTATCCAAAGGTTTGTCCTTGTGTTTATTTGTTGAATAAACGAATAAGCTATTCATGCATTCATACCTCTTCCATTCTCACCCCTGGACCTTTGCTATGTCCTTCTTTCTGCAGTCTCCTTGCCTCCTTGCTGCCAAGTGAAATTCTAGTCATACTTCGAGGCACAGTTCTCATTCTGCTTCTTCACTGAAGCTCTTCCTGTCTTTTAAACTAGAAGTTATCTTACCCACCTTCAAGCTTTGATAACAGCTGTTCATACCTCTAACCAGGTGCTGCTCCTTGCCTTGGGTACTAATTTTTTTATAAATCATCTATGTAAATTAAAAGCTCTTTAAAAAAAAGTTCCATGTCTTAATTAATTTTCCTGCCCCCTGTAGCCAAACCTAGAATGTTGCTAGCATTCCCCATCATTGAAAATGTAAGTAAATGGATAATCACATTCTTGGGGCCATCTCAGTATATTCATAGCCCAATTTTATAATCCATGGAACACGTTCCTCACTGGCAAGTATTTAATGAGAACGTGAAAATTAGCTCCTGTTCTCTTTGTCTCCTGAAGGCTACCTGGCACATAAAAAATAATAAATGTTGAGGGAAAGGGTATATGTTTCAATAGAAGATTTTAAAAATTTATTTGTAAAACTGAAAAGGCTCAGTGATAAGTAATTACAGAGACATTGTATCAGTCAGAGCTTTCCAGAGAAACAGAACCAGTAGAATGGAGATATATATGGGGTGTGTGTGTGTGTGTGTGTGTGTGTGTGTGTGTGTGTGTGGAGAGATTTGTTTTAAGGAATTGGCTTACGTGATTATAGGAGCCAGCAAGTCCAGAATTTGTTGGGCAGATAGCAGGTTGGAAACTCAGGCAGGATTTGATGCTTGTAGTCTTGAATGTGAAGTTCGAAGGGTAGGATTTCTGTGTGACAGTCTTATGGCAGAATTCCTTTTCTGAGAAACATCAGTTTTTGCTCTTATAGCTTTCAGTTGATTGGATGAGGCCCATCCACATTATTGAGGGTAATCTTTATTTAAAGTCCACTAGTTGTAGATGTTAACAACACATACAAAATATTTTCATTGCAACACCTAGATTAGTGTTTTGTTACATAACTGGGTACTGCAACTTAGGTTGACACATAAGACTAATTATCACAGGCATTTAAGCTAAATATAAATAATAGTGCTTCCCTTACCCCTATTTCTCTACAATATCTTAAAGAGGCCATAATTTCCAGCCATTTTTCTCTATATTAACTAGTAGGGCTTTCACAGTTTTGCTTTCTTTTGCCTAAAACAGAGAAGTGTGTTGTTTGCTAAACCCTTGGGAGCTGAAGCACCACAACTTGTGGTCTTTCATTCAATCCTCACAGAAAATCTGGGAGGTCTTGTCTTTGTCGAGATGAGGAACCTGAGACTCTGAGACATTCAGTGACTTTCCCCAAAGTCAACAGCTCAGAATGGCAGAACCACACATGCAGCTGGTTTCCACCTCTCTTCACTTCTCCCTGCTTAAGTATTTTTAAAGCCTTGTAGAGTCTATGAATTAGAAAGTTGAGCATGTAAATGCAGTAGAAGCGCTCTTCTCGTTCTGTCTTGGTAGATGATGTGGTTTGTTCGAGGCAACCCCATCTTCAGATTTAACTTTTACCACAGAGCATTGCTCTTTCTTCCTCCTTCTTGGTAAGCAAGAGCCATGGTTACCCAAACTTGGACCTCTGTTGCCTGACATCAGTTTTTATGTTATATAAAAGTGAGGAAGTGTATATTTTTCCACTTTCCTGTCTACTGCATAGGAACTAGATAAGGAATCGTTCCAAAAATTATCTGTGTTCAATCTTGGAATGTATTACCATTTTGATTACTTTCTTTCTACATTTGGTTTAATTTATGGTTTATTCTGAGGACATCCTGAATGATTTTCTGGGGTGGGGAGCCTGAATTTCAGGGGAGGACCTGCCTGAGATTTGGAATTCCTGGAGAATGATTTCCTAAATGCAAATAATTAAAACTTGTCTGTGTAATTAACAATGAAACTATAGTCAAGGTGTTCAGAGTACCTGTCACAGACTAAAATTAGTGGGTACTATCATCTCAAGAAAATAACGTCTGTTCTTTAATTCTGTTTTTTTCTGTTTTTCTCGGGGTTTTTTTGTTTGTTTTTTAGGCAGTTAATTGCTCATTTGCAAGTTTTCTCTAAGTTTTCGAATCCACGAGCCTTATATCTGGAATCCAAATTATATGAGCTGTATCTTCAGGTAAGTAAAATTAATTCTTGCCACTACAGTTACTTGTGAACTTTCCTCTCCCTTTTTCTTTGCCAAAATAACTTTTAGGTTTTCAATAATTGTTGGAATAGGGCCCATATCTACACTTTAAGTCTAATTTTTTTTTAATTAACAGATATTTTCTGTATCTTGAGAAACAGTTTTAGACAGTACTAATTTAGCAGATTTTTAAGGAAATTTGGGGTGACTAAACATTGATCGGCTGTATTAACAGTGAGTATAACAAAGCGTTAGTTGTCTTGTGAGAATTCGTTTTTAGAAGGGAGTGAGGGTTTGTGCCAAGAGAGCTGCTACTTTTCACTGCTAGGCAAGTTAGCCTTATGGAGCGCCAGGGTTTCAGGATCTTTTCGACTGAATGAAAAAAGATAGAATAATAGTCCGTGGAAATCACAATATATGACCTTGAATTCCAAAAAACGTTGCAGAAAAAAATTAACGTCAGAAGCAGAGTAAGCATTGGATGTCATTCTAAACCATCTGGGGAAACGAGATTTTCTCTTTTCATTTGGATGTTTTTTAAATGAAACATATTATTTCATCAAAATTTGTCCTTGTTTTGCCCGTAATTCAGATATAACTTGTTTATAGAGCCAGAGCTCAAAACTCTCAGTTGTCCACAGGAAACAAAATTCTGAACTGACTGATCAGAGAGGCTTCAGAGCCAGGTCTTCTTTCCTGGCATCTTCCTGACTGCTCTTACCTTCACGGTATTAGAAGAGCTCTGTCTCATCACAGGACCAGCCCAGTTGGTGTAAATCTAGACTCATGTAGGGAATTGGCCTTGGACAAAAGACAGATAGACCTGAGAATCTGGCATGTGGGAGGCAGGTGTCAGAGTTGTGTTTCTGTTTTGTTCTTTGCATATATTCTGTTCATCTTCCTTTACCTCCAGGAAAATGTAAAGCTATTATCAGGAAATCATCCTTAACCCATGTCTAAGAATTTAGATTCTAAGAATTTTAATTGAGCAAATTAGTAGAAGTAAATTATGATCCCATGGTATGTGTATATCTGACTTCACTAATTTATTCTATAAAATATCATTCCTAGTTGTTGCTACACCAAGATCAAATGGTGCAAAAAATAACACTGGATTGCATAATGACATATAAACATCCACATATCCTCCCTTACAGGTAAGTTATTTGAAGCTAAAGAAATACTTGGGGGCTGATTTTTAATCTTTCTACCAGACATCTTCTTATAAAGTAATTTTATAAAGGCCTAGGAAATTCCCTCCTTTCTAAGGTGATCATAATGCTATTTTCAGGTAAGAAATGAAAACTGGAAGTGTATTTGTTTGTTAAGAGTGCTTCTCCATAGATAATAAGGTAGGAGAGAGAATATTAATTGAAAAGTATGTGTTGAGGTGGCTATATCATTTCTTCTTGCTTATACAATGTCATAAAATCTTGGTGATTACTTAGGGAGTCATCAAAATCACACCCTAAGAACTGAAGAAAGCTTTCATATTATGCTTTTATAAACAGCTGAATTATTGACTAACCCCTTATAATCCCTTTTACCTTTTAAAATTTGAAAACTTGCCATTTTGGAAGGTATTTGTGTGAAGACTTTCCTTTATGGATGTCAACTACAGTATAAACTATTCTTAATACCTATTTCATTTATATATGTATAGTACTCTATTAATTATATTTTTTAAAAAAGTATTATTGATTAAGTGATGATTTGTGCTGAATTCTATTTTTAAAGGGAAAACTTACAAAGATTGCTTGAAGACAGAAGCTTTAAGGAAGAGATAGTGCATTTTAGCATTTCTGAAGATAATGCAGTAGTGAAAGCAGCCCACCGAGCAGATCTGTTTCCTGTTCTGATGAGGTATTTATACACTTTCAAAACTGATTTTTTTAAAGTTGGTCACAAAAACAATTGTGAGTATCGTATTATGATTCAGCAATTGTAATGGAATATTTCATTTTGACTTTTATTTAATTATTTACTTTTAAAATTGGTCTTTTGGGGAAGTCAAATTGTTATAGAGACTTATTTTAAATATTTTGTCCCTAACATGAGGAAGGATCTTGCCATGGTGTTATTTTAATAATACTGTTGAAATTAAATCCAATATTTCTCTAAGGTTCGCTATTGAGAAATAGTAGAAATAATTCATTCGTTTGGTATGTAACTAATTATGAGATATAAAAACTATTGATTTATTTAACCATCCACGTTACAAAACTTTATTACTAGTTTTCATAGTTTTCATTGGATTTTCTGGGTCAAAAAATAGTAGTGAATAACAGTCATCGGTCAGGTTATTAGTCCCGTTTCAAAACCCTTTGAGACCCCATTTTACTGAGAGTAGCAAAGGGAATCCTTACTACGCCTTTAAGGGCCTGGTATGACCTAGGCCAGACCCACCTCTCTAACTACACCTCTTCCATTTACCACCCCACTCAGAGCCCATTGCACAACCTTTCTTCACAATACTTAGTCATCCAGCACAGCCTCTTTTCTTATTGTGTATCTCCCCTGCTAGAAGGCAAACTCCATGGCTCTTAGTAAATAGTGGTCAAATGAATTTTGTGTTCTCTTTTATAATATAAATCCCTCTTTCTCTGTTTTTTAATTTACGTATTCCTTACAGAGCCTAGAAGAATTAACTGTGGTAATAGTGGTTGTGGTTATCCTTGTCTTGCTACTGGCTTTAACAGTAATGTTTCTAAAGCAGTCGTTCTTAAAGTGTGGTCTGCTCCTTCTTGGTGGGGGCTGTCCCAGAGATGTTCTCAGGAGGTCCACGAGGTTAAAACTTTTTTCATAATACTACTAAGACATTACCTTTTCCATTGTGCTAACATTTGTGCTCACCAGGCAAAAGCAATGATGCGTAAAACTCCGGGTGCCTTAGCATGAATCAGGACAGTGGCTCCTGACTGTGCTAGCCATTCTTCATTGCCACAGACCTGGAGTTTAAAAAAATAAAATAAAAAGCTGGTTTCATTCAATACCCTTAGATGAATCTTGGGCCTTGAGTACTTGTCTTTTTATTATTCTATATGCAAAAATGGGAGGGATGCATAAGACACTTCTGCTGCTCACTTGGTCCCATGGAATTTTTTTCATGTTTTCCAAGTAACTGATGCATGTTACAGGATCATTCATGGGTAAAGATCTGTTCAAAGTGCAAGATAGACAGATGGATTTTAATGTAACAGAGTTCACAAAGTTCACTGATACGGTTTCAGATTCCACCTTGCAACCAGCCTTTAAGAAACTGCTTCCTGTTGAGGTTTGGTGTAGTATCAACGTGGAATATCCACAGTTATCTGAAAAGAATTATCTGAAAGTTTATAAAACATTTTTCTCTTCTACAACTACATATCTGTGTAAGGCTGGATTTTCTTCAACCACAATATATTGCAACAGATTGAATGTGGAAGCAGATAGGAGAATTCATTTATCTTCTAATAAGCCAGGCAATAAAGAAATTCGGAGGAAAAAAAAAAAGTAAAACAATGCCTCTAGTCTCACTAATTTTAGGAGGGACAGGTTTGGAATATATAGAACTAATTTTTATTAGAAATGTTACTTTTGCTAACTTGTTTTAACCTGTGCTATGATAAATAGCAATAAATAAAACTCATGTATACAAAAGCTCTCCAATAATTTTTAAGATTGAAAAGGGATCCTAATATTGAAGAGTTTGAAAGCCATTCTCTTTAAATTTTGAATGTTAAGTCAGTAGTTTTATCATGCTAAGAAAGTAGCTTTTATTACTATGCTATTTAGTATTTCTGCTAAATGGATGTTGAATTTTATTAGAATGACTATTAACCATGTATTAAAATGATCATATTAACTTTTTTCTATGAGCTATTGATCTGTATTAATCTAATAGATTTTACTAATGATTCTTTCTTGCATTCCTGGGATAATCCTTATTCAGCTTTAATATCATTTTAATGCAGCACTGGGTACTGTTTTCAGAAATGTCGTGGGGTTTTTTCCCCCAGTTATTTATTTATTTATTATTACTGAATATTTATAATATTGTGTTAGTTTCAGATGTACAGCAAAGAGATTCAGTTATACAGTTTCCTGTGCTATACAGTAAATCCTTGTTGCTTATCTATTTTATGTATAGTAGTTTGTATCTGTTAATCCCCAACTCCTAATTTATCCTCCTCCCCCTCCCTTTCCCCTTTGGTAATCGTAAGTTTGTTTTCTATGCCTGTGAGTCTGTTTGTTTTGTATATAGATTCATTTGTATTGTTTTTTAGATTCCACATATAAGTGATATCATTTAATATTTGTCTTTGTCTGACTTACTTCACTTGGTATGATAATCTCTAGGTCCATCCATGTTGCTGCCAGTGGCATTATTTCATTCTTTTTTATGGCTGAGTAATATTCATATATATATATATATATATATATATACGCTATATATATATATATATATATATATATATACATATGTTTATATATACACACACACCACATTTTCTTAAACTAGTCATCTGTTGATGGACACTTAGGTTGCTTCCATGCCTTGGCTACTGTAAGTAGTGCTGCTATCAACATTGGGGTGCATGTGTATTTTCAGAAAAATTAGAGTTTTCTCCAGATATATGCCCAGGAGTAGGATTGCTGGATCATAAGTTAGCTCTATTTTTAGTTTTTAAGGAACCTCCATACTGTTCTCCATAGTGGCTGCACCAATCTACATTCCTACCAACAGTGTAGGAGGGTTCCCTTTTCTCTACACCCTCTCCAGAATTCATTATTTGTAGACTCTTTGATGATAGCCATTCTGACGGGTGTGAGGTGATACCTCATTGTGGTTTTGATTTGCTAGAAATGTTGTGTTTTTTGTTTTTAGGCAATATTGGTATGTAGTTTATTTCTCTTCCTTAATCCATCTTGCTATCATAACTATACCACCTTCATAAATGAAAAAGGACTGTTTCCTTCTTTCTCTCTGCTGTGAAACTATATCACGGGGATTGTTTTTCCTTGGAAGTTTTAAAAATTCATCTGTAAAACTATGTGAGCTCCAAGTCTACTGATTTATTCAGGGTTTCTTAAGTTCCTTTTTCTTATTTATATGTGTGTTTTTGCCAGAAAATTACCCATTTAATTGAAATCTTTCCAGTTTCCTTATTTTACTTATAGTTATGCTCTTATTTTACTTCCTTTTAATCTATATATTCTTTAATTTTTTTTTTTTTTGTGGTACGTGGGCATCTCACTGTTGTGGCCTCTCCCATTGCGGAGCACAGGCTCCGGACGCGCAGGCTCAGCGGCCATGGCTCACGGGCCCAGCCGCTCCGCGGCATGTGGGATCTTCCCAGACCGGGGCACGAACCCGTGTCCCCTGCATCGGCAGGCAGACTCTCAACCACTGTGCCACCAGGGAAGCCCTAATCTATATATTCTTGTTTTCATTTTTCCTTGATTAGACTTACCTCTGGCTTGCCTAGTTTATTGCTTTTTTTCTCTTCCAAAGAACCACCTTCTAGCCATTGTCTTTATTATTTCCTTCTTCCTGCTTCCCTTAGCCTTGTGTTTGTTGTTGTTATTTTAAATTTCCATATTAAATATCTAATTTTTATTTTCATTCTTCCTTGTTTTAGAATGTATCCATTTAAATCTGTTGAGTTACTATTGTAGCCTTTTAGGAAAATGAAACAACTGTGTTTTAGGGTTAATGTGCAGATAAATAATGTTTTAGGATGAACGTGCAAACAAATAACATTCTTTGGACTTTTTAGAATTTTGTATGGCCGAATGAAGAATAAAACTGGGAGTAAGACTCAGGGGAAATCTGCTTCTGGCACCCGCATGTCCATCATTCTGAGGTTCCTCGCTGGGAGCCAGCCTGAAGAGATCCAGATATTCTTAGACCTGCTGTTTGAGCCTGTGAAGCACTTCAAGAATGGTAGCTCTCAACTAGCTGCCGCTCTGCATGCATGTTGTCTGCTCAGACCTCTGCTGTCTCAGGCTGTTGCCCACGCTCTTGGGCATCTTTCTAAGGGGGTCACTCTTCCTAATCTCGAAGGTGGTCTTTTTGCTGACACAGTTTTTTAAAAACTTTGATTGAATTAGGTGGAGCTAACAAATGATCCTGGGGATTATCGTCATCCCTGTGCTAATAAGCCCCTGATTACAAAATGTGTATTTTTTGTTGTTATTGTACATTTAGGCCATTTGAAAAATGATGCTTATCCATATACGATGAATAAGTTTCTCCTTAGAAACTTAAAGCATGCTGCAAAATTAATCTTAATAGTCTTGGCATGTATTCATTCGCTGAATCGCTCATCTATTGCATAATGATTTGTTGAATACCTCCTGCACCCCAGACACTCTGTTGAATATAGAAAAATGAATATTTGTAATCTCTGCTCTGAGCCTCACGGTCTAAACATAGTGGATTAGTAAGTGTATACAATGAGCTGTGATGCTCTGTGGTATGTTCTCCAGTATGCGATCTTAGTAATTAATAGTGATAATAATGGCTAACATTTACTGAGTTCCTACTTCATGCCAGACATTATGACAGGCCCTTTACGTATAACTCAGCTGACTGTTAAAACGGCCACATTAGGTTTCAGTACTTGGTTGTCCCCATTTTATACATAAGGAGACTGAGGCTTAGAGAGGTAAGTGTTTTGCCCATGGTGAACCTGGTATTTGAACACAGATCTTCCTGACCATAGTACCTCTGCTCCAGTCTTAAAATTGCTTTGTTTTGGGCAAACATAGATATGTATTTATAGGGTAATGTGTTGCTTTTTTTCCCCCACCTCGGGGGGTGGGGGAGGGGAGGGGATAATAGATATAGCTGTTAAAAGCTTTTCATTCAGTGTAATATGGTCCTGTGAAGGAAGTTGGCTGTAACGAATAGAAGAGTTTTTGTTCAGTGTAATACCTCTGTTGTAAGAGAGTAGCTATTAATGATACCCTTATGGACAGGCTGTTTTGATGTATGAATCAGTAAGCTCATGATCTCATACCAGTTGGTTTGAAGTAAAGCTCAAGCAATAACAATTCAAGTGTTTTAAGTAAATTATGAAATCAGTATGGTACCTGTTTATAAAGGACCATTGTTTTATTTATCAGGGGCTGCAAGAGAAATAAAACACTTGATTCTCAGCCTTAAAGGAGCTTATAATGTAACAAGACACTTTCCTGGAAACTGCTGAAGATAGCATAGTCCATGAAAGCTGAGAGGGAGAAAATGTGTGGAAAGTTGATAGACGGAATAAAATGGAATTCCTTAGGTTTTGAGGAATAGTATAAATAGGGTGAGAATTGGGCTTAGAGGCTTAGTTCTGTCACAAGTTTCTTACTTTCCTTTACTCCTCAGTTTCCTCATCTATAAAATGATAGTAGTAAAAGCCATCATATCTAGCTCATTGAATGTTGGGTAAGAATCAAAAGGAGAAAAAATAAAAGTAAAGTACATTATCATCTGTAAATCATTATATAACAATAGAAAATGCTGTATTATTGAGGGAAAGTGAAAGGAAGCTATAATTATAAATAGTAACAAACTAATGTTTTCCTTCACATGTTATCTCTGCTCCTCTCTGTTTCACTAGGAGAATGCCATTCTGCTGTCATTCAAGCAGTAGAAGATTTGGATTTGTCTAAAGTTCTTCCTTTGGGTCGTCAGCACGGTATCTTAAATAGCCTTGAGATAGTATTAAAGAACATTAGTCATCTGATCAGTGCATACTTACCAAAGATTTTGCAGATACTGCTCTGCATGACCGCAACTGTATCCCACATCCTTGATCAACGAGAAAAGGTGAGAGAGATTCACTTTACACGCTTTCTTCTTGGGTAAAAGTCTGTGTCTTACTTGGGAAATTGGTTGGGGCCTGAATATCTAACATCCTTCTAGGTTAATTCTTTCTTATGTAAAGTATCTCTTTATTTATTTATTTTTTAAGTATTTTTCTTTCTTTCTTTTTTTAAATTTAATTTAATTTCTGTATTTATTTATTTTTGGCTGTGTTGGGTCCTCGTTGCTGCGCGTGGGCTTTCTCCAGTTGCGGCGAGAGGGAGCTACACTTCATCGCAGTGCGTGGGCTTCTCACTGCAGTGGTTTCTCTTGTTGCGGAGCACGGGCTCTAGACGCGCGGGCTTCAGTAGTTGTGGCGCGTGGGCTCAGTAGTTGTGACTCGTGGGCTCTAGAGTGCAGGCTCAGTAGTTGTGCCTCACGAGCTCTAGAGTGCAGGCTCAGTAGTTGTGGCTTACGGGGTTAGTTGCTCTGCGGCATGTGGGATCTTCCTGGACCAGGGTTCGAACTCGTGTCCCCTGCATTGGCAGACGGATTCTTAACCACTGCACCACCAGGGAAGCCCAAGCATCTCTTTAAAATGGCCTTCCCTACAATGGGAATCTTCACTGTTATAAATATTTACGAATAGCTAGAAAATGCAGATTATAGCAAGTGTCTATTTAAAAAGGAGGTGAAATGGTAGGTAGGGAGTTAGTTCTGTATACATCTCAGAACAAAGTCAGAGGTAGTTGAGCTGATGTTTTTTAAATCTTAATTTCAGGAACCTAAAAGTGTAGGACATCTTCTAACTCTCATTTAATTCAAAGTGATTGGATAATGAATAGAATACTGTTAGCACTGTCCTTGTTATTTTGAGACAGAGTTTCCCTCTTTTAAAGGTAAATGCTTGCCTATTGTAAGTGTAATGTTTTAAATAAAGGTAAGTAGCAAGACCGGGCAAGACAAGTCAGCTAGCTAACTGCCAGGAGGCTTCGTAAGTTGGTGCTTAGGAAATGTTTTCTGAATTATATTCAAGACAATATATTTATGTTTTGTTGAAACAGGTATGTGGACATAAGTATACACATTGGAGTTTAGGGAAACTTAATGTTTTTATGGACTGACTGAAGGCTTGTTGGAGAAAATGGGACTTGAAGTGAAAACCCAGACTCAGATATCTGCTGTCGATTCTCAGTTAATGACAAATAGGCACAGTTTTGATGTGGCTAAAATTCATCTCATTTGTTTTAGGGATATGCCTGATGAACTGCCTCTCAAATACATAACTAAAAATTGACAGCCAAAGTTTTACACTGTTTTTTCAGGCTATGCATGGATATAAATCTGCTTTAGTAATGAAATAATATTCTCTGGTTAACAAGATCTACAGATTTAGAATATACCTCCCATTTTGCTAGGCACTATTTTATTTTCATCATTCTTTCATTCATTCCTTCAACAAATGTTAAATGAGCCCCTGCTGTTTGTCAGGCACTGTACTAAGGTTTGGGATGAAGCAGCAAACAAAAGTTCCTGTCCATTTAATTATACAGTAAATACTTATTTCACACCTACTATCTCCCAGACATTGTTGTAGGTGGAGAACGAAATGGTAAGGACTCCGTATCTTGGGGAGAAGATTATAGATAAATACAAAAATATTCAGAATAATGCCAGATGGTAAGTTCTAAGAGGAAAATAAATTCAGGAGCCTCCTCTGCAGATCTCTTAAAATCCTTCTCTGTGTCGCTGTCTCCTCTCCAGTACTCTGGTCTGTGACTTCTAGCCACCTTGGCCTCCCCAAGTCGCACAACTGTCTCCTCATTTGAAGAAGATTGTTGGATTCTCCCTGGGCTCTTCCTTTCCACACCAAGGCCTGAAACTCTGCAGGCAGGAAGCCGGGGACTGTGTAGGACTCATCTCATCTGTTTCCCCTCTCTCAGGGATTACTGTCCTCTGTTGCCTGCTGTCCAGTGTCCAGAAATCATTGTTTCATATATTCTATTCAGCTTTTTAGTGTCTTGAGAGGGCAGGATAAAATCTGGTCCCTGTCACTCCATCTTGACTAGAAGCAGTAAAACCACGCGAAAGGAGCAGGCAGAACAGTCCTCTGACTTAACACAGGGCTGGGAACAGCTCGTGTTCCCAACAGCCAGAGCAGAAACCTCATGAGACCTGGGGCATCAGGGAGAGTCCTTGGACGGGGATTGCCTCAGTAGTGGAGCCAGATTAGCCCAAGCATAAAGGCTGCTATGACACCACTAACAAAGCTTAAGAAGATCAAACCTTTTCCTAATAAATTAACTGCATCCCTGTTCAGAAACTTCTAGGTGATTTAAATGAAACTAGAATTCACAGTGTCTGACATCTAGTCAGGTATTACCAGGCATGCAAAGAAAGGAAGATTTTGCCCATAATGAAGAGAAAAACCAGTGGATAGAAGCAGACCCAGAAATGACACAGGTAGTAGAATCAGACAAGGACATTGAAACAGCTGTTAGAAATACACTCCATATATTCACAGAAGTAGAGGAAAGCATGAGCATGTTAGGGAAAGACATGAAGCTGTAAAGAATTTAAAATGAGGGAATGTGGTAGGAAGTGACCCATCTGGAGGTGGATGGGTGCTGCTCTTATTAGGGTGTTCAGGGCCACCTCTAAAGAGGTGATATTTGAGCTGACACCTCCCCAGCCACTGGAAGAACATTTCAGGCAGAGAAAATGACTAGTAGTACAGAGTCCTGAGGTGGAACATTCTTGACACATCCTGAGAAGAGACAGAAGGCTGAGGTGGCTAGAGCACAAGGAGCGAGATGTGTAAGATGAGGTCAAGAGGTGGGTAGGGCCTCGTAGGCTATGATGAGGAGCTGGATTTACTCTGAAGTGTACTCGGAAACCTCTGAGAGGTTTGAAAACAAGGGAATGATAAGGTCAGTTTGATGTTCCAAAACTTGCTTTGCTTGGTGGAAAGAGGCTGTGTAGGGCCAGGAGTGGAAGCTGAAAAGGGGTCTTAGAAGTTTTTTTTGTCTGTGTTACATGAGAGCTTCAGGGCCATAGGGAGAATTGTGTGAGAATTTTAGTTTTTACCTTATAGTGAGGGATAGTGACTACCTATACATGGCTATGTTAAGTCATGAAATGTTACAGGTTGTATAAACCCTCGGTAAGCCCTCTGACTTTCTGGTTAACTTAGAAGGCGTTACTCAGGAATGCAGCCTTTCTCCTGAGTCAACAATCAGTAACTCAAAGGATCATTTATGCAATTTCACAGTTCATTAGACAGTGAGGTGCTAGCCTTCCAGACACGTAGGAGCTTTCTCTTCTGTTCTGTTCTTTTTTTTTTTAATTCTTGGAAAAGTCCAAGGAATTCCTTGAGGTTCTGTAATGAATTATTGCAAGGTAATATGCTCAAGTGAGTTAAAGTTCTACATTTGTGTGTTTGAGCTAAGTTACACATTTACTTTTTTGTATCTTTCAGATCCTCCAGGGCATTGACCGACACTGAAATAGGTGTCTTGAGGGTTCTTGAGGGTGGTTTTGGTTTGGGTTTGTTTTTGTTTTGTTTTGTTTCTGTACATTTAAGCAATGAGGTACTTCGTAAATGTCCATGAACTCAGTCATATGGACTGTTCCTCTAGGAATTAAAGTCTCCAGTTGCTCATTTTCAGGATTTTTCTCCAGTTTACTCAACAATTACTGAGAAGTCTGGGCAGTTGATTACAAAAGAGAAGAGTACATGCAGATCTTACTTGATTGGATGGGAATAGGGGAAAGGGAGGGGTCTGATTTGATGTCATGTTTGCCAAGGTTAGTTTCTTACTACTCCGGGGGATCATGATACCATGTTTTTTCAAATGTCAGTAATAGTTTCTGTTTTTCACCAAACATGATCTAGCAGATAATGAAAATATTGCCAGTAGAATTGAAGCAGAACAGAATGACTTGTAATTGTGTCACCTTCTTATGCTTGCCTGTCATCTCCTCTCTTTGTAACTTGTATAATTAGATAATTAGCTAAAAGTGAATGGTAGAAACTTGATGAGTATGTGAACTATCATGATTCCTCAGACTTTTGCATAGCAAAGCAATGGCATTCTTGTTCATATTCTCTTGAATTTAAAATGTACAGTTTCAGAAAAGTAAAACAATGTAGAATACAAAACAGCTGTTCCCACTGAGATTTTGTTTTGCCCTAAGGACACAGTGTGATTTTACTGGGCCTGATAATAGAACACATCTCACCACTTGGTTTTTTTAAGTATGCTTTCCCCTCTTGTTCAATAAGGAAAGCAATATGACTTACTCAGTTGGCGTTTCCATGTGGATCAGAACTTCATAACAGGATCCCAGCTTGATTCTTCACCACCTGAGCAGGAGTGCCGCCCTGAGGAGTCAAGAATAAAAACGATATCTTTTTAATAGAAGATCTTTATTTTACAGATACAGCTGAGGCTTATTAACCCACTGAAAAATTTAAGACGTCTTGGAATCAAAATGGTAACTGATATCTTTTTGGATTGGGAGTCCTATCAGTTCAGAACAGAAGAAATTGATGCTGTATTTCATGGTGCAGTTTGGCCCCAGGTAAAGCTTGATTTCTCTGTTCTGCCTGGATACCTTCTGCTTTTTCCTTTAATACTGCTTCACCAGCACAGTCTGCACCCAGCCACGAATGCTAATCCAGGTCTTTTCTTTCACATCAAGCCTTTCTTTGCTTCTGCAAGTTTTAGAACACTTTTCTTTGCCTCCACTACCACCTAAAGCTCCAGAGCTAGTTTCTCCAATACCATAGCGTTTATACTTAAGGCTAATTTGAATATGACTGTTGTCTCTTAAGCAAATGTAACCTAACTTTTGTAGCACCTCACATAGTATGCCTTTGGGTTTTGACAAGCAAGAGGGAAAATACACAGGGTTTTTTCTTATTTCCTTGTTTGATTTCTCTGGTTGTCCCCACTTGGTGATGATAACTGGTGTAGTTATAGCTAAGACTGTAGGAGAGACTTGATTTTAGGAAAGATTTCTCACTACTCAGTTTGTCCTTTAAATGTTTATCTCTTGGCTCTTTTATCTTCTGGTGTGATTTCTGTTCTTGTTCTGCTTTTCAGTTGTTTGGTTTTTTTCTACAATTCTGTGTATGTTCTTATTTTGTATTCTGTCTTTATTTTGTGTCCTAGATCAGCAGGCTTGGATCTGAGAGTCAGTATTCTCCTACTCCTCTGCTGAAGCTAATTAGTATCTGGTGCAGAAATGCAAGGTATAATCTTTTTTTTTTTTTTTTGCCTTTAAAAAGGGCAGTGTTTTAGACTAACTGGTCAAGGGAACTAGTAATGTAATTTATGCTCTTTCCACACAGTGACCTACTTTCAGTGCAGTTAAAAAGAATAAGGCAGTTGAATCTCAAAATACATAGTTTGAAGAAAAATACAAGTTGCTAAATAATAGGTGTAATGTGTTCCAGGAAAAATGCTTTTATATGTGTATGTATGTGTGTATAAATACAAAATGAAATAGAAAATGGATCAAGGCTACACGAAAAACAATGTCACCATAGCAAGTGGAGGCTTGGTGAGCTGGAGTGGGGAAGGGAGACTTTTCATGATATATCTTTGGAGTGTTTGAATTACTTATAACAATAAAAAAAGGAAAAAATAGATAAAACAACATTTTGCAATTTAATATAAATTAAAATTGTAGAGTGTATATTATATCAAGACTTACACATTTTTAGCTATTTTTACAATTTCATTAAAACTTGAAAATTAGGGATTTCCCTGGCGGTCCAGTGATTAGGACTCTGTGCTTCCACTACAGCAGGCCCAGGTTCCATCCCTGGTTGGGGAACTAATATCCCTCAAGCTGTGTGGCATGGCCAAAAAAAAAGAATTGAAAATTGAAAATCAGTAGTATTGGGGGGCTTCCCTGGTGGTGCAGTGGTTAAGAATCCACCTGCCAAAGCAAGGGACATGGGTTCGATCTCTGGTCCTGGAAGATCCCACATGCCACAGAGCAACTGGGCCCATGCTCCACAACTACTGAGCCTGTGCCCCAGAGCCCAAGAGCCACAACTACTGAGCCCACGCTCTGCAGCTACTGAAGCCCGTGTGCCTAGAGCCCATGCCCCTCAACAACAGAAGTCACCACAATGAGAAGCCCGCACACCGCAATGAAGAGTAGCCCCCGCTCGCCGCAACTAGAGAAAGCCTGCACACAGCAACAAAGACCCAGCGCAGCCAAAACTAAATAAATTTTTTTAAAAAGAAGAAAATTAGTAGTATTGGGATTGATATGGCTGTTCTTCCAATGTGTAGTGATTGTATCAGCAGTTTGATTTGACCTGGCAAAGGGAAAAACAGATGTGAAACACACTAGGTAGTTATATCATCACCCAAATATTACAATTTTGCATGTTTGCTTAAAAATAAAAGCTGATTTGTAATTCGCATTCTGTCATTTTCCCGGTTCCCACTTAAAATTTCACAAGCTTTCTGGATTCTCTAGGTCATTGTCTTCTCTTCTTCTAAATATGCATACAGCGCTAATGGTCACAAATCAGTATCCTTTTGTGGACATTATGAGCCATTTACAGAACCTTCATCTACTGATGGTTCAGAGATGCTGTGTTACAGACCAAATGAATATTTGCTGAAGAATGTGGGAACTTTCAGTAAAGTGGGAATGTGAGAAACCTATTTTGTTTATCTCAGTGATGGAAACAGACTTAAGTTTGCCCTGGTCTATTTTGAAGAATGAAAGAAAGAATAAAATAAAATGTGTTTATTATTGATTCAGTGTTAAAATCTTGGCATCAGTTTTTACAAAATTGGGATCATACCTTATAGCTAGCTTTTGATTTTGTTTTTTTCATGTAAATTATGTCACGAACGTTTCCCCGTGTCATTAAATAGTCTTCAAAAACAATACCTTGCCATTGGCTTCCTCAGGAAAGCCTGTTTTATTTTTACTGTCATAAGGGCTCTTTTCATTTATTTCCCAATTTGAGAAAGCAATTTCATATCTTGTTTTTTCATTGGACATTTACAAGCAGCACTTCATAGGCATACTTGAGAAATATTTTATAGTTGTGTCATTGTTAATACAAATAAGCCATGAAGGACTTTCATCCAAGAAGACTTTACAGTGGTGACTTGGTTTATATGTTAGTTGGGTCCTTACTCAAGTATAGATCCACATCATTGGATGCCACCTCATTGTCTTCTACAATTTCTCTCTCGTTGACAATGGACATATGATATGTAAAGTATCTTGCTTGGTGCCTGCGCATACTATCCCCAGTATCTGTTGGACAAAGATGTATGAGTATAACCTGTTAGAACTTTTCTCTCAGTCTCTCAGGATTAAGTATGTTAAAGTGCTTGAGCTCTTTTTCCAGTGATGATGAATTGGTAAAGCCAAACTATTTGAATTTTTTCAGTTTGGCCTTCCTACTGATTGTTAGGATTGCATCTCTGGCTGTAAAACAATTGCTAGTTTGCCCGTGGCTGGAAAGCTTTTGTGTTCTCTACCTTTTTGGGTATCGTTCGTGTGAGTCTTTCATTACTGGAGATGGATTCATCTCCCTCCCTTGACAAATGATCCTAATCTGAATGTTGCATATCCTAATTCAGCAAATATTTGTTTGGTCTGTGGTCTGTACTCCTAATTTTCATGTTGTAGTACATGGTTTTTATGTGAGCATATAAACATTCATATTCTAGAAGGCTTACAATTGAAAAATAGCCTGTCTTTAATACATTTCTTTTAGAACTAGGGCTTAGACTGCAGTTCACAGCTCAGGTCTATGACTTATTAGCTCATTGGCTTCAGACAGTTCTCAATTTCTTCATCTGTAATGTGGAGATAAGGATACCACCTTAACATAGAGATGTTGTGAGGATTAAATGAGAAATATACATAAAGTGCGTAGATAATAATGGTTGTATGGTGCCTGGAATTATTATCCATCAAATTTTAAAGTAATTTCCCTTCTGAGTAATCTTATTAACATTCATATGCACACATACACATATATATTCATTAAACTCTATGAAAATTCATATGGAACATGTTTTTAGAAATAAACGTATTGAAAAAGAAGATGACTATTTTAGTGTTTTTTCTTGCAGATATTTCCCTTTCCTGGCTAAACAGAAACCTGGGCACCCGGAATGTGATATCCTGACCAATGTTTTTGCGATTCTCTCAGCAAAGAACCTCTCTGAAGCCACAGCTAGTATTGTGATGGAAATAGCCGATGACCTTCTTAGCCTTCCAGATTTTGAACCCACAGAAACAGTTTTGAGCTTACCGGTGACAGGATGTGTATACACAGAAAGTGCAGATGGTATGTAAGCTGTACAGAGCAGATGATTCTTATACTTCTGAGGTATCATTTGTGCCCTCAGAATGGAAAAGTTGATAGAATCTGACTCTTTTTATAACTTACGCTATTAGAAGAGTTTCTTTTCTCTAGGAATTAATACCAATTTATATAAGCTGAATTTTCTTTGCAGTAGGTAGAAATTCGGATTATTTACACTCCAGAAAGCTCAACTATCCTTCAGGACATTATCAGATGATTTCCACTGTCATGTCTCTGAATTCTTACCATATTATCCTAACAGTTCTCTTACTACTACCCAAAATGGTTTAAATCCTCAAGGGTCTCATATAAAATTTTAATTTAGCTACTGATATAGATGTTTTGACTAAGAAGAAAGATATTTAGAGTTGAAATATATTAAATTTTCATGGTAATTGAGTGCTTTCCTTTTCTGTCATTAGGAAGATATTGTACAGTTAGCTTTTAAGAGCATAGTTAATTAAAATCAGTACATTTATCACTGTTTCAGAGTCTATCACAGTAGGAGGACGATTAATTCTACCTCGTGTACCTGCAATTCTCCAGTATCTCAGCAAAACCACAATAAGTGCAGAAAAGGTGAAAAAGAAGAAGAATAGAGCACAAGTCAGTAAGGAACTGGGCATTCTTTCAAAGTAAGTGAAACATTGGTCCTTAAAAGATAACATTACCACCTGTAGCTTTAATTTTTTTATTTATGCTTGGTTTTTCATTTGTTTTAACAAGGTAATAAGCTAAAAAAGTTTTCAGTATTTTAAATGTCCTTCATTTTTCAGTTAATGTAGAATTCTCTTTCTCTGCTGGAATAAACCTTTTATGACATCTGCCTTTATATAATTATAAAAGATAACAGACTTTTCAAAATTCTAAGGTAGACTAATAGATTTGCCTGTTTATTAGCCTTTACGTATTTTGCTCAATTAAAATTTCGAGTTATGTGAGATCACATAGTTGTGATTTTTTTTTAAGTGTGATTGATAAAAATAATTTAAAAGAGCAGGTTGCTGTATTTGTTCTTTTAAGCGTCAAGAAGATCTTGCAAGGATTTTTAAAGATTCTCTTTAAAGATTCTCTACATACTGCTAGACCTGGTAATATACAATTGTGATTTCTACAAAGTGCCTGGTTAGTGAATCTGAGTGCACAAAATGATTCTATCTTAAAATCTAAATCTAAATTGTTACAGGACTTAGTTGTTGAAAGTTTATTTTTTCTGTTACTTTCAGCAACAATAAAAAAATGATATATTAGAATCTTCCAGGAACTTCTTTTAAATGTTTTATTTATACTAGTGTATTTCTAAGTTTTGCAGAACGGGAAACCATGGGAAATATACTTACTAAATTTTATCATAGGCTACGTGATAGTGAGATGATGAGTGATTAGGCACCAGAAAGACTGGGTTTGAAAGACCTGCTCTGTGACATCAACTTCTCTGAGCCACAGTTTTCTCTGGGCAAAGTGGGGTTAATAATGCCTACATTATAGGGCTGTTTTGGGAGTTATATGGAAATGTATATAAAACCTAAAACAAGTCTTAGCACTTAAAATGTTGTTTCCTTGCGAAATAAGTAATTATCAATTACTGATTATAGGATTGGAGTTTACTATAACGCACCTACACAATCAGATCTTACAAAAGCAATAGAATAGTAGCCACCAACCTGAAGTTGGAGGGAAATAAGAGTGGGCACTGCTAAATAACTGAGTTAAGCTTTTTACACATACACACATACTTAAAAGCCACCTGGGTCTTTCATCACTGATGCTTTTTTACAAAAAGTTTAACTTCTTGGAGAAATACTCTTAACTTATATATCTTCCTTACATATTCCATTTTTTTTTCCTTCTCCAGGATCAGCAAGTTTATGAAAGAAAAAGAACAAAGTTCTCTGCTCATTACACTGCTCCTGCCTTTCCTCCACCGTGGCAATATTGCTCAGGCATGAATTCACAGCACATTTATTTGTCTTTGAAGTGGCACTTTATTTTTAGGTTTATTTGTAAACAATAATTTTATTGGTTAGATTCTGTGATGTATTTATGCCAGAGGATTTGTGAAAAGACTTCATACAGAAACATAAAATTGAAAACAGAGGAGAAAACTGGGGACAGAAAGAGGAATGGGGCAGGCGAGAAGGTGGAGACCTCATCATCTACCATTACAGTAAAAGTCTCAAACCCTTTATTTTCCTTTGTTTAGCTTCTAATCCATTTCAGGATTTTTTCCCCTCTCTGACTTTGATCAATAACAAATCTGCAACCTGAGACACGCATTGATCTTAAATATGGTGACAGTGGCAAGCTGAATGAAAAGTCACTGTTTTAATATTCAGGCATAGTGTAGAGTTTCTGATGTGATTTTCAAACCATAGTTCAGTCTTGATTAAAAGAGTCTTCCCATTTTGCACACTCATTTATAAGGCCTTAGGAGTTATACCGAATGACTCCTACTCTATAGTAATTCAGTTTAGAAGACCACAGATTTGTGAACAACCAGAAGTGTGTATTTTTCCTCAGCAAGTTCATTTTTCTTGGCTCTTTAACTAGAAAATAGAAGAAATTATTTTTTAAAACCATGCATATTTCCTATTAGAATTAAAGGAAGAAACTGTTCATGGACACTATTATAGGTTTTTGGTTAAGTTAAAATGCTAAGAACTTTTAAGAGACTATGAAATAACTTTTCTAAGTACTACTACTTTTACTTCTTATTTATACTTGTTTTCTGTGCTGTAATATATTAAAGCCAATTTGACCAGTTTTATAAATTACTGAAATATGATTTCTCTCTATATTTTTTCTTAAGGATACAGAGGTTGATATTCTGGTAACAGTACAAAACCTGTTGAAACATTGTCTGGAGCCTATGAGCTTCCTCAAGCCTCTAGCAAAACTCTTCTCAGTTATTAAGAACAAGTTGTCAAGACAGTTGCTTTGTACAGTTTTCCAGGTCTGTAATATTCGTTTTTACCCCAAAATCACCCCTTTTTCAAAAGATAGCTATGATGTGGAATGCATATTAGCAGCTTGCTTGGTGCTGATATGATGTTTCCATATATATTTGAGTGTGGCAGGGAGTCAAAGGGAGGCAGGCAGACAAGTTAAGGTTTTATTCACTAATCATATATTGCCTTCATTCCTTTTAGACTCTTTCTGATTTTGATAGTGGATTAAAATACATTACTGATGTTGTCAAGGTAAGAAAGAAAATCTTATGTTTCTTTTGCTTCCAAAGTATTATTATCCCTTATTTAATATTTATATACCTTCATTTATATGGTTTCAATGGCATTTCTCGTAGCTTAACGCCTTTGATCAAAGACATCTTGATGATATCAACTTTGATGCTCGCTTCTCAGCGTTCCAGACCATCACCTCTTATATTAAAGAGATGCAAACCATGGACGTTAACTACCTAATTCCTGTTATGCATAATTGTTTCTATAACATGGAGGTAGGTTTTTATAGCAAAAATTTATGAATTTTTAAAATTGTTTTGATAATACGACTAAATGACCTAATTTCTTAATTTGGTTTGGAGGGGGATGGGATTTTTAATATAAAATTTCTTTTAGTTGTAGAATATTTTATTCGGCAAAGACCGTACTGTTATGCTCATGATTTGAAAGGCAGATATTTTGAATAAAATAATATATGTGGAAGCACTGTGAAAAGTCGAAAAGCTATGTATTAGAATAGGAAAATCCACAGAGACAGAAAGTAAATGAGTGGTTATCAGGAGCTGTGAGGGGCGGGAGGAACGGAGAGAGTGACTTCTAATGGGTTTCCTTTGGGGGTGATGAAAATGTTCTGAAATTAGATAGTGGTGACGGTTGTAAAGCCTTCTGAATATACTGAAAACCATTGAATTGTACAATAAAAGGGTGAATTTCATAGTGTGTCAGTTAAATATCAATTTTTTAAGTTATGTAACTATATTATTTAACAGTTTGCCCTCTTTTATTGATATAGTAGAAATAAAAGGGGTTTGCAACTATATTAAGTGCCATGTTGCTAAAATGAATTAAAACTCAAAAATGTGGAAAATGAAACCCTTGGTTAATAGTTAACTATGTAGTGACATCAGTAATATTTTTGTGGCATTTTATAGTTGTTCATCTGATATTAAGGATTAAGTAATATAGGAAAAAGTAATCTCCTCATTTGGGCTCATTCTTCATATATCTTATCAAATTTCAACATGAGGGAACCTGAATCAATGCCTGGTTGGCTGAGTTGGGAATACTTTCTCTACACTCACAACCTACATTCCTTAAACCAGGAACTCTGAAGCAGCTAACCAGAATTATACCAGCCAACTGTGTCATTGTAAGTGATCACCTGATTTTGAATATAGAAAACTGGCTTTAGTGAACCTTTTGTTCTGTTTGCTTTGAGAAATAAAGCTAATTAAAAAAACACATCTCTACATCAACTATACTTCAATAAAAAATGAAAAAAAGAAAAAAAAAATCCATGACAGATAAAATACCAAATTTCTAAATAAAGGCAAAATCAGTAATAAAAAAACAGTACATCTCATAGTATTTTCTGAAATTACTGACACTTCTCAGTAAGCATGACTTTTCAAAGTCACTTACTGTATTCCTCACAACCCTATATTTGGTTCTTCCTTAAGTATGAAGTACCTGTGGGACATTTCTTAGTAGAGAGTTTTATACAGAACAGTGGCTAAATATTATAAACTCTTTCATTGGGAAATAATATTCAATATTATAGTTATTATACAGAATAATTTGGGTTTTTTCCTGTGTCCAGTTAGGAGACATGTCTTTAAGTGATAATGCAAGCATGTGCTTGATGAATATCATCAAAAAGCTTGCTGCTTTGAATGTCACAGAGAAAGAATATAGAGAAATCATTCATCGTTCACTCCTGGAGAAATTGAGGAAAGGATTGAAGAGCCAGACAGAGGTATTGGGGTTTGCAATTAAGTACTACTATCTGTGGGTTTTGTTTTTGTTTTTGTTTTTCCCTACTTCTGCTATAGCTGTGTAGAAAAGCAGTCAGGCTTAGTACACTTAATTAAAATACTTGATTGTATAAATATTCAGCAAACTTTTAACAGGGGAGTAGGAACGGAGAAGAGGGCTGTCACTTCTGATTTTATATAGTTTGTTGTTTCACTGGGAATGTTTTACTTTTTAAAAAATTGTAATGACTTTTTTGGTGTTTCTTTGTATTACCTAAGAAGCAAATTCTTTTTAAAATTTAAAAAAAAAATTTTTTTTCTCAACTCCATGTTTGCAGAGTATTCAACAAGATTATACCACGCTGCTTTCCTGTTTAATTCAAACCTTTCCAGATCAACCAGAATTTAAAGACTTGGTACAGCTAACTGATTGCCATGATCCAGAAATGGACTTCTTTGAGAATATGAAGCACATTCAGGTAGAAGACAATTCTGCTTTCTTTTTCTTGTCTATAAACAAGTGTTTCAAACCGTTCTGTCTCATTTAAAATGATATATTTTAGGGAATTCCCTGGCTGTCCGGTGGTTAGGACTCCACCCTTTCACTGCCAAGGGCTGGAGTTCAATCCCTGGTCGGGGATCTAAGACTCCACAAGCCGCACGGTACGGCCAAAAAAAAAAAAAAGGAAAAGGAAAAAAAAGAAAAAGATATATCTTAATTTTCCAAAAAGTTCTGAGCTTCTCATTCCTTGGTCTTTGTGATCATCAAATTTGCATAGGAGATGATTGTTTCCTGGGGTCTGATTTCCTCAGTGGTATCAGAAACCACAATAATAGTGTCACCTTTCCCTGCCATTTCCTAAGAAGGTTAAATGCTCTAGGATCCATTGGTAAAGAAATACTATGGATTATGTCTCTGAAAGCAAATCAAGGCACAAGTGTTTGCTCATGTAACACATGGACTATATTTCACTCTTTTAATCTTTTCATGGAAGAGGAACATGATACTGAAATGGAGCTGGTTGTAGGTGAGATTTATTCAGTAACTAATTCATATTTTATCTGACTCGTAGATCCACAGAAGAGCAAGAGCCTTGAAGAAATTGGCAAAACAACTAATGGAAGGCAAAATTGTGCTGTCTTCTAAATCTCTTCAGAATTACATCATGCCTTATGCCATGGCTCCAATTTTTGATGAGAAAATGATCAAGGTAGGGCATTAGATCTAGAAACCAGTAAGCTTCTCCTTGTACCATGACACACTTTTCCAAACTGTAGATGGGGTTGGTGGCATCCATACTGATGTTGTCACCATAATTACAGTCCTAGAATAGTTCTAAAGCCCTTAAAATTGTGCCTGGCACTTGGTCTAAATATGGTGGCTATTATTTTATTTTCGCTATTATTAGCTCACAAAGGCCAACCACAAAATATTTCCTCGCTTAGAAATGATCACATTACTAAGATGGCATACTATTATTTTTGTATCATAGGCCTTAATTCTCATTGTTTTCCCAAATGGCTCATAAGAAATGAACTAGAACAACAGCTGCCTTTTCTTTAGCTCTATACCAGGTACAGACACAATACTAAGTACTTTAACATGTCATCTGATTTCATCCTCACAACAACTCAACCCTGTGGGGTAGGGACTGTTATCATTGTTTTATAGGGGAGTAAACTGAGAATATGTGAGGTTATAGAACTTTCTCAAAAACATACAGAGTCAGAACCGGTATTTGAACTCAGAGTGTCTTCACTTTTATACCTCATGGTGTGTAAGAACAATGCCTGGCACATGGTAAAGACTTGATAAATATTTAAGTCTAACTGAGATAATATCAGGATTTGTGACTTGAATTTATACTGTTGATTATATGATCTTGTTCAAGGATAGGTTTCCTCTATTATTTCAGGATATTCAAAAAATTTTTAAGAATTTCTAAAGTGGATAAAAGAATGCATCCCTAAATTCCAGTTTGAAGAGCCAGTAAGCAGCTCAGAGTTAGATGGCAGTAAAATAGGAAAGAGGTGTAGATGAAAAAAATAAATTATATTTAGCTTTAATTGGTATTGTTATGGTATACCTTTCTACAGTCTTTTATTTTTAACGTATTTGTTATTTTACTTTTAAAGTTGGTTTCTTGTAGGTAGCATATAGCTGAATCTTGCTTTTTTTTTTATCCAATCTGACAGTTTCTGCCTTTTAATTGGTTTTAGACCATTTGCATTTAATATGATGATTAATATGATTGGGTTTAAATCTATTATCTTATTTATTTTGCATTTGTTCTGTTTTTTTCCTCTTTCCTCCTTTTCTTCTTCTATTGGATTAATTGGATATCCTTTAATGATTTTATTTTATCTCTGTTGGCTTATTAGTTATCTTTGTACTATTTTTTTTCAGAAGTTTTACCTGTATGTTAGTTTTAAACCACACAATACACTGTTGTTGTTTTGGCTTCAAACCATCAATTATCTTTTAAAGAGATCCTTAAAACTAAAGAAAAGATCTTTTGTATTTGCTTCCATATTATATCAGTAATTTCCAGTGCTCTGCATTCCTTTGTGTAGATGCAAATACTCATCCTGTATCATTTTGCTTTTGACAGGAAGACTTTCTTTAAATTTTTTGTAGTGCAGGTCTACTGTAATGGATTCCTTCAGCTTTTGTTTGTCCTTTCTCATCTTTGTTTTTGAAAGATAATATTTCTAGGTGTGGAATTCTAATTTCACAGGTTTTGAGTTTTTTCCCAGTACTTTAAAGATACTACTCTACTGATTTCTGGTTTATATTGTCTCTAAAGAAGTCATTCTTTGTTCCTCTGAGTGGAATATATCTTTTTTTTTTTCCTGACTGGCTTTAAAATTTTCTCTTTATCACTGACTTTTAGCCATTAAATTATGATGTGCCTTAGTGTCTTGTGCTTGGGGTTTGTTGAGCTTCTTGGATCTATAGATTTATAGTGTTTGTCAGACTTTGAAATTTTGGGCCATTACTTCTTCAAAGATATTTTTGGTTCCCGTTCTTGACTTTGGAGATTCCATTGTATTCCATTCCAAGTTGTCCCATAACTCACTGACACTCTTTTTTTTTTTTAAATAGTCTTTCTTTTTTCCCTTCTGGGTTTCATTTTGTTTCATTTTTCTATTACCATGTCTTCAACTTCACTAATCTTTTCTTCTGTTTTGTCTAATCTGCTGTTAATCCCATCCAGTGTATCTTTCCTCAGAATTGTGTTTTCCATCTCTAAAAGTTCAATTTGGGCCTTTTTCTTACATATCTCTCCTTAACATGCCCATGCTTTCCTTTCCCTTCTTGATCGAATGGAATATATCAATAATTATGTCAGTTGTTTTAATATCTATGTCTAGTATTAAGTCTGTATCATCTGTGTCATTTCTGTGTCCATTTCGATGGGTTGATTTTTCTTCTTATTAGAGTTATTTTCTGCTTCTTTGTATGCCTTGTAGCTATCTTTCAGATGCCAGACATTGTGAATGTGACTTTGCTGGGTGCGGGATGTTTTTGTATTTAAGTGTTCCTGAGAATTTTTTTCAGATGCAGTTGGGCTACTTGTGAGTAGTCTGGTCCTTTTTCTTTTTTATATTTATTTATTTATTTATTTTTGGCTGTGTTGGGTCTTCGTTGCTGCACGCGGGCTTTCTCTAGTTGTGGTGAGCAGGAGCTACTCTTCGTTGCGGTGCGCTGGCTTATGATTACAGTGGCTTCTCTTGTTGCGGAGCACGGGCTCTAGGCAAGCGGGCTTCAGTAGTTGTGGCATGTGGGCTCAGTAGTTGTGGCTCACGGGCTCTAGAGCACAAGCTCAGTAGTTGTGGTGCACAGGCTTAGTTGCTCCACGGCATGTGGCATCTTCCCAGACCAGGACTCGAACCCATGTCCCCTGCATTGGCAGGCGGATTCTTAACCACTGTGCCACGAGGGAAGTCCTGTCTGGTCCTTTTGAGGCTCGCTTTTAAGCTCTGTTAGGCACGAGCAGCCTTTAGTCTGGTGCTTATTTGAACCCACCACTGAGGCACTAACTTTCTGAGTACCTGAATACCTAATGCTTCATGTATCATGAGGTTTTTTTACTCTGGCTGATAGGAACACGATCTATTCTCATCCCTGTGTGGTCTTAGATGAGTGTTTCATCTTTTCCTTTTTGGTGGTTCTTTCCCTGTCTCCTTACTCGTGTGTACTGATCAGTTCTCAGCTGAAGCTTAAGGAGCTCTTTCTCTGGGCAGCTTTTCTCTGTGTAGCTCTCTTCCGTCTGGTTCTCTGCCCTGAGGACTCTAGCTCCACAGCCTCAACTCTGCCCCCTTAACTCAGGGAGACATGGGGCCCTTTTTGGGTTTCTTCTCATGTGCTATGACCTGACAGTTATCCCCACACAATGAATTGGGGTAACTATACGGCTCATTTCATTTGTTTCCTTTCTCTCAGGAGTCACTGTCCTGCACTATTTGATGTCCAAAGTCTGAAAACTGTTTCATATATTTTTGTCTACTTTTCTGGTTTAAGGTGTGAGGGTAAATCCAGCTCCTGTTCTCCATTGTCATCTGAAAGAGCTATCTCCGTTGCATCGTACTTACGAATGCTCAGCGGTGCAATCTGTAGTTGATTCTGACATTTGTCAACTTTTACACATTGAATTTACTTCATTCAGTCTGTAGGCTTGAACCAATCAGGGAGGTCTGAGTGGAATAGAAAACAAAATGTGTTAATATCCTTTAATGGGAGGAAGATGTCATTCCTTTCATTGACAGCATCTTTTCCTAGAGCTAGGGGAAAACAATGGAGTATAGTTTGGGCGTTCTTTCCTTTCTATAATTGCTGATCACCTACTGTCTAAGTTTTTTAATGCACCAAGTTAGCTGTGTACTTTATTTGCAAATACTTACTGATGCTCTTGATTTGTTTTACAGCATGAAAATATAACCATTGCTGCCACAGAGGTTATTGGAGCTATTTGCAAACATCTCTCTTGGTCGGCATATATATATTACTTGAAACATTTCATTCATGTCTTACAGGCGGGACAGATCAATCAAAAGTTGGGTGTCAGGTATGGTCAAACTGCTTATTTTTGTTTTGTTAAAATCTAAATTTTGGATTATTTTCTGAAACAATCTTTTTACAATCTCAGTTTACTTTTACCTTGTATCAATGAGGTGATACTAAGACTTGTTAAACTGAAAAAATACCTAAGACTGGTAAAAATAATTTTAATGTTTTTAAGTCTTTAACTTTCCTTTCTTTTTAATAGTCAAGTGATATTATTAATCAAATGAACGTTTCTGTAAAAATTTTTTTAACAGTTTGCTAGTGATAGTGTTAGAAGCATTCCACTTTGACCACAAAACTCTGGAAGAACAAATGAGAAAACTTCAGAGGGAAGAGAGTAAGTTTTTTAAACTTTCTTAAACTAGATTTCCTTCCTATCCTTGGATACTTTATGATCATGAATTAAAGATAGCACAATTCAGTTTATTCCCTTTTTCTGCTCTTGTAGCAGTGACCAGTGAATGAGTCAGGAGGAGGTTAAAATGAATGGTTTGAGTATTTTTGTATAAAACTTATTTAACAGTAGAGAAGTCCAGACTAAATTGTATGGGTGAAAAAATCTGACCTGTAGGTTATTTACACAGAAATTCAATTATATCACCTTAATGTGTAGAAAGAACGTTAAGCAGTGAATGCAAAGAAAGTCTAAGAATTAAAACTTAGAGCAACAGTTAATGAAATATAAAGTAGATATAACAGAAAGGATCATCAAAAATAAAAATCAGTCTTTGAAAAGATCATAAATTGGCAAACTCTGACAAGATTGACCAATGACAATAGGAGGCATAATAAATATTAGGAATTTTAAAAGATCACAATTAAATGAAAAAGGTAAAATAACATTGTGATCTTTGCACTTATAAATTTGAATACTTGGGTGAAATGTTCAAATTCTTAGAAAAATAAAATACAAAAACTGACTTTAGAAGAAATAGAAAATCTGAATAGATCTCTAATGATTAAAGAAATGGAATCTGTAGTTAAAAATTTTCTTCTGATGAAAATGCCAGGTCTAGACTGTTTTATAGGCAAGTTTTACAAACACTCAAGGAATAGATCATTTCAACCTTACATCAGCTATTTCAGGTGACTGAAAAAGAGGAAGCCCCCACTAACTCATGAAGTTGGTGATTGGTTAATGGAACTTAACACATTAGCAAACAAAAAAATGTGATCATCTATATAGACACAGGGGGAACATTTGATTAAATTCAATATCCATTCATAATAAAAGCAATTATCAAACAAGGAATAGATAGAAATTTCCTTAACCTGTTAAAAGATGTGTTTTAAAAACCTAATGATGGGGGACTTCCCTGGTGGTCCAGTGGTAAAGAATCCACCTTCCAATGCAGGTTGCGCAGGTTTGATCCCTGGTTGGGGAACTAGGATCTCACATGCCACGGGGCATCTAAGCCCACATGCCACACCTACTGAGCTTGTGTGCCTCAACAAGAGAGCCCGTGTGCCACAAACTGCAAAGCCCACGTGCTCTGGAGCCCACGCCACAACTAGAGAGAGAAAAAACCCACACACCACAACTAGAGAGAAGTCCACGCCACAACTAGAGAGAGGAAAAAACCCACACACCACAGCTAGAGAGAAGCCTGCACGCCACAACTAAAGATCCCACGTGCCACAAGTAGGACCTGATGCAGCCCTAAATAGTTAGATAGATAGATAGATAGATAGATAGGTAGATAGATAGATAGATAGATAGATAACCAACCAACCAAATAAATGATAGGACTTCCCTGGTGGTCCAGTGGTTAAGACTCCACGCTTCCACTGCAGGGGGCGCCAGTTCCATCCCTGGTCAAGGAACTAAGATGTTGCATGCCGTGTGGCATGACCAAAAAAAAAAAACCTAATGAAACATCATACTCAATGGTAAAACATTGAAAGCTTTTGCTTTAAAACCAGAATGAGGTAAAGATACCTACTACTACTGCTTATATTGAACACCAGACTCTAAAGGATTTAGCCATCACAGAAAAATAAGGAAAAGAATAAACACTTAAGTAGGCCAAGGTATTTATTCTAATTGTTTTGGCTAAAGACACTGAAATATCTTGGCCCTTAGTTTGCATTACTGCAGTGTTCCTACTCAAAATTTTCTAATTCTTTGATTCATTATCAAATCACTCAAGAGCCACACTGATGAAGAGAAAAACTGTTTTGAATTTGTAGAAACCATTTGTGTTTTAAATAATTAATGTACTAAAGCCCCTTAGTTTATCTTCAGTCAGTTGAATCTGCATTTTGAAATTTTGCATAAACAGAAACATTAAAAAATTAAAATATTAATTCACTTCACTGTTTTCTTCTTAGGTGTGAATGGAGTTTGAAACAGTTAGTGAGCATCTACTGTGAAATGTGCTTTTATAGATATTATCTCATTTGTCCTCATAAGAACCTTACAAGAACCTTAGGTGTTAGTTACTGCATATTTTTGATATGAGAAATTGAGATTCAAGAGTAAAGTAACTGTCCCAAAGCTACACGGCCAGTAAAAAAAAATGAAGACTAATAGCTATCATTATTTTGAAAGTCAATGAAGTGTCAGAAATATATTTTAGGCACAGTATAGGCTTTGTCACATTTAATCCTAACAATAGCCTTGCAAGTAGGTGCCATCTACAGTTTACTGGTGAAGAATCCAAAGCCCATGAGGGTTAAGGTAATTGACTGTAGTCACATGGCTTGTTAGCAGAGCCAAGTCTGGACTTTTCTCTACAATACTGCCCAGGTTTCTTTAATAAATTGAATCCTATAATAAGGTACGTTTCTGCATGAGACTTGTTGGCTGCCATTAGGATTTTCATGTTCATGAATGTAGGTTTTTGCTTTTGGAAACCTCCAACCACAGTACTTTGGAAGCTTCCTTTGGTTAAGAGCCCTCCTCCCCCCAGCCTCTCCATGTGATCCCAAAGTACCCTGTACTTGCTTACTATTCCACACTTTTTTTTTATAATTATCAGTTTACTTGTCTCTATTCCTCATTAGGTTAACTGTAAGAAAATGAAGGACTGTAACACTCTCATTTACTGCTGTTCCCTCAGCCCTTGTCTTGCCCTTACAGTCAGTGATATTTTTTATTAGATGTTAGTAGAAAAGACTACTTAACACAACTGTGTTGTTTCCTTATTTAATTTAAGGTGATTTTTGTTGTTTACTAAACATAGATACCATAGAAGAGATTGAGTTGCCAGAGCATGAAGCCATGGAATTCGAGCATATGGATGATGATGAGAAGGAAGATGGATGTAAGACTTTGTCAGACAAGAATGAAGAGCTAGAAAACCCTGACCCAGATGATTGTGAAGGGACAGCAGCTAAAGAATCCGAGTGTATCACGAAGTCCATCTCTTTCCTTCCTTGGAATAAGGAAGAATTGGAGAAAACAATTAAAAATATCCAAGGAACCATAACTGGGGACATCCTACCCAGGCTCCATAAATGTCTGGCATCTACGGTAATCATTCTGTTTGGGGCCCAGCAGGTCTGTGTGACCCTGTGGGGTGTCCGTGGGGCCCTGTCAGACTGAGGCTCTTAACTATGTGGATTGACATCAGCTTTTGGATTTTCTTTTATCTCTACATTTCACAGTTCACCTCCCTTCTCTTATCTCATCATCTTCAGGTTCATCTCGTACAGCTAAGGTAGTAATGTTTCTTCTTCATTATGATTTTGATACTGGTAGATATATGCTTTTCTGTCTCCAAAGTAGATATTAAGATGACTCCCATTTCCAAAAAAGGTTATTAAAAATTAGAGTATGTTTCTCTTTTCTACTTCTTGGCCACTTCTCTGCTATTCAAAAATACATTTTTCAGTACTTCCCTGGCAGTCCAGTGGTTAAGACTCCATGCTTCCAGTGCAGGGGGCGTGGGTTCGATCCCTGTTCGGGGAACTAAGATTCCCACATGCCACGCAGCATGACCAAAAAATTTAAAAAAAAAAAAAAAAAAAAAGGAAGAAAACAAAAGTACATCTTTTTCTTGTTTAATAGGGGTAACATTTTAGGAGTGCATTCTCATGAAGCCAGAGCCTTTCCTTCTCAGTGTAAAACTTGAGCTGGCAAACTGTGGCCCATGGGCTGAATCTAGCTTGCAGCCTGTTTTTGTAAATAAAGTTTTTTTGGAACACAGTTACACCCCATTCATTTACATATTGTCTAATTCTGCTTTTGCCTTACAATAGCAAAATTGAGTAGCTTCAACAGTGGCCATAAAGTCAAAATTACTTACTATCTGACCCTTTACAGAAAGTTTTCCAACCCCTGATGTAAAATACTTCATCATTTTGTATATTTGTAAATAAAGTTTATTTGAGGCACCATATTTTTTTATGTACCAACGATGTCACTTAAACACCGGAAAGTCCCAATTAACACAAATTTTATGTGACTTTTTAAATATTACACAACAGTCTTAACCCCACATCAGTGAATACTTGGTTTTATTTATTGATTGATTGGTTGATTGCTCCTTTGGAAAGAATATTCTTATTCATATTATTTTTATAATTTTTGGAGGGTTATCAAATTGCATAATTGAGTTTGTTTTTTAAGACATTAAACTTAGAAATGGATATAAGATATATCAAAAGAGCTTATCTTTCAACTGCAAGGTTGTAGTGTTGGCAGGTCCCTAATCCATTTACTTTTGTTTTAGTTTAACCTAAATTTTTCTTACAGACTAAAAGAGAAGAAGAACACAAACTCATAAAATCAAAGGTTGTGAATGATGAGGAAGTAGTTCGAGTTCCTTTAGCTTTTGCCATGGTTAAACTAATGCAGTCCCTTCCACAGGAAGTTATGGAAGCTAATCTGCCAAGGTATGTTGTGTGACAAATCAGAAAAGTTCAGTGAAACTCAAAAATTGGTTCTATCTTCTCTTTTGTCAGGAAGAGAAGTACTGTCACAATTTGCTGTAATTTAGAATCCTAATTGGCATAGTTTGGGTTATGAGTGATTCAGAAACTAAAGGATATTTATATTTTTATTTGGTTCTGTTAATTTAATTAGTCAATTAATTTCTCATGTTCTAGTATTTTGCTGAAAGTGTGTGCCCTCCTCAAGAACAGAGCACAGGAAATCAGAGACATTGCTCGCAGCACTCTCGCAAAAATAATAGAGGATCTGGGTGTGCATTACCTACAATATATTTTAAAAGAATTACAGACTACCCTTGTGCGTGGCTATCAGGTAAATTGCATCATGTACTTTATATTCAAATTGGGTTGGGGTTCAAATAGTTGCACTTTAAACACTAAGTCATGATACTTTGGGTCTATCTTTTGTAAAGTTGATCTACTGAGAGAACAAGCAAGCATATTTAAAAATTTTTAATCAGTATTTTTAAAAATCTGTTTTTTAAGAAGCCCTTATATTTAATTTCTTAAAAGATCCTTATAGACCTGCATTTCATAACCTGTGTTTTTCTCTCAAATCACTTGATATCAAGTTTTGTATTCTCTGAGTTCTTAATAAAATTCTTACTGAATGTATATTGAACGTATAGCCACACATGTGAACAATAAAGAACATAGACATTTGTTTGAGTTGAAATGTATGACATGTCATAAAATTAATAAGAACACCAGGTGGAATACGAAGCTCTCTGAGTAGTTACCTGGCGGTCTTGCTGCTCCAAGTGTGGGCCCCGGACAGGTGGCATCAGCAGCACCTGACCTACAGAATCTGCATCTTAATAAGATCCCTGAGTGATCTAAAGTTTGAGGAACACTGCAACTTGTTTTTCTCAAGTACCCAGCCAAGACTTCTGGTAGTTAGCTTGACCTTCCAAGTCCTAATTTGTTCATAGGTAGGTTCCTCTTCTATAGGTTATAAGTAACACACTAAAAATATCAGTATTCATTGTCACTGTCTCTCTTTGTATAGTGTTTTAGTGGTTGCTCCAGGTTACCATATCCATACTTAATTTTTAATAATCTATTTAGAATCAGTATTTTACCACTTCAAGTGGAATGTAAAAACCTTATTACCCTATAGATCCCTTCACCCTTCCTTTGTTTAAAAGTTGTTTATGTATTACTTTGCTGAAAACTTATATGTTGAAAACTTACCAAGCGGCGTTAGAGTTTTTGCTTTTAATCCTCAGATATGCCCAGATATTTATCATTTCTACTGCTCTTCCTTCATTTCTGAATTTCCCGATTTCTTCCTGGTGTCATTTCCCTTTGGTCTAGGCAAGCTCATAGAGCAAGTATGGTGGCAACGGATGCTCTTCGTTTTCCTTTCCCTGTGAATGTCTTTGTTTCACCTTCATTCCTGAAGGATGTTGTCACTGGATATATACTTTTGCATTGACAGTTATTTCTTTTCTTTCAGCACTGTAAAATTGTCATGCGACTTCCTCTGGCCTTTCTGATGAATAATTAAATTATTCTTCCCCTCTAAGTAATGCATTATTTTTCTCTGGCAGCTTTAAAGACTTTGTCTTTATTTTTCAGCAGTTAGATTATGAATGTGGATTTCTTTGGGTTTACCCTGTTTGAGGTTTGTTGAGCTTCTCAAGCACATTGGGGAGTTTTCAGCCATTATTTCTTCAAATACTTTTTCTGCACTGCACTCTTTCTCCTCTCCTGGGACTCCTGTTTGACTTTTTTGGGGGGTCCCATCCATCCCTGAGGCTCCATTTTTATTTTCTTTTTCAGTCTCCTTCCTTTCTGTTTGGATAGCGTAATTTCTATTGATTCATCTTCAAGTTCACTGACCCCTTCCTCTTTAATCTCCATCCTACTATTGGACCCATCTAGTAAATTTTCTTATTTCAGTTATTGGTCTGTTTGGTTTTTTTCAGTTGTAAAGTTTCCATTTAGTCCCTTATATCTTCTGATTCTTTGCTAACACATTGTTTTTCCACTTATTTCACACCTCCAGCTGGAAAGCTGGGGCTTTATTTCTCCCACTTTGCCATGTACTTCCCACAGCTGTACCCACACAGAGGCTAAGTGGTGTCAAGACAGAGAAGGAGAAGAGCAGCTAGTTGGCCCATCCTCTGAGAACTGCAGTCCCAATGGGAAAGGAAGGTCTCCCGGCAGAGTTGTGGCTGCTGCAGTCCCCACGTCTATAACTATAGAAAACAGGGGTAAACACACTGAGAGTCTGGTGGTACTTGCACTCTGGTGTTCTTCCCCAGTTGCAGCTCTCTGCATCCTGTCTGGGGCTTATAGCTGCACTCAGCGGGAGAGACAGGATAGAGTGTGCTTTCTCCATCTCACCTGGAACCGGAGCCCCTGTCAGTGTCCAGGTTTATTCTTTCAACCAGCCTGTAATTCTTGGCTATTTGTGTGAGGTGCTCTTGGGCACTGAGCATACCAGCATGAATACAGTACAGCTGTCTTTGAGGATTCATTCACACATTTAATTGAGCGCCTGAGGTATTTAAACAAGTAGCCCATTTTTCTTTAACCACCTGTTCTTCCAGTCTGTCTCATTATTCGTTAAAGTAAGTAAAATAAGGATGAGAGAACAGCAGTTTGGGTATTAGTATTAATCATGTAGACAGAACCAAAATTGTACTCTTCGAGTTTCATTCTTCACCCCCCCAAAAGGATTTTTAAAAATTATATAAAGTCCTCAGCAAATATTTTATATATGTAAAAGTATTTAAAGATCATAAGTAGGTACATATGAAATTATGCCTTTAAAATCCAATCTGTATATTGACAGCCAGGTGTATTTTCTTAGTGTATGATCATTATCTGATGTTTACCTTGATAATTTACAGCACCGGAAGCAGTATACAGAATACACCCTTTTGTGGACTCTGTATACTCTGGCATCATCTCGTTTCAAATCCTGACTCCACCGTTTCCTATTCATGTAACCTTGGGCAAGTTTGATTGACCTTTTTGTGCCTCAGCCTCTTCATCTGAAAATGCTGATAATGTAGCACCTATGCCATAGATAGAGTGGGTGAGGATTAAATGATTCAGTACATGTGGGGTATTAATACAGTGCCTAGCCCATAGCAAGCTCTAAGGAATGTTAGCTGTGATCACTGTGAAGGGCAAAAACTTGTTTCCTTCATAACACTTTTTGTACCAGGTTTGACTGCATTCAACGTTGGCAGGCTCCATAATTCACAGGTTGGTTTTTAAAAGTTCAAGACTTGTGCTCTTCTTTATAAATCATTGGCCTGATTTAGTCACAATAATAGAACCTAAGCATGGTGATGTGTTTCTGAGCATCTTTTCTACAAAGGGACCATCTGGTTAAAGGACTTTAGGCAGTGATATAAGTATGTGTCATTTGTCAAAGCTTCTCCCTGCAATAATTACAGATATATAATCTGAGTGCGCACCTGCCGTACTTCTAAATCTTGTTTTTCTACTGTGGTGGTCTTAGCCATCCATATTCTTATTATACATTTCGTTTTAGGTCCATGTGCTAACTTTCACTGTTTACATGTTGCTGCAAGGCCTCACCAACAAGCTGCAAGTTGGGAATTTGGACTCTTGTTTGGATATAATGATTGAGGTAAGATTTAGAGAAAGGAATTCTAATTTTTTTTTAATAGGTCAAAGAACACCAATCAGTTCACAAAATCAGAAATAATAGCCTATAAATATGAAAATAATGTACTATCTACTATCTCATCTCTTAGGCTAGCAGAGGTTTAAAAAGTTGAGACTTAAGTGATGTGAGATGGGCACTCTGCTGTTGCTAGTAGGTCTCGAGCTGGTAAAATCAGAGGTGTGGTCTGGAGTTTGTACAAAAGTATATTCATTAGAGCTTTATTTAGAATAGTGAAAAATTAATAACAATTTAAAATCAGATAATATGATAATTTGGGGGATAGGATTAGAAAGACATTAAATTTGGCACACAATCGTTTGTTTATTCATTAAAAATGTAGACACTACATTTTTAATTAAATGCATTAATTTTGATAATTAAGTTAGAAATATGAGAATTTCTTAAAGAGAAATTAAGCTACTCTTTGATAATATCAAAGAAGTGCCTGTTTATATATTATACAATTATATATGTAAATCTACGTGGTATTTTTCTTTTGTTTTCCATTGGTGTAAACCTTGAAGTGTTTCTGTATTTGTTTTTTAGTAATTGGTCCCTAAACTACATTGAAAAAAGTGAAATCTAATAGAAATTCCTATTGTCTAATTTTAATCCTTGACTTGGACATACCACGCATTTTCAAAGACTGCTTATGCTGGCATAAGTTGCTGAGTGCACATAATTGCCATTTGGCTTTTTTTCTTTTAAAGATTTTTAACCATGAGTTGTTTGGTGCCATTGCTGAAGAAAAGGAAGTAAAGCAGATCCTCTCCAAGGTCATGGAGGCACGAAGAAGCAAGAGTTATGAGTCTTATGAAATCTTGGGCAAGTTTGTAGGAAAAGATCAGGTTACAAAACTTATCCTTCCACTAAAAGAGGTAAGGACTTGAATGTAGTAAAGGGGATCCCCACCTTACAGTATCATGAGTTCTTGAAAAGAGCCTTGAGCATCATGATTTGCTTTGGTGCTAAGGGCACCAGTACCATGTGGCTGGCAGCTCAGTGGATTCTGGTTCCGCTGATTCTGATTCTTGGATTCTGATCCAAGAATCAGAGTCCCTGATATAAACCATGAGATGCAAAAGGAAAGGCGACAAGAACTGAACTACAGGTGAATTATTGAGCTTGGTCCCGTCAGCAGCTAAGAACATAGCCTTTGGAGTCAGACTGCTGCTCCCAGATTGCCAGGAGGAAGAGAATTGGCATTTATTGAACAGATACCCATGTTCTTAGCACTGTGCTTCATTATCTCTTCTAATCTGTACAACCGTCCCCTGAGATTGACAGTACCTCCGTCTTACAGATGAGAAAATTCAGGCTTAGAAAGATAGAAAGGAACATGGCTAAGGAGAAAAGTCAGGATTTAATTCCAGATCTTTCTGATCCAAATCTCACATTCTTTCCACCGTTTTCATTCTGCCTTTCTTATTGGGCAGGGACTGTCATTTACCTACCTTCATAGTGTTCTCTGTGCTAATTCCACATGTTTGATGCTAGATTAACTCCCTAATTGTTCCTAGAATGCATTTAGCTTATCTGAGCCTGATCTAAGAATGTTAGATATGTTTTGAGGATGAAAAAGAGTTGACAAAGCACACTTATTTTCCATGTAAATTATCAAGTCCCTCCAAGGTAATCAAAGTTACTAATCCATGTCCTGTGCAGGGGAATAGCTATGACATGCTGAGGGTTGTACTGGGGTTGATGGTGCTGGGGTCCCATTAAGTTCCTCTGATTTGGCCCAATAACTAATGTACAACCCTGAGGCCTGGCCGTCACACCACTTCCTTAGCATGGTTTCCTGTGAGTAGTGACTGCATTTTGTTGATGTTGTGTTATGTGTACGTGCTTGCCTATAAACCACCCCATTTAATGCACTTGGAAGGCTGACATCTTCCAAGTGTCACATCCTATCTCCAGCCCTGCGCCCAGACCTCATCAACAAAGAGAGTGCCAAGGAGGCACAAGAAATCCAGCGGCATACACAGCTGGCAGTGGTTATCTCTGGGGCTGAGGTCATGGGTATATTTGACTTTATATGTTATATCTATGTTTGAAATTTTATTAAGAATGTGTTTCTTTTTTAATTAGCAAAAAGCATATTTTAAAAAGTAAATATACAAAAGAAAACTACTATTATAACAAATCAAACTGCAGTTCTGTGTTACCTCAGTGTGCATTTATGTCTGCCTTTAGATCTTGCAAAATACCACGAGTTTAAAACTGGCCCGGAAAGTTCATGAAACCTTACGTCGAATCATAGCAGGATTACTTGTAAACCAGGAAATGACGGCAGAATCCATTCTGTTGCTTAGTTACGGTTTGGTCAGCGAAAATCTAATCCTGTTAACAGAGAAGGAAAAGTAAGTTTGAAAAAAAAAACAACTATCCTTTAGGTTCATACTTCTAATAAGCCATTCATTACTCAATTACTCTTAAGTGGGTTCATTTAATAATTTGCTTTAGTAGGGAAAAAAAGGTATGTTTATCTGAGTTGTAAGATGGTACTACTTTGTGGTGTTTGGGCTGAGGTCCTTCCAGGTAATACATGTCAACACAAGCTTGTTTCTGCTGAATGCGGTAGCTGTGAAGGCAACCAATTATTTTGACGTTTACTTAATACCACTTTTGTTTTAGATATTTATTGAATCAAAGTTGGGATAGACTTAAAATATATACTTCTTGTTCTGATCAGAGATTTAGACCTCCAAAGATTTTAAATACCTTATTTGTAAACTTCCTTTGAATTTTGCTTCTGCAGTCTGAAAGAGACTCCTTGGCATTTGTTTTCAGAAATCAAAGGAAGGGAGTGTCCCCTTGCTGTTCGTCTTCATTTAAATGTGTGTTCATCCCTCTGACCTCTGTTTCTGGGGTTCTAGAAACTTGGATCAACAACCTAATCATCTCTTCGGTGTCTTGTGGTTAAGGGGGAAAAAAACCCACAGCAAAGAGCACATTATTTGGTACTGGACTCACCTCACCAGAAGGGGCCATAGTAGCTTCTAGGGATGCAGCATGCAGTGTGCTTTCTACTAATTTTCATTCCGCTTGATTGACAGAAATCCAGCAGCCCCTGCACCAGATCCACGTCTGCCACCCCAGAGTTGTCTTCTGCTCCCCCCAACTCCAGTTCGAGGCGGGCAGAAAGCTGTTGTGAGCAAGAAAACCAACATGCACATATTTATTGAGTCTGGACTTCGGGTAAGAATTAACCTTAAAGTGAGACTTGCTGCACACAGCGAGCCTGTGCCTTTTAATCCTCTGCTGAATTTCCAGTACTGCTCATTTCCGCTGGAAACGCTGGTACTTACTTTGATGATGTAACTTTCTCAGAATGAATGATTCTGACCTGATATTTACAGTGCTTTCACTGTTGCTTTGCCCATGAGTGTGCAACTCTGAACTACTCTAAATTTTTTGAAAACACAAATTTGATCGTTTTATTGTATATATTTTTTTAATCCTTCACTGGCTCCCTTTTTTCCCAGGAGAGAGCCCTGTCCTTCATTTGGGCCACAAGGGCATAGCCTCATCCTGTACACGTGGCTTCCCTTCAGTTCTCTAAAGTCACCACACTTTTCCCACCCCAGGACCTCACCATCTACTCCTCCCTCTGCCCAGGTCCCCCCAGAACTCTCAAAGCACCCTGCATTTCTAGTGAATTGTTCCCTAGAGTCTGTCATCCTGGCTAAGATCCACGAGGGCAGTGACCCTGCTGATCTTGGTTACTGCCATGTCCTTCATGCCAAGCCAGTACCTGGAACCAAAGCAAATGCTGAGGAATAACCATCTGGTAAAGGAACTTCGAATCTCAGCTGCACAGTGAGCTCCCACCTTCTTCACATACTGAGACTCCCCCAGGTGGTTCCCCTTTCTTCACACTTTTTATAATTTCAGATAGAAGCATCTTAACATTTCACATTGGCCTCTTAAAATCATTTCACCTTTACCTCACTCATTTGGTCTTAGGGGCAACTGATGTGAGGTATCTTTTTAAATCTTCTAGCTGTTGCATCTTAGTCTGAAGACTTCGAAGATCAAGTCTTCAAGTGAACATGTTCTGGAAATGTTGGATCCTTTTATGTCTCTCCTCATAGACTGCCTGGGTTCCACGGACGTGAAGGTGAGCACCTGTTCCTTCACGGGAGCTGTGTTGTGCAGTATACCTAGAACTTGTTTCTAGGCTCATACTTCACAAGATGATTGAGTTTTTAAAGAGATTTACAACATCATGAACCACCCCTGTTCTCTGTATTAAACTGCTCCCTTAACAGCAATTTAATAATAATAGGTAGCGCTTAACAGTTGTAAAAGCCCTTCATTTGATCCTCACGACTTCATGAGGCTGAGTGGTGCTGTCCCCATGGCAGTAATCACCATCTCATCATCATCATGCTTGTTGCTACTGCTCGCTGCTGTGAATCCCCATAACAACCCATGAAGCATGTATTATTAATGTGTCTCTTGCATAGATGAGAAATCCAGGCCGTAGGCTAAGTGACTTGCCCCATATCACAGATCTAGGATGTAAGCCTCAGTCTGTCGGACTCCGAAACCCACACCTTTCCCACTTCCTCAGATTGCCTGTTTTACAGGAAGGGTGCCAAGAGGTTAAGTATTTAACATCTCTGTGGTCAAACAGGTAATAAGCTGCAGAGCTGGGTTTTAAGCCCTGGTCTTTTTGACTCCTGAGCTCTTTGCTTTACCTCCGTCTAATCCAGCCCAATAAGGCCATCCCAGCAACCAGGGTGTAGGGGTGTATTAGGTAGAGGTGAACCAGCTGGTCTAGGTAATCTAGAAGGTTTGGCCTGGAGGTTCAGGGATTCTTTTGTAGTCACTTGGTCCCAACACATTTTTTCATATCTTTGGCACTGCACTTAACTATATTAAATTATAGGTCATAGTTCCCATGCTTAATTTCAGCTATCTGCTCCTTAAATGCAGAAAGGCATCCTTTTTATCATCGTATTTCTAACACTCTGTAGAGTGCCTTGTGTACATAACACAAGCTTAATAAGAATGGATTAAATTGAAGTACCATTCTAGAAAATTGGAAAGGCATTTATAATGCGTTTTTCAGGAAAAAAAATGCTAAAATTAGCCAGCCCATCTAATCATTTACCCATAATAGGTTAAGAATATGAGCACCTTTTCTCACTTGCTTGGGATGTACCTTCACTTGCTATGGAGAAGCAGTAAGTTCTACAACAGGGAAGAGGAAACGTGCCTATTTCCTTACACTTTTAGCACAGTTCTCCCTGAGTGGCCTGGCAGAGTGCTTCGTTCCTTCAACTCGATCGCTCAGTGTCTACACAGCCTTAGGTGCTGGATTGTTGAGTTTGGTCCCTTCATCGCTTGATTGGCTTTGTCTGTTTTTCAGGTGATCACAGGCGCTTTACAATGCCTGATCTGGATCTTGAGGTTCCCCCTGCCTTCCACAGAAACAAAAGCGGAACAGCTAATGAAACACCTTTTCCTTCTGCTGAAGGACTATGCAAAACTCGGGGCTGCCAGGGGCCAGAATTTCCACCTGGTGGTAAATTGTTTCAAGGTGAGGTGTTTTCACTTGCACTTAGAAAAAGCCAGGACCGGGATTAACATCAAAGTCACTTTTCCTCATCATCTTTTGTGGTCGTGGTCAAAATTTCTTCCAGATTACTTTGCTAAGGCCAGAGTGTTGGCATCCTGTGTGAAAAAACATTGCTGTTGTGTTGAGCCCTCATCATTCCACTGTACGCTGATCTGTGGGATGTCCTGGCTGCTAACCTCAGTGTTATAACTTGCAGTGTGTGACCATACTTGTGAAGAAAGTGAAGTCTCACCAGATGACTGAAAAGCAGCTTCAAGTTCTACTAGCATATGCCGAGGAGGACATTCATGATATTACAAGACAAGCCACCGCATTTGGTCTTCTGAAGGTATGGTGTCACCAGAATGTTGGATTGTGCAGTGAATGAGCCTCGTGTCAGGTATTTAGAATAACATGGAACATAGTGTTCTGACTAGCTGTAGATAGTTCTGAAATTAGTTTATAAAGATTATTATGATTTGGTTGATTAATTATAAGCTAACATAGCTGCCTATTAAAATGTTGAAACACGAGCTCTATATTAAACTTCCAGGGCATTCTGTACAAATGCATGTAGTCTGCTTGTATGTATCATAAACTTGACCATTCTAACCATTTTTTAAGTTTATGTTCTTTTTCTTGTGGAGGTACTTTCATTATGTTTGAAAACTGCCTGTGACCGCTTTTAACATCAGGTCAGCTTAGTAAACAACAGGCCATCTGCAGTAAAACATGAAATAAGTATGTGTTTTCCTTTTGTATTTCAGGCCATTTTATCAAGAAAGTTGTTGGTCCCAGAAATCAATGATGTCATGCGCCAAGTGTCCAAGCTGGCGGTTTCTGCGCAAGACGAACCTGTCAGAGTCCAGTGCAGACAGGTTTGTAGAGAGAGCTTATTCCCATGGCAAGGGCTGGGCCCTGCCTTCTCTGTTCGGTTTTTAGGTAGACAGATGTCAACACTGAATTCTGAAGACTTTGTGTCATACTGTTGCTTTATTCTAAGACTCAGGAGCCCATTCACATACCAAGTGTAAGGCCATTTTTCGGTATAAAGAGCATTTTGAATATAGCCCACATGTGGCATGTTTCAGATGGATGAAGAAACACATTTTCCTTCTGCAGCGTGATAACCTGCAGCAAAGATTTCCATCCAGTGGTCCAGTCATTGACCACTTAATGTGTATCACTGTGTACCTGGTATTGCTGGAAGAGTGGTTAACAAAATTTTTATAGTCCCTGTCTGTCCTATAGCAGAGATGCGCAAAGCAGAAATCCCACAAGTAGTTATTAAATTACAGACATCCTAAGTGCCAGGAGGAAGAAAGTACTGTTGTATTTCATCACTTACAAGATACACCATTACTTACGTACCTCAAAGGAAGGGGAAAAAACTATGACAGTGGTAAGATGGCATCAATTGTAAGACATCCCAATTTCAGATATGTTAAAATGTGGAAAACTGTGCTTCTTAAAATTGACAAAGTATGGAAGAGCATATGATAAGAGCATATGACATGGTGGAGGACCGCCCTAATGTGATAGTGGGGGAAAGCTTTCCTGAGGATTGGCATATAAGCAAAGTTTGGAGGAAGAATAAGGCTTAGCCTTGCAGGCTAAGGAAGATAAGCCTTGAAGTGGGTAAGAGCTTAGCTTGTTGAAGGTGAATGACAGGGGAGGGGGTCAGATCAGGCAAGACCTTGTGGTCTTGTTAAAGATTTAGGGCTTTGTTCTAAGAATAACAAAGAGCCAGTGAAATCAGTAGACAGAGGAGTGACACTAGCAGATTTGTGTTCAGATCTCATGAGTGCATATCAACCCGGGAAATGGAAGGGTCTGAATTGGAAATATGAACTCGGAGTTAAAGGAGGGCTTGGGCTGCGGAGGCCATCTTTAGAAAAAGTTAACTCATTTAGCAAGAAGGAGGGTCAGCTGCTATTTATTAAGTACTAGCTGCACGCCCGGCACTTTACCTACATGACTTGTTTGTAACTATCCTTCAGAAGAAACAGTACCACCGTTTTATGGTTGGGGAAAAACAGGCCTTGGCAAGTTAAATGATGTGCTTAGTTCTCACAGTTTATTAATAAAGGAAGCTGAATAATACAGCAGTTTGCAAGCAGAGCCTGTGGCTGCAGATAGACTAGGCATGGGCTTCTGGCAGTGTCACCCGAGCAGGTTGCTTACCTTCTGTGCCAGCTCCATGCTCTTCATCTGCAAAATGGGATCATATTACTTACTTCCTAAGGAAGTAATGAAAACCAACCAAGGAACACTTAACCCGGTGCTTAACACAAAGAAGTTAGTTAGTAAATGCAAAAGTTGGTAGTAGTATCACTATTATTGTTATTCTTATTTCAGGGGAAATACAGGGTTGAACCACAGTCCATACTCAGTTCACCACAGCCTCCTATCAGAGAGATGAGCTGCCAGTGTGTGAGCTGAGATTTGGAGCCCTAAACAACCATGCTAATGATGGGCCAGGACTTGACGCTTAATCAGGCAAGACCTGAGGAAGTGAAGTGGGAGGAGAGAGGAGGGGCACAGTTATTGACTCAAGAGGTGGACTTCACCTAACTGATCACCCTTCTGAAAGGTCTTTGTAGCCTACCAGTGTGTCCCAGAAAGCAGCTTAGGAAAGAGGAATCCTGGAGGGACAGGATCCAAATAATCTCTTGTGTGACTTCTGTTCCTAGGTTTTTCTGAAATATATTCTTGACTATCCCCTGGGGGACAAATTGCGACCAAACTTGGAATTCATGCTCGCTCAACTGAAGTAAGTTGAAGCCATAAACTACACAAGGCAGTGGGGTAGGTTCTTCTCTCCTTTCAGTGTGTGGACTGTCTTGAAAAGAACCAAGCCGAAATGTAATGGCACATCCTTTGAGGATGCTATCCTATGAATCACTGACTTGACTGTCAAGCATTGTGCATGGCTTCATATAGCAGTTCTGCAAGCTGCTTTTCAGTTCACTCTGACCATCGATTGTCACTAGAGTCCACTTAGGAGGACAGTAAAAATCTAACAAAATTACCTTTACAACTGCATAGTAGCATGGTAAGTACATGTATTAAAATTGGGAAAATGGAGGTGTTTTCCACTTTTTAAGAAATAGACTGGCACTTTGAGACAACATTTTAAACTCTTAAAAATAATTATTGGTAAATTTTAAAGTTACTAACAAGTCCTTCTAATGTTCTTACCCTAGTTATGAACATGAGACCGGGAGAGAGTCCGCCTTGGAAATGATCGCTTATCTCTTTGACACATTCCCTCAGGTACCATGAATCACAAAGACAAACTCTGTGTTTGTTAACAAGCTGTGGCTCCCAGGAGCCCAGGGTCCTCTGTTTGTGAGACATCTGTGAGAATTCCAGTCTGAGTGTGCTCATAAGTGTCTGTTCTCTTTCAGGGACTGCTCCACGAGAACTGTGGAATGTTCTTTATTCCTCTTTGTCTAATGATGGTGAACGATGACTCTGCCATGTGTAAAAAGATGGCATCCATGGCAATCAAATCCTTACTCAGTAAAATCAGCCTTGAGAAAAAAGATTGGCTCTTCGATATGGTTACCACCTGGTTTGGGGCAAAGAAGGTTAGGGTTGCTTTTAGTCATATGGCAAAGAAAAGTCTGAGCTTTTGGTGTTCATACTTTAAATAAGAATACATATTATACATTGTTGAATTAATTTTTCCCAAATAGCTCTATTGTTTTTACTTGATTATGTTAATAATATATTCTTACAGTAAAATTTCAGAAAATATAAGAAGTTACAGAGAGTAACAGAAATCACCTGTATTCCCACTACAAGGTCAATGTCACCCAGTTACTCTACATGAATGTATTATAATTTACTTAACCAATCCCCGTTGAATATCTTTGTTTCCAGTTTTGCTTATACAATTTATAGGATGTAACTTTTGCCAATAATTATAACCACTTGCTGACTCTACCCTCATCATCACTGGCCCATCTTTGTGGAATATAAACAACACATGTCATAACTTAATATTGGCTTTAAGTATTAAAATCAGAATGGGGTTGGGGGGCTGAAACGTCTTCCTTTTTTTTTTTTTTAATTTAAAAATGAGAAAAAATGTATTATTCAGTGGATACCACTTTTTTTAATGTTGTTCTGGGTGGTGAAGATTTCTCTATATTTTTCATGTTAGCCACCAAAAATCCACATTGTGTTGATTTCTGGTATCATAAAGAACTACTGAGGACAGAGTCATGCCCACCTTCATTTTACAGTTTTGGAAACAGCTCCCCAAGTTGTGCTGATATTGTCTTGTGATGGTTTTATTTTCGATAGAGCTTAAATAGACAGCTAGCTGCCCTGATCTGTGGCTTGTTTGTGGAAAGTGAAGGAGTCACTTTTGAGAGAAGACTTGGAACTGTTCTCCGTGTAATTGAAAAGGAAATTGATCCTGAAAACTTTACAAATGTAAGTTATTTGCTAGGGAGTAAAACTGTTGCTTATTTTAATAGTTTTACTTGAGGTGGTATAGCTAATAGATTAAATATTATTTGAGTTCAAAAATTTTTTTATTAATAAAAGCAAGAACTCAGTGTAGTTCTATCTTCTTTTTAAAGTGAAGATTAAAGTAAGTTATCTTCCATAGTATATGTCGATCAAAATTTCTTAAGCCCCCCAGGAGACAGCAATGTCTGGAGGCATTTTTGGTTGTCACAACTGGAGGGTAGAGGGATGCTACTGTCATCTAGTGTGTAGAGGCCAGGAATGTTGCTAAACATCCTCTAGTGCACAGGGTAGCCTGCCAAAGCAAAGAATTATTTGACCCAAAATGTCAGCAGTGTTTAGGTTGAGAAACCCTGGTATAGATGTACATCGTGGAGTAAAAATGTCCATCAAATACTTTGAAATTATTGTCTTAATTGATTTAACATCCCTCCTAATTTTAGATCATGGAAGAGACTGAAGAAAAAGCTGCAGATCGCCTTCTGTTTAGTTTTCTTACACTGATAAGTAAACTCATCAAGGGATGTAATATTATTCAGCTTATCAAGCCCTCTGAGACTCTGAGTAAAATCTGGAGTAAGTATTTCCTTTTTATTTAAATCTAAAAATAAACACTTTAGAAATATATAATGTCAGGGGAAAAGTCCATGATAAAAAGATTTAAAAGGCCCTTGCAGATTGATTACAGTGAAAGTATTTTTTTCTGGGGGAAAAGACAAACAAATAATATATGCATGTATATATGTATCCTCATAAATAATATATTTCATTTATAAATAAGAAAGAATATTAATTATGGACGAGTAAAAGAAAGGAAAAAATTTCCCAAAGTCCTCCTTGCTACTTGATGATTATATTTGTTATACACTTCCATCCAGTCTTCCTTTTGTCAAATAACCATAGGGGTTTTTTTTTGAGGTTGCATAATTCCATATAAACTTTTATATCCTGTTTATACCTAAGTAGGCATATTGTAGTACTATAACATGCTTAGTAGATATCCTTTTAAATGGCTATAAATAATCCATAGTATAAATGTGCCATAATTTACTAAACCGTTTCACTTCTGTGGGAATATTTAAGTTATATATTATTTAAATGAAATAAAATAAAATTCATTTCTTTAAATGAAAAATAAGATCCTGGAATTTTTAATTTAACGTTTTAGTTTTGATTAATCAGTAGGAAATAGACATTGCAATGAATGTTTTAAATACCCACTTGTTTTAAGAGAACTCATATGATTTTATGAGAAATAATCCAGTTACTAAGTTACTATATGGCCTACTCTGGTATGGCTCCACTGAGATAATTACAAAGGTTCATATAGAAAAAAAAGTAAAACCATCTTCATGAAATAAAGCAGCAGAGACTAAAACTCAGATATGAGGTGGCTCTACTGTACTTTCCAAGTGTGGTATGTGGAGAATGGCCCTGTAGCGTAAGAGTAAGATCTTTAATGGCTCATCCGTAAGATAGTTTAAGGGGTCATGTTTAAGGATATGAGCTCTGGGGCCAGATTAAGCTGGGGCCCAGGCTTGGTTCTGCCTGTTACAGCTTGGCACGTTACTTAGCTCCCTCTGGAACCATAAAATGGGAATGACAGCTCCAACCTCACAGAACTGTTGTGAGGTCTAAATCCGGTAATATGTGTAACACGTTTAGCCTATGCCTGGCACATAGAACACCTCAATAAATGATACCTTTCCAGTCAGCTACTTGGAGCCACTGATTTCAATAGTTATGAGAAAAGAATATGTACCCATGTATATATTTACCTTAATTTTAGTTTAGAAATTGTAGTTGTCAGTGCTACCTTATCTCCTTGAGTCTTCAGCTAGTTCTTATGAAACGGGTCTGTTTTCAGGCTGACTCAAAGCTCTCTCGTATCATTTGCCATGGTAGAATTGGTTCTCTAGTTGCTTCCAGTCTCTCCACGTCACTTCCGGGAAGCAGGGGCTGTTTTGTTCATCTCTGATTCCTGAATCCAAGCACATAATAGATACTCAAGAAACGTCTGAATTAGTCACGCTCACCACCACAGGGTCAGGAAAACCTTGACGTCTGAGGATGCGCTTTGGCTCCCTTAGGTCACGTGCAGTCTCATCTGAGACATCCGCACAACTGGGTGTGGCTCACCGCAGCCCAGATTTTTGGATTGCTCTTTGCCTCTTGCCAACCGGAGGAACTTATCAGAAAACGGAATGTCAAAAAAACTAAAAAGAAACTCTCGGAACCTGTAGCAATCAGCTTCCTAACAAGTGACCTTGACCAAAAGGTATGTTTTCTCTAAGACTCTTTCCTTCCCTCATCTACATGAGATGTTCATTCTGGTTCCTGTAACTGTCTTGGGGTTGGCCTTGGGATAAACTTGATGCACATGTGGATCCATAGGAGTGTTAGTAACTCGAGAGGGGTCACCCTCAAGTCCAAGATTTTTCAAAGATAATTTTTAGACCATTGGTCTAGTCAGACTTTTGATTTGCTTATTTAGCATATTTATCTTCCGTTATATATTTAAGTTCTTTATCAATACTGGCAAATAAGATACTGTCTGTCCTGCCTCCTTCTGTCGTGCCTCCATAACTTTGTTGATGACTTAATGAGATCATGTTCCTGAAAATGTTAGGTAGGGACCGTGTGTTATCTGTCTCTGATTTCGTAGGGCCTAGCACAATGCCTGGCTTATAGGGGGATCTCCATAAACATTGAATGAGCAGAGAGTGGAAGGGAAGAAAACGGGGGGGGAAAAGTATTTGAATGTTGTAAAGTTGTCTGCCAGTAATCTAAAGGATTATGATCTATATCTCCCCATGTCCTGGAGCTAAAATTCTTATGGCAAATAGAAGGGAACATTTACGCAGTTTCTGGTCATGAAACTTCCCTCTCCAGATCTACACAGGTGGTCATTCGGAGCAAAATCTCCTACCTTAGTTGTATCATTATAGTTACTTGGAGTTTTTAAAAACAGTCAGAAATACCCTGCATTGTGTCTGCCAATGTCCATTTTCTTTTCACAGATGAAAAGTATCTCCCTAGCCTCTTGCCATCAGTTGCACTCCAAATTCTTGGATCAGTCTCTAGGAGAGCAGGTAAGTATTGTAATTCTCCCAGTTAAATAGAAGGGACCTATTCTACCAACAGTATAGGAATAAGCTTAGGTTTGGTTTTTGGTTTGGTTTGGTTTGGTTTTCCCTAGTTAAAGCTTGGGGAATTAAATGAAATATAAACAAACACTTAAATACCTGTTCAGTTAGGCACATGTATCTAATTGACTCTGGTGTCCATACCGGGATTACTCCTGGCTCCGTTTAAAATTCCCAATAAAGATGATACAGTGGGAAGCTGGCTGTTTATCTTTTTCATCATCAGTTTTAACATATCTACTCCACGTTGCAACTGAAGCTTTGAAGGACAGTGATTGATTTTTGTGGTTCTTTTAATTATTTATTTTTATTTATTTATTTTATTTTTGCCTGCGTTGGGTCTTCTTGCTGTGCGCGGGCTTTCTCTAGTTGAGGCGAGCGGGGGCTACTCTTCATTGTGGTGCGCGGGCTTCTCATTGTGGTGTCTTGTCTTTGTTGCAGAGCACAGGCTCTAGGCACGCGGGCTCAGTAGTTGTGGCGTGCGGGCTCTAGAGTACAGGCTTAGTAGTTGTGGGCTTAGTTGCTCCGCGGCATGTGGGATCTTCCCAGACCAGGGCTCGAACCTGTGTCCCCTGCATTGGCAGGGGGGTTCTTAACCACTGCGCTGCCAGGGAAGTCCCTGATTGATTGTTTTTATATTAAACTGTAATATTGAATTTCCTTCCCTTATCCCTGGAAGCGAAAGAGAAACCAATAATGTTCATGCTACAGTGTGGTCTGAGAATTGTCTGTCCTTAACAGAAGGCAGATAAATGATTCCATCACTAAAAAGCTTTATGTAGTTTCATATAAAATTTAATTCTAAGTAAAATATGGAGAAGAAAGCATTTGTAAATATGCAGTAGATGTGAATTGCTTTTGAATAGTTGGTCTACTGCTCCATTTTATTTTTTCCTCTTGATAGAGCAGTTGGGCTGGTAGATGATGAAGTGACATGGATCTGGTATCTAGATATAAGCAAAGCACTTGACCACGTCTCTTGTGAGCCATTATGAACAACGGAGCAATGCAGATTAAGGGACGGGGCAGTAGAAACTAGGTGAATGTTGTATCTGAAGAGTGATCTCAGGTGGCATGCCATGAACACTGATACTTCTCTCTTTTTTAAATGGCAGGGTTGGGGAGGGAATGGATAGCTATTCAATGGACAGCAAAGTGAGGCCAAAGAAATCATGCCAGGGTGGACAGTGGGTGGGGCCTCACACAATATGAGTTTTAATAGAGGATGACAAACCATACAAACTCGGGACAGGCAGGAAGAGATTTACTAGTACCAGCCCAGGTTGAAAGAAATGATGGATTTTACTTCACCTTAATCTTAGAGTGAGTTAACAGTGTGAAGTGGCTGCCACAAGGAGAAAAGGCCTCCAAATCTGGTACTGTCCTCATGCAGGCCCAGCTTCCAGAAGGAAATGATAATCTTGGCATTAACTCTTGATGGCCAGGCTAGCCTTGGACAGTGTGGTGTTCTGAGTACCACATTTGGGGGAACTCTGGGTACACAGCTCCTCTAGCAGAGTTGCCCGGATGGTGAAGGAAATCAAATTCAACTTGGTTTCCTCCTTCACATAACGGGTGTGAAATACCCACGTCAGAGATTTCATGCGTGTTGTAGAGTTAGGACTTAATAAATGGGTCCATTATTATAAGACTAAAAAATCACCCCTGGGCAATTGGACCAGATGGTATATACGGGAAAGAGGAGCTCAGTGTTTAAGAACTTGGGCTGGAATTCTAAAGACCTTTGAATCCTGACTGACCACTCACTTTGTCTTTGGCTGAGATTTACCAACCCTAAGCCTTGGTTTTCTCTCCTGATAATAGTACGTAATAGGGATATTTTAAAGTTGAATTGGAATGCTGTGTACAAGGTAACTAGTCAGTGCTCAGTAAATGGATCAGTAAAGGGAAACTGTTATTTTGGTGAAGAATGGATGGATGAAGGAATTTAATGGAATGAGGATCAAAGCTCTCTTGAAAAATGTAAATGGAAGATCCAGAATGAAATTATTTACTCAGTGGAACCTTAAAGAATAGAAGTAGGCCAAATGGATAAAAGTTACATGGAAATAGGTTTGGACACACTGTAAGAGGTAAACTGAAGAATAATCCAAAAAAAGGCTCGATCGTCAGTTTAACAGTGCAATACCCAGTTTTCTGTTTTCTAATTGTAGGATACCTATTTTAGCTTCTGCAAAATCAGAATCCAATTCTTACCCTTCCCCTCTGCCCCTTTTTCTAAGGTTGTTAAGAATTTGTTGTTCATAGCCAAAGTCTTATATTTACTGGAACCTGATTCTGGGGATAAGCAAGGTAACATAAAAGAAGACATGGAAGAACAGGAAGTTTTAGGTGATGGCCTGGCCAGAGAGGATGTGGAAGAACACAAGGCGTGTGCAGACAAGAATGAAGAGCGGAGCGAGCCAGCCACGCTGCTGTGGTTGATACGGAAGTTGTCCCGGATCGCAAAACTGGAAGCTGCTTATTCACCTAGAAACCCGTTAAAGGTGCGATGCATGCGCAAAATGACTGAAAGTAGTCTTTTTTTTTTTTTTTTAAGTATTTTAATGGTTTTAGTTATCCTCCTAAGTCCCTAGGAACTTTTGAACCCAGAACTGCAGCAATAACATCTGCCCCGAAATAGACGTTGTTTTCTAAATTAACTCTGTGTAGCTGCGAGTATAAAAGAAAAATGATCTGTACTTTCAGAGAACATGCATCTTTAAGTTTCTCGGAGCTGTAGCAATGGATCTTGGAATAGACAAGGTGAAGCCGTACCTCCCAGTGATCATAGCTCCTTTGTTCCGAGAACTGAACAGCACCTATTCGGACCAGGGTAATTCTGCGGCCTCTCTTCTGAATACTTGCATGTTAGGATTCCTGTCTTCTCTCCTGAATGCTTCCTTCTTCCTTTCTGTCCTCCCTCTCTGCCAGAGTTTAAGAAAGAAAACTTGCTAGGTATCAAGACAATTAACAGCAAGCAAATAAGGCATATTTGTGTTATTTTTAACTGTCTTTTCTCCTATATGCTTTCTTGTGTCTAAGAGTGAACGTTTCTCTCCTAAAAGATGATGTTTTACTCCTAAGCATAGATTAAATATTCAAAGAAAAATAACTTGGGGTGGTTCTAAACCTCATAGTGCTGTGAAAAATAATGAACAAATGTCATTATATTCTCAAAAATTACAAGGCAAAAATATGAAATAGTTTTTAGTTCAAATATTTTAAATTTTCCAATTTTTTTTTCTTGCCTGGTACATTTGGTACATTTGGTACATGATATTAGGAAAAGTGGGAATTAGGGGTTGGAAAGAGAGGCGGTAAAGTGGATGTTAAGAATTTTAAAAACAAAAATGAAGTGAATGTCAAAATAGAAGCTGTTTTAGTCCTACAGCCTGGAGAGAGAGCTTCCTTCTTAGAGGTCAGGTTGACTTTGGTTCCCAGCCAACATTTATTGAGCACCTAAATAAGGGTTCAGCGGTGGAAAAGGCCCAATCCTCATCTTCAAGAAACTTGCAATCTACAGTAGGTGTCATGAGCTTTCCTGAAATTGAATGCAGAAATCCTCGACTCTGCATTTGGGAGAGAGGAGGCAGGGAAGGGTGGGAGAATATGGCTTTTTGTCAGCTTCTCAAAGGAGTCTTTGATCCAAAAAAAGAGGTTACAGCCAGCGCCAAGCCTCTATGACCCGGGAATTAGAGAAACACAATTACCTTTCTTTGCCCCCATCTGCAGAGAGCTGAGCAGGTTAATAAAGGTAACCCAAAATATTTGTCAAGTTCTCAAATTACTTTGATGTCTTCTGAGCCCGGATTCCCTTGGGAAGTTGCTTCATGGTCTCTGATCTCTTGCTGCATCCTGGATGAGGTGTGGCTCAGAGTGCTGTGTCCGGCACTTCTGCTTGTTCTCCCATCTCAGCAACAGAGGCTAGTTTCAGATCAGTGTTTAATGTTGAAGTGATGATAAAGCCTCAGGAGTTTAAATTTTGTGTGTTGTTAATTTTCTACATATTCAAACGTGTCCTTTCCTACGTGTTTCTATTATTGTGTGCGTGATTAGATCCTTCGCTGAAGAATCTATCCCAGGAAATCATAGAATTACTGAAAAAGCTGGTTGGGCTCGAGAGCTTCTCCTTAGCGTTTGCCTCTGTACAGAAACAGGCTACTGAGAAAAGGGCACTCCGGAAAAAGAGGAAGGCTTTGGAGGTAGGCCTGCTTTTTGAAGAAATGGCATATTCATTAGGCTTAACTATTTTTAACCAGGGGTGTGTGCATGCATGTGTGTCAGACTTACCCAGGGAGGAAAGAGGAGTTGGATGTATTTGAGAAGTGGGACTTTATAACTGGGGCTCCAGATTTTCTTCAATGGGCATGTATTGCATTTGTGATGTTTAAGGTGAACAAAATGGTCCATTTCTGCATTTGATTTTTATTGGTTTAACAGTCACTTTAAAAGTGGTATAACATTTCTATTCTTTTTTCAAGTTTGTAACTAATCCTGATATCGCTGCCAAGAAAAAGCTGAAGAAACACAAAAATAAAAAGGAAGCAAAGAAGAGAAAGATCGAGTTCCTGCGTCCAGGCTATAAGGCCAAGAGACAAAAGAGCCACAGCCTGAAAGATTTAGCAATGGTGGAGTAAAGTGCTCCCTGTGTTAATACAGTGTCCCAACTTACCCCGAAACATGAACTTTCTAGTGTATCTGCTGGTCCAAAATCATAGGTTTTATTATTTAAACTTTGGCACAGGTTGCATATTATACAGTTTAATATAATTCATGCTTATTTTTAATTAAAATATTTCATACCACTACTGTATCTTCACTGTCTAAAAAGCATTTGACACTAGTGATAAAGAGCTTAAAATGTATTTTTCTTTTTAAAAATACACATTAAAATAGCAAGACAACATGTAGAAGTTAGGAATAAATCAAACAAATGATTTGCAATACCTGTATGGAGGAAATTATAAAACTTCATCAAAAGGCATTAAGGAAGATCTGCACAAATGGAGAAGTATAACCGTGTTCATGAGTAGGAGGATTCAGTGTCATAAGTTGCTTTCATCCCCAGTTGGATCCCACTGGGTAAATGCGTATCTGAGCAAAATCCCAAAGGAGTTCTTCATAGCATCCCAACAAGCTGATTCTAAAATTTATATGAAAGATAGTAAATCGAGAATAGCCATGATGCTTTTAAAAAAGGAGAATAGGGTGAGGGGCTTGCCCTCTCAGATATGGAAAATAAGACCAAAAGTGCTGTCTGTGGAGGGACGATGTGATAAATTCTACTTCATTAAAATTAAGATCGTCTACTTACAAAAAGATACAACTGGGACATAGTATGTACCATATACTGATAAAGGATTAGTAGCACCCAGGCTATATAATGAATACCTATGAATCAACAAAGATAATACAGTAGGAAAAGTGGCAAAAGAGAGAAATAGGCATTGCAGAGGAAATATAAATGGCCCTTAAACCTCAACATTTAGCAAATATGGCTATACCAATGTTAAAGTACTTATGTACTGGTTAGTAAGTAGTCACTATCTTGAGACACCCCCCCCCCAGGTGCCACCCTGGCTATATGAGTCCCTAGACTCCATGTCTCCCCATACCAGAAATTAAAGGACTAATACCTGGACTAGTAGGAGTCCTCCTGCATCAGCTATGTCTAGTTAAGTATTTTTTTGAGTCACTCCTGTATTTAGCCTCATTAATAATTAGGAAAATGCAGATTAACATCAGAATGAAATTCCATTTTGAACCCTTCAGATTTATAAAGCTGACAATACCAAATGTTGGCAAGCATGGTGGAGGAAAGGGCACTCTTATAAACCACTTTGGAAAACAATTTGGCATTATCTTGTTCACCCATATCTTTTGCCTCTCTATACACTTGATGTAGAAGCAATATTCTTTACTGCCCAGTATATTTGGAAGGGAGGAGGGAGAAAGAATCTATCCTACGCTTTACATTTTATTTAATTCTCATAGTCTTCCTGAGAGCTTCCTAAAACTCATTATTTTACAGATGAGGAATCTCATCTCAGATTAAATAATCTACCTAAGGGTGACACAGGTTGTAGATGGCAAGAGTTAAGATTCAAACCCAGAATTGAAAGCCCATGCTCTTTGTAATTTGTAATTATGGGATTAGAAATATTATAGCATAAGGTATAGGAATCAAATGTTCAAACATTCATGAACTTCAGAATTTGTGTTTTGATGTAGTTTATATATCAAACGAGTTCTCACACTTCTAAGGTGTTTGTAATGTGCCAAAAGGATAAACATAGGGCATCTTGGAAGGCAGACTCAATTCTAAGTGATTTAAAGTGCATGTACTGCTTTTATAAAACTTTTTAAATCAGAAAACAAAATACTAAAGCAAAAATCAGGAAGAATAAGTATCTCAAGTATATTGAGCACAGCTTTGTTTTAATCAGTAAATATTTATTGAGTGCCTAGTATGTGCCAAGTGCACCATACTAGATGCAAGGGATTCCAAGAGTAAATGATGTATGGTCCCTGCCCTCAAGGAGCTTACATTTCCACAATTTAAAGTGCATCTCAGGTATTCTGGTAATAGAAGTCCACCTCAATTTCTCATTTTTGAAAATTTAATCACATGACACTGCACAACTACCAACCAGAATTATAAAACAGAACGTTAGAGCTAAAAGAAAACTTTGACGTTATTTGTTCAAAAAGAAAAACCAAACAAACAAAAACTGATGGAGTGTGGCCCTTTGTGCCTAGAACTCATGTGTTCTGATTTCAAGTTTGGTGTTTTTTTCATTTTCAGGCTTCTCACAAAACAATACTCGGTAGATTTTTATAAATGAGAACTTTCAAACTCCTGTAACATACCTGTACAGTTGTTTCCTGCTAGATAAGGACCTTATAACTCATACCATATTAAAATAAGTGTATGCTCCATTTACCCCATCCTATTCTTTGTGACAAACCAGAGGGCTCAGGATCATCCAAGTGCTGGCCTTCGCTACCAGGGCTACACGTCAGGCAGCACTTGCCTGCCAGGGCCGCCCCTCCACTGACTTCTACGTTCACAGTGTTCTTGAACCACTGGGGAGTATTTAGCCACTTGGGTACAAGCCCAGCAGTAGGTATGTGCCACTGACCAGACCCAAGTATAAACTGCAGATGTACTATTTCCTAGCTGACAAATATAAAAGCATACTATTTGAACCATGAACATATTCTGAGGTGCCATAATGTGCCAAGCACCATACTGGATGCTACGGATACAAACATGAAAAAGACAGTCTGCCCATCAGGAGTGCCTTGGAAACCATGAAACAATGTTAGTTATATGCTCAGTTAGTAATATTAGGTGCACTGGGAACACCTGTCCTGGGAAGAAGGTCTCCAAAAGCTTTCCAAGAAATCAAATTAGGAATGGGTGCTAGAGAACAAGAAAAGTCCCACAGATTAGAAAAGAAAGTCACATTCATGTGAGCTGAATGACCACTAGCTTTCCTGAGACCTGAGGGGCACAATGGTATTAAGTTCTCTTTACTGGCATCTAATTTTTTAAATGCTGCTTGTCCAACTAAAAAAATGAAAAAATTGCTCCCAATTTTAGTAATTACTAAGGACTCTTATTTACTTCTGTCATACTGTAGACTGGGTTGTTTGAAAAGTTCCTTTAAGAAGTCCCTTAGAATATAATTGTTTTTGACAGCCTAGCAGCTGTAAGCCTAATTTTTAAACGAATACTTAATTCTCCCTGTAGAATCAATAAGATTTTGACTTTTCACCAATCAAATTTACATGTTCAATTACAGGTAGATAAAAGGAATCAAAGGCAGCAAAAACATCTTTTACAATGCTGCTTAAAATAGATCTTTTTAAAAAATTTCCTTTCATGTGAAATTTTCTTTAATGTGTTGTGAACTCCAAAAAATATAACCATTTGGGATTGTTTTTACTACCTCTACTAGTAAGGACAAATAAATTTATAGACATTATTTTGATTGTAATGTGTCTACTTCAATTAGCTTAATTTTATATAAGGAGTTAAGCTGTGTTGTCAATGTTGGCATTTTCAGGAATTTATGGTATAGTTTATGGGACAAGCTTCTGACCCTGTGAAGTCTCACTTTAAGCCCTCTTCCCACCTCCCTAGCAGGTGACACTGGTCAAGCCAGTCTATCAGAATTTTGGGTCCATGTCCATAAAAATGAAGATGTAAAAATGATGTCCTAGCTACCTCACAGGGTTCCTGTACAAACTAACTAGGAAGGCCCAAATCTGTAAAAATTTCCAACAACCATAAATACTATAAAATGATAATCACAGATAAGTCAGTGAAGATAGCCACCAAAATAATTACTTCAACTTCACACCTATAACCAAAAGCTTTTAAATGAAACAGCTTAAAGTGGTCATTAAGCAAATGAAGACTGTAATTAACCCACACTAGGTTCCTAGCCTACTCTATTGAGCCTAATCTTTGGAAAAACTTAATTCATTTTAGGGGGAAAAAAATCTGAGTTAAGATATTTTTTAGTGTTAATACAAACAAGCTACAACCACTAATTTAAAATTGGAGGGCTTTTTCCTCAATAAGAGTACATTCTTTAATAGGACTGTATCTGAATAAGAATTCCATACAAATAGAATATATACCTTAACACAAGATAACAAGGAAGGAATATTTTACATTATACAGAACACACATTCAGTTGATTCAATCACAATGAGTTACCCTTCCAACCAAATACTTATTTTTAATACTTATTACAAATGTTGCAGTCAGTTTGGTATATGCTGACAATCATACAGTTTTAACATTTAGTAGTGTGAAGCACACTTTAACTGTTTCCAAAGGGATATGTGATGTGGTCTTCGTTTCAAAGGAGCAGAAGTGACTGAATTACTGTCTGCTCTTTAGTGTTTCAACTAACCTGTGAAGAGAAAATGAACAGTTTCATAAGATTAACTTCAAACTTTCAGGTATAGATCATTTATTATATAAATTTTATACTGGAGGTGGATTCCAAAGCACTTTAAATGATGAAGGCTAAGACAGTTATATTAAAAGAATGAGGTTATGGACTCAATTGCCATGAGGGTCTTTTAGCTTTCACTTTCTCTATGCTTTGAATGAATAATCAAAAAAGACCAGGGACTTCCCTGGTGGGGCAGTGGTTAAGAATGTGCCTGCCAGTGCAGGGGACACGGGTTCAATCCCTGGTCCAGGAAGATCCCACACGCCACAGAGCAACTAAGCCCGTGAGCCACAACTACTGAGCCTGCGCTCTAGAGCCCACGCGCTGCAACGACTGACCCCATGCACCGCAACTACTGAGCCTACGTGCTGCAACTACTGAAGCCCATGCGCCTAGAGCCTGTGCTCCACGGGAAGCCACTGCAAATGAGAAGCCCATGCACTACAACAAACAGTAGCCCCCGCTCACCACAACTAGAGAAAGCCCGCATGCAGCAACGAAGATACAATGCAGCCAAAAATAAATAAATATTTTAAAAATAATAAATAAATAATCAAAAACCACCAGATATCCACTTTCCAGGCTGCTACTACTACAGCCAGGCCAGATGTGGATAATTCAGAAATGAAAACTAGTCTCAGTCTTCAAGGAGATGACAATTTAATGAGCAGATGCACAAACCAACTACAAGACAGTGTAATAAGTACTACTGTATCACTGACCTGTGACAAGGACCTCTATGTGTGTGGTAAGGCAGTGGGCATGAAGTTATGTCAGGGAAGGCTCTTGAGAAACACAGAACCTTAACCTAACTCCTGAAGGATACGGAACTACAGGGTGCGGTGAGGTAGGGGAAAAAGCTAGAAATACAGCAGAGAGCTGGTGGCTTATCTAACTATAATTAGGTGTGGTTGAAATAAAAGCAGATGTACATGAAGACCAGTGGAAGAAAAGGGTGGAGGAACAATATGGTAAACTGATAAATAATCTGAATTTCATCCTTAAGACCAAAGGGAAATGACACATGTATGTACACAGCGCATGTACACACAGATGGCTGCTGGAAACATACTTACCATTCCATTGCCTCATCAAGGCCAGTGCCTTTGGTTGCTGAAGTTTTGAATATTTGCCATTTTCGGTCCTTCAAGGCAGGTAACCCAAGTGAATTTGCCATCTCTGAGGGAGTCATGGCCTGTTCCATGTCCTGCTTATTTGCAAACACCACTAAAATGGCTTTTCTCAGCTCTTCTTCCTAAATAACATAGAAAAGGTTTGATTTCTTCTAATCAATTTGCTCCCTTGAGTTTGGGAAGAAATGCCAAAAAAAAATCCATTATTTTAAAAGCATATTTCCTAATTATTAATATACAATGTTCATTATAAATTATTTAAAATGATAGAGAAGTATGAAGAAAAGAAACTTCACCCATAATCCTGTCTCCTAAACATGATCACTGTTTAACATTTTGGGTATTTTCTACTGCTTTGTAATTCAGATACTTATAGTTTATTTAGTATATATATACATTTAAGATCACATTTAAATACAGTTCCATACCCTGCTTTAAAAAATAAACTAAACATTAAATTGTGGATGTTTTTCCAAACTATCAAAAAAAAAGTTTTTTTAATTAATTAATTTTATTTATTTATTTTTGGCTGCACTGGGGCTTCATTGCTGTGCGTGGCCTTTCTCTAGTTGTAGCGAGCAGGGGCTACTCTTCATTGTGGTGCCCGGGCTTCTCATTGCAGTGGCTTCTCTTGTGGAGCATGGGCCCTAGGCACACAGGCTTCAGTAGTTGTGGCACACGGGCTCAGTAGTTGTGGCTCACAGGCTGTAGAGCGCAGGCTCGGTATTTGTGGTGCACGGGCTTAGTTGCTCTGCGGCATGTGGGATCTTCCTGGACCAGGGCTTGAACCCATGTCCCCTACATTAGCAGGCAGATTCTTAACCACTGCGCCACCAGGGAAGTCCCTCAAAAAAAATTTTAAAACATTAATGGTACAGCCACTATGGCGAACAGTATGAAGGTTCTTTAAAAAACTACAAATAGAACTACCATATGACCCAGCAATCCCACTACTGGGCATATACCCTGAGAAAACCATAATTCAAAAAGAGTCACATACCAAAATGTTCATTGCAGCTCTATTTACAATAGCCCGGAGATGGAAACAACCTAAGTGTCCATCATCGGATGAATGGATAAAGAAGATGTGGCACATATATACAATGGAATATTACTCAGCTATTGAGTAAAATTGAGCTATTTGTAATGAGGTGGATGGACCTAGAGCCTGTCATACAGAGTGAAGTAAGTCAGAAAGAGAAAGACAAATACCATATGCTAACACATATATATGGAATTTAAGAAAAAAAAATGTCATGAAGAACCTAGGGGTAAGACAGGAATAAAGACACAGACCTACTAGAGAATGGACTTGAGGATATGGGGAGGGGGAAGGGTAAGCTGTGACAAAGCGGGAGAGAGGCATGGACATATATACACTACCAAACGTAAGGTAGATAGCTAGTGGGAAGCAGCCGCATAGCACAGGGAGATCAGCTCGGTGCTTTGTGACCGCCTGGAGGGGTGGGATAAGGAGGGTGGGAGGGAGGGAGACGCAAGAGGGAAGAGATATGGGAACATATGTATATGTATAGCTGATTCACTTTGTTATAAAGCAGAAACTAACACACCATTGTAAAGCAATTATACTCCAATAAAGATGTAAAAAAAAAATTTAATGGTTATACTCTAAGAATTCATGCACCATAAACTATATAACTTTTCCAGTATTAGATTCTTCCTAGATTCTTTTCACTCTACTATTAGAGAAACCAAAGTGACAGAATCATAATACAGAAATCTTTGTGTGAATCTCTATTTCCTTAACACAATTCTCTAAAAATGGAATCAAAGTATGAAATTTTTTTCAGGTTCTTGTTACATGTATTAATAAACTGCTGTCCAGAGAGGCTGTAACAACTTCAACTCCACGAACAGTGTATGACAGTGCCCATCTCCAATGCAGCTTTGGTAGAATTGAAACTATGTATTTTTCCAAACATAGCATTTCATTATATGCTTATTTATTATTAGGGTATTAAAAATACAAATGTTATTAGCAATAAATTCTTCTCCTATAAATTGTAGGTTCATGCCTTTTGCTCACTTTTCTATTGATTTGCAAAAGGTATTGATACGATTAAGATCACTAATCCTTAGTCACTGGCTGTAAAACCGTGTCCTGGTTCCCCATTTTACCCTAACTTGTATTGTTTGGCATCTGAGCTTTGTGGATTTTTTTGTTTGTTTGTATAATATTAATATAATTAAATATATCTTTTCTTTTGTAATTCCTTCCAATTCTTGGATTTAGAAGGACCTTCTTAATCCAGAAATTTTAAACATATTCCCTTATAATGACTTCCATTTTACATAATTCTTTACTCCATTTAGAATTTTTTGTGTACAAAAGTAAAACAAATTGATTTTGTGTCTGTAAGTTTTAATATAATAGTCCTGACTCATATTCCACATGTACTTTATATCACTAATACATAAATATTAGTTGATTGCATCAATTAAAAGTTACTTCTGGGGCTTCCCTGGTGGCGCAGTGGCTGGAAGTCCGCCTGCTGATGCAGGGGACACGGGTTCGTGCCCCGGTCCGGGAGGATCCCACATGCCGCGGAGCGGCTGGACCCGTGAGCCATGGCTGCTGGGCCTGCGCGTCCGGAGCCTGTGCTCCACAGCGGGAGAGGCCACAACAGTGAGAGGCCCGCGTAACACACACACACACACACACAAAAGTTACTTCCTAGGGCTTCCCTGGTGGCACAGTGGTTGAGAGTCTACCTGCTGATGCAGGGGACACAGGTTCGTGCCCCGGTCCGGGAAGATCCCACATGCTGCGGAGTGGATAGGCCCGTGAGCCATGGCCGCTAGGCCTGCGCATCCGGAGCCTGTGCTCCGCAACAGGAGAGGCCACATCAGTGAGAGGCCCGCGTACCGCAAAAAAAAAAAAAAAAAGTTACTTCCTAGGGCTTCCCTGGTGGCGCAGTGGTTGAGAGTCCGCCTGCCGATGCAGGGGACACGGGTTTGTGCCCCGGTCCGGGAGGATCCCACATGCCACGGAGCGGCTGGGCCCGTGAACCATGGCTGCTGAGCCTGCACGTCCGGAGCCTGTGCTCCGCAACGGGAGAGGCCACAGCAGTGAGAGGCCTGCGTACTACAAAAAAAAAAAAAAAAAAAA
>NW_021703783.1:80714778-80813916 GCF_005190385.1 Monodon monoceros
TCACAACTGTCTACTACATAAATGACTGCATCTGTGTTTGAATAATAACATCTCCAGTATGGCCTGAAGAACATTCAGAAAGGGAGAATACATTACTATTTGAAAGAAGAAGACACTGGTATGTTAATTCATATGCTAGGACTTGGCAGTGATGGGGTGGGGGGTATTACTTGCCAATCCTTCCCCATCCATGCCAGAATCAATGCCATAATGATTCATTGTTTCTGATGGACATATATCATATCCCTCAGATGGGATGGGGTGGAAAGAATGTTGATAAGCATAAATCACAGGACCAAGGAGCTTCAGAATGAGTTCAGACTTTAGGCTGAGAGGATATATTTATAATCTATAAAATCACTAAATGTACCGATAAAAAAAGTTCCACCCAGACCTGATTGTTACATTTTAACTAGAAACTCCTTAAGAGGAATGAGTTCTTTAAAAAAAAATTTTAATATGATTTTATGTAACAGACATTAAACTGATCACTGAAGACACGAAGTAGAAATGGCTAAAATAAGAAACTAGCTCAAAAGTGGTTCAAGAAATAAAATGAGTTACCGGGCAGCAGGATGTCTGGGGAATGCACTACTGATCTTTTAAGATGGTAAGTACCCTAGTGAGTGAGCAGTGACAGTCACTAAACATTCACAGTTGCCATGTCAAGCAGAGGATGCTGGGCAGGAGACTTGAATTCCAGAGGGCATTTATGTTCACGTTAGTCCTAAATGGTGGGCCCAAAAGGTATTTTTATGAAATCCAAAACAGTCTGTCTCACAGAGGAAGGGACTGACAAGAACTAACTAGAGGACCCTTTTTATTTCAAAACTACTGAAGTAATTAGGTCTTGAGATTTTCATGAAAAGATTTTTCATTGAAATGATATCGGAAAAACTGGCTTCCTTAGATTTTAATTCTTTAGTTAAAATCTTTAATTCTCAGATTTTAATTGAGAGAATAAGGCCGTTTTACCTCATTTTAAACTAGGTGTCTCCCATTAAATTACAAAAGAAGACATATTTTGGTTTACTCCTGTTAACCCTAAAGGAGCCAATAAAGAAACATTCAATACTACAAAATGATCTGGCCTTTGCACCATACCTGATACTTGTCTGTCCTCCTAAATCCCAGACTTGGAATTTTAGGTTCTTGTATGTTACCGTCTCAACATTAAATCCAATGGCTGGAAAAGAAATCAAATTAGCAGTATATGTAGACTAATACATTCCATCTTCAAAGTATCCAATCTGACTTTCAGCAATTAATGGTAATTGCTGAATCACACTGTTAGTTCAAATATCATCCCATTTAAGATAAGACAGTATGCTGTGCTACACATGCACACATATGCACACCAATTAGCAAGATCAACACCACTTTCAGGGTATATAAGAACCCCCAGCTACCTCTGCAATTATATAATCCTTAGCTCAATGGAAACCCTATTATGTTAAACTCCCTTCAAAATACAGTACTGGCATACAAAATTGTTCAGAAAGTTATATTTAGAAAGGACAGTTGCAGATGTATTACAAAAAACGGAATTTTGGTAGGTTGCAAATAAACAGGGAACAAAACCAAGAAAGCCTAGATAGACTCTAAACTTCAGTAGGTAAGGGCACAGCAATGGCTGTATACCTCTTTATGGAAGCTGAGTTCTCTAAGGCTGGCAATCTCACAGACCCTCTGAAGACTTCCTCAAGAGCTCATTTGTAATAAGGTCATAACGAGATGGTCAAGGGGGAGGAGTCCCATCCCTTTTCCCAGCCATCCTTCTTAGCTGGAGCTCTCGCATCACATGCCTAAGGCAAGATATTACTATCTTCCATTGAAAGGAATCTGAAGGAGGTGGAGAGGTTACTGAAAAAAACTTAGGAGCTACATATACAAATATTACTAAGATTTCACAAACTTAAAAAAAAATCAAAGTAAAAAATGACTTAACAGCTATAACTGGACAATTAATTTTTTAGATTTAAGTTTATACTGGTAAATGATTATGAGTATATGGCAAGTATAAAAAAATTACTATAGCAAACCTGAGTGAAAAACTAAAAAGCAAGTTCATGATGCCTCCCTTAGAATTAAGTAGCAGGGTAATCACTGTCTTCAGCCTCAGTTAGGAATGTTGTTTATTTGCAAAGGACAAGGGCGTGGTATGAACCACATTTGCTGAAATGCAATCCACTGGGCTATGTGTATTGCAGGGGCCACCGTGACTCAACTGTAGCAGATTGAGTTGGGTGATTCTGAGAAGCAAAAACCAAGGAAACTGAAATTTACTGAAGGTGGCATAAAGAACTAACAGATGACACAGGCTTTGAAAAGTTCTTCTTTCATAAAAGCTACACTTTTTTTTTAATCTGGAAATTTAAATAGTACTAAATATAGAAATACCTTGAGTGACAGAGTAACTTTAAAGGCATAATTTAAATATTCTTGAGCAAACTCTACAAACTATTAGTTTAAATGTACTAATCTTACTAATCTAAGTAAATTCAGGGCATCAAATGAAAATAGCATAAGTAACAGAACAGTCTTCTTATGTAGTAAATTAAGACTGTTGGAGAATATTCTTCTAAGATATCAATTGATTTAAAGTCAAGGTGTTTCTTTTCTTGATATTTTTAAGTACCAGATTCAACACTCAGTCTCTTCAACTCAGATCTTTAAAAATATTCAATAGAATTACTAAAGAAAAACTAATCTTAATCAAATAGTAACAAATACAGAAAAAAACCACTTCACATGTAATAATATCACTTCATATCTATATAATTCTTTACACAGGTTTACAAAGTATTTTATATACTAGATTTATTTTCCCCTCAAAGCCAATGTATATTTATTATCTTCATTTTATCAACAAAGATACTGGCTCTCAATGAGATTAGGTGGCTTAACTCTACCCAACTTTTAAAACAGCCCTAAACAGCAGAACCCAGCCATGCACAGGGGTTCATAAATTACACCAAACTGTCTGTAAATTTATGAAAAAAAGTGTTATAAATATTATGCTCATAGTAGAAGTTTATGAACCTTATCAATTACATTATATATTTATTCAGAAATAAAGTTATGTTTGATGGAAAGAGAAAGCCCCTATAATTAGTTTATCATACCAACACTTACTAGGAATAGTAGTAACGACTTCTCCAACCTGTAATCTGTACAAAATTGTAGTTTTTCCTGCTCCATCCAATCCCAAAATTAAAATCCTCATTTCCCGGGTTCCAAACAGACTGGAAAAAATGCTTGAGAAAAAGCCACCTTAAAAAATAACAAAGACGTATTTCAAAATCATTTCATGAACTAGGCCCACAAAGCATTTAATCTTACCCTTTGAAAGCTACAGCAAATTAAATAATACTGTAATCTTTTCCTTGATTCATAGGTGCATATTTTTGCTTCCAATGAAATACATTATTCAACATCAAACTAGTAATTACCGATTGTTACCATGTCCTGGATACTGTGTCAGGCAGGCACAGAAGATACACTCAAAAATAAGAGAAACAGGACCACTGCCCTCATGGTGCTCACTTTCTAACCGAGAGAATATGGATATCTTAGCATGATCTCCTCACTACCCCCAGAAACCAAAGGGCAAATCAGAATGACAGTGGGACAATGAGGTCCTTGAACATGAAAAGCAATTACTGTTGTACAGTAAGTACCTTCAATCACTGATGCCACACACAACACCCGGTTATTTTACCAAGAAATGGCAAAATTAAGAGCTGCAAGTCTGGAAAAATGAATCCACCATGGGTTAGAGAACCTTGAACATTTGTAACACAAGGGGTGTGACTTGACAAAATCCTTTCTACCTTTTACAGGTTAAAAAGAAGCAGAAGAATAAAACTGAAGGGGTTATGCAAAAAGACAAGAAAGCGCTTCTGACGTTCCAGACCAAGAAGTAAACTCCCCAGAAAATCGCTGAGGTATTTAAATAAGGCAAAGAATTTGCATCATTTGGAGGGTTGTAAACAAGTTAAGAAATCTGCACCTTCATTTGGGCTCTAGCGGGGAGGGAAGCTCTACCTGACGCTTGCGATGACAATGTAGTTCCCTCAATTAGCACTCCAAAAACTGAGATTAAAATGTCATCGCTGACTAGTAATACACTCCCTGCCCATTTCCTTCTCCACCTTATCTACAGGAAAAGATACAGGTAAGCAGACAAGTGCCAAGTTGGCCGTAAAACATTACGAGCACCACCCTCTTTCGGAGTTTAAACTGACGCAGTCCCAGCGACCACGGAGAGAGAATCCAGAAGCTCATCCTTCACCCAAGAAACCCGAGCAAACCTGCGACTGACACGCTGCCAAGCTTCGCAAGACCAGCTCCATCCAGCAAGTGGCGCTGGGTCCGAGGGGATGACGGAAAAGTTCACCGACCCGCGCTGCCCTCACCTCTTATCCCGCCGGGAAAAAGGAGAACGGGATAAGACGGGGGCGAAGGTTCGAGGCAGGGTCCACGCACACAGGTGAAAAGCTAAGGTGAGTTACGGCCTCAGCAGTCAGCGCCCTAAGACGCTGGCTACTCTGGGCTTTCCAGGCTGGCCCCTCTCCTCCTCCTCCAGACCCCAGCCCTCGGCCTCGGCCTCGGCCTCTCAGCGCGCCCAGGCTCCCTTCTCAGATCCCTCACCCATGATGAACTGCCTGTCCTCCCTCGTCGACCGGCGGAGACTGGGCCCGGCCTCGGCAGCGACTCCTAATCGAGCCTCGGTGCCGCCACCTCCCCTGGCCTGGGCCTGCGCTCCGGCTCCGGCTCCGGCTCCGGCTCGGCCTCGGGCTCTGGTTCCCAGGGGGTTTCCTTGGAAGCCTGGTCAGCCAGCAACTTCCACGTCGGACCTCCCGGCGGGGGCGGGAGCGAGGCCGCCGCGACTGCGCGCCGGGAACGGCGGCCTGAGCGTCCGCGCCGTCACTTTCGACGCAAGTCCCCGGCGCGCAGGGTGTAGATACTGCGGAAGCCGCAAGGAAAATAAAAAAAATTCAAGGACTCCAAGTCTCCCCTGCTTCTGTTTTCTTGGACAGGAAAGGCTTCCGAAATAGGGAAGTTCGAATTTTCATTTTAAATTCTGACACCAAGAAGTGGTGAATCCGCCAACCGGGAATGCGCGTTGGGCCTCGATGCGGCAGCCTGACTGGAAGCGGGCGCAGCTTGCGACGTCGCAGAAATTGCTTGTCCTGAAGCGCCCTGCGGGCGTTGACCCGATTTTCCCCTGGCTCCTTCCTCCGACTAGGAAAGAGGGCTACTTTATAATAATAGGAAGAGCCCCGCGCCACCAATAAGGAGCCGCCTAAACTGAGGCCGCCAACGAGATTTTTGGCGTCGCAGTGGCCTGCAGGGTCAGCGTTAGCGTCCCTCCCTCCTTCTACCTGTACCTTCTCCGATGCTAGCTAAAGGCAGTCATTACTCTGTAGGAAAGGTATGTATTTTGAAGGCAACATCGTTTTTCAAAATGCGGTCATTCCTGTTACTGTTGACCTGTTTTTACAGTTCCTGCTTACCAAAAGGAAACGTTTGAGGAAACAAGTATAGCAGCGTGCTAGAATTAAAGGTAAACATTTAGTTTATAAGTCTGTGTTATTTTATTCTTCAAACATTTGGAATTGACCTCACCTCTTTCAAGTCTTTGCTCAAATGTTATTAATATTTAAAATTGCAACCTACTCTACATCCCCCTTATACTGATTTTTTAGAAGTTGCCACTAAACATAATTTACTTACTTACTATGCTTATTTATTGTCTATTGCCTCTCACTAGAATGTAACATCTATGAATGCAAGTATTTTTGTTTATTTTGTTCACTGTTTTGTTCTTGTACTTGGGCGCTAAACAAATATTTGAGAGAATGTGTTGAATTATACGTTTTTAAGGCCAATAACATAAACATTAGTTAACTTAAACATATATTATGCAATATTATTAAACTTGTTTCCTAAACTAGGCATATCTGAACCACCTGTCCTATTTGATAGGAGAGGCCAGGCTCTCTTCTTCAAGAAAGTTGTTATATTTGAAGAGGAACCACCAGATGGTGGTATCGCTTCAGGCTAATTCTCAGCAGAATGAGATCAGTTGGTCTAATTGATTAAAAGTGGAGTAGACAATTTAATCCTTTTCAAATCTTACGGTCCAGTAATAATTTATTAAATTTTAAAATTGAATGTTTAAATGCAGTCCAAGCAACTAAAACAATTTCAAAATTCTTTTGACTATAAAGCCACAATACGATCAAATAAGTTTAAAATTTTAAAGCTGGAAGGAACCTCAATTCCAAACATCTCAATTGCACATGAAGAAGTAGAACAAGCTAAGTGATAGAGCCAGGACAGCAACTCTGATCATTTGACTTCCAGGCCTGGAGTAACTGCATCATGATGCCTTCTGTAACTGAGCCGTGATCTATACATTTGGTAAATTGATTTGCAAATACATGACCATACTGTAGTTTCCTAAGTTAGAAACTTAAACATTTCTGTGCGTTACATTACCTAGTGGAAGTTACTTTCTTTTGCTCAGATTTTATTCCATGAAGCAGAAACCTATGAAATATAATAAGTATAAATATATAAGTATAATAAATATAAGCTTTAGAAGGACTTAATGCTGTGTATTTATAATTGTCTTTTAAACTAAGGAATGTTTTGAAATCATAACTAGGTGTGTGATTTTTCTTTTTTTATATACATCTTTATTGGAGTATAATTGCTTTACAATGTTGTTTTAGTTTCTGCTGTACAACAAAGTGAATCAGCCATATGCATACATATATCCCCATAGCCCCTCCCTCTTGTATGTCCCTCCCACCCTCCCTATCCCACCCCTCCAGGTGGTCACAGAGCACAGAGCTCATCTCCATGTGCTATGCGGCTGCTTTCCACTAGCTATCTATTTTACATTTGGTAGTGTATATATGTCAGTGCTACTCTCTCACTACGAGGTGTGTGATTTTCACAAATTATGTATTGTATTTCAAATGTTTCCTTTCAATAACATGTACTTTGTCGTCAAAGAATTTCTCTTTAGACTAAGGGGTCTTCTTTTAATTGAGAAATAATTCATATACAATAATATCATTTTTAAGTGTCCAATTCAGTGGTTTTTAGTATATCCACAAGGTTTGCAACAGTCACCACTGTCTAATCCCAGAATGTTTTCATCACCCCAAACAGAAACTCTATACGCATTAAGCAATAACTCCCTACTGCTCCCCTCCTAGCTGCTGATAACCTTTCTGTAGCTATGAATTTGCCTATTTTAGATATTTCATATAAGTGAAATCATACACTATTTGTCCTTTTGCGTCTGGCTTATTTCACTTACCATAATGTTTTCAAGGTTAATCCATGTTGTGGCATGTATGAAGTACTTCATTCCTTTTTACTGCTAAGTAATATTCTGTTGTATGGATATACCATGTTTTGTTTATCCATTCATCAGTTGATGGATATTTGAGTTCCCATTTTTTGGCTCTTTGAATAATGATGCTACAAACATTTGTGTACATGTTTTTGTGGAAATACACGTCTTCAGTTCTCTTAGTTATATGCCTAGGAGTGGAATTGCTGGGTCATATGGTATCTCCACAACTAGAGAAAGCCCGCATGCAGCAACGGAGACTCAATGCAGCCAAAATTAAAATAAATAAATTTATTTTAAAAAAAAATTGTCTTGGCTATCCTGGATCCCTTGCATTTCCATATTGAATTTTAGGATCAGCTTGTTTGTTTATGCAAAGAAAGGCAGTTGGAATTTTGATAAGGATTGTACTGACTTCATAGATTAATTTGAGGAGTATTGCCATTGTAATAGTGAGTCTTCCCCATTCATGAATGTGGGATGTTTTTCCATTTATTACGGTCATCTTTACTTGTTTTCAACAACATTTTATAGTTTTCAGTGTACAGGTCTTGTACCTTTGGTTAAACTAATTCCTGAATATTTTGAGTTTTTTGAGACTAAGGGTTCTTAACCCTTAGTCAGCACTTCCATCGTATTCTCATTTGAGATACAATTTCAAAATTTCATAATATTCTTTTGAGAGAATAGTTAACAGTGAGCACCCATGTACCTAACACCCATCTGTAATAATTATCAGTTTATGGCCATACTTCATAGCCACTCTTGTTCCAAAATTATCCCTACCATTTGCACCCACTCACTAAACTCTTTGTAATCAGGTGCCCACACTTGGACCAGTCAGCTGTGGCTAGGGGAACAGTGTCCACTGGAGGATCATATTTGCTTTCATATGCACCATATGCATGAATAAGGGTGCAGGAAGGGGGAAGTTATAGTAGCTGGACACACTAGGTATTCACAGTTATTTTCTTACCAGTATTTGTCCCCTTGGAGTGGATGTGGCTGGCATTAAGTACAGTATTAATGGCTCTTCCTAAACTATGTCTTGCTGTGATTGTCTTCTGCCCTGGAGAGCTGAGGAAGCAGGACCTCATTCACTAGGGAGGACATAACACACGCCACAGTAGCCCAATGTCCATGGTCTCAGATCTTTCATAAACCACCCTCTTGACCAACCCAGCCCCTTCCTCCCACCTTCCTCTTTTTCCTGAGGGCAAGACTGCCTTGTCTCTCTATCGAAGCTATTATACCAGAAGTGAGAGTTTCTCTCTCATTGCTTTATTTCCTCTCAAATCTCATTATAGAAAGGTGGGGGCATTTCTTATTTTGAAATTCTTGCCAGCTGGAGAAACCTGGGATAAGGAACCGTTTTATTTTCTAACCCAGGAAGCCTGGGCTCTCTGTATCTCCTCCAAATTCTTCTTACAAACTGAACAGTTCTCTAGTGTCTTTCTCTCTTCCCATTGCTTATACTCAGCTCTAAGAAGCCAAATGACACGCTCAATATTCTGCCTGGAAATAACTCAGCCAGCTAGGCAAGTTCATTCACTGTGTTATCTATATTTCAAGTTACTACAGGGAACATTTTAATCCACTGTTGCACAGCTGTTTACCCTGAAAGATTTTTGCCAGTCCTTCAGCTCTCACTAACAGCCTCTTCATTTTCCCAGCCTCCACCCACAGTATGGTTCCAAAGTCAATGCCATGTATTTTAAATTTCTGTGTACCCCATCTCTAGTACCAATTTCTATATGTCAGTTGTTTATTGCCGTGTAACAAACTGCTTCAAAATGTAGGGACTTAAACCAGCAGTAATTATTATTTATCACAATCATATGGATTGGCCAGGCAGTTCTTCTGATCTTGCTGGAGGTTATTCACACAGCTATATTCAGCTGGTACATTGGCTGACTTGGTTGGCCTCTCTCTCCATGTGGTCTTTCATCCTCACAAAAGCTAGACTGATCTTGACATGACTATGGCAGTGCCATACTCCTAGGTATAGACGTAACAGAAATGGATGCACATGTGTACCAAGAGACATGTATAAAAATATTTACATAGCATTATTCATAAAAATAAAAAACTGTAAACAACCCAAATATCCGTCAATAGTAGAATGGATTCATAAATTGCAATGTATTTACATGATGGACATCTATATAACAAGGCAAATGAAAGAACTACAGTTGTATACTGGAGAAATATAAACACATAATTGAACAAAAGAAGCAGACACCAAAGAAAGCATACTATATATGATTCCGTGCATATAAGTTCAAAACCAGGCAAAACTGAACTATAATATAAATTTTTGGAAAGGAGAAAGTGGGTAGGTGGAAGCATGAGGAAAGTTTCTGGAATGTTCTGATATTCTGTTTCTTGACCTGACTTCTTTGCTTCTTTGATAATTCATTGAATAGTACATTTATATTTTGTGTGTTTTTCTATGTGTTATATTTTTAAAAACATTTGAAGAAACCACATTAGGATGACATTTCCACCTATCTGGTAAATTTTTTAAGAAGTGGCACGTGGGAAAATTGTCGCTCTCATCCACTGTGCAATCTTGTGGGTGACCATTCAGCAGCATCTACATACAAAATTTTAAATGCACATATACCCCTGACAAAAATTTCGCTTACGGGAATTGACATAGATATGCTTGCACATTTACACAGCCACATTTGTATTATGCTATGCATATGCGTGAAATTCTGAACGTTTGTACAAGAAACCCTTAGGAATGGTTCCTCTGCAGAGTAGACTGCAGATCTGAAGTGCAGGGAGACACTTTTTCTTGTATACCCTTTGTGCTGTTTGAATTTTATACCATGGATTACTCTTTTAATAAAAGTAAACTACTTGGCTTTTTTGGCTTATTTGTTTCTACTTACCCAAGGTCATCTGGTTAAAACGGACAGAGCCTGGATTTGAGCCCTAATCTAACACCAAAGCCCATACCATCAACCATAACTCTGAATTTTCCTTGTGGAATCTCTGTTTTCTCTCCTAGAAAGTGAATGTATTTGTCTAGATTGCAAGGGTCTCTTTGGAGACCGACATGGAAGCCCTGTTATATAAACTGAGCCAACACTGCAGATATGTAAGAGAGATCTACCACTGAGAAATGGCATTAGTGCCCAGGTATCACCCCTGGACACTCCATCCACCAAGTCTACCACAGCAGGATTCATCCAGTCCCTACCAGATGAGAGAGAATGCCACACGTGGATATGCCAGATAGAGGAGCTTACAGAAGCTGGTAGTTTGAATAGTCAATAAATCTTGCCAGGAGCTGGGGGAGAGCAAGAGCATAATAGGTAAATATAGCACAAAATCTACATGTTAAAATTAAATTACACAATTAACTTTTGAGGAATTTAAACCACTCAGCTATGCATTGACTATAATGACCATTTATACAGTTGTTCAAATCTTGTATGATACAAGATAGCTGTGGCTTTTGAAGTTAACCAATACATTTATTTATTTATTTATTTATGTCTGCGTTGGGTCTTCGTTGTTGTGCACAGGCTTTCTCTAGCTGCGGCAAGCGGGGGCTACTCTTTGTTGTGATGCGTGGGCTTCTCGTTGCGGTGGCTTCTGTTGTGGCGGTGGCTTCTGTTGTTGTGGAGCACAGGCCCTAGGCGTGCAGGCTTCAGTAGTTGTGGCTCGCGGGCTCTAGAGCTCAGGCTCAGTAGTTGTGGCGCACGGGCTTAGTTGCTCCGCAGCATGTGGGACCTTCCTGGACCAGGGCTCGAACGCGTGTCCCCTGCATTGGCAGGTGGATTCTTAACCACTGTGCCACCAGAGAGGTTCCAGCCAATATATTTAAAAAATGAACACACAGACAAAATGTACTAGAGTAGGACTTTGAAAATGGAATTAAACAAAAAAAAAACTTTGTTATTGTCATTTTTTGCTGTTACTGTTGCACTAACAGGAAAAGGAAATAAAGTCATATTAGTGAACATAATAGTCATGATTGAGATCACTAAAATTGCTTGTGTTGTTCGCAGCTAAGAAAGCAAAGGTTTGGAGCTTTATTTAAAAATAAACAAAATGTAATTAACCATCAACGGACAACTTCAAGTTGCACAATCAATTCTATTTACTTTCCAGTGATTCAAATGGGTTGTTAGGAGGAAAAAGCATCTGATCAATCATTGCCTCAACTCTGCTTTTCTCTTAAGCTACAGTCCTGAACCTCCTCCTCCTTACTAGAGGGTTCTCTATGAACATGCATTCAAGATCCACATATCTAAAATTGAACATATCTCTCCCCCAATTAAAAAGTAAAACAAACAAAACTCCCCAAATATGGTTCACTCTCTCAACTTCCCTATTTCTCTGCTCAGTGATCCAAATTCTACTTTACCTTACCACTTATGGGTTAATGCAGACTTGCTTCTTTCTCTGGCCTTCTGTTGAATTCACAGTGACCAACCCCTATTTATTCTTCCTTTACTTCCTACTCTTAGATGGTAGCCACTTGACTGATCCATCTCTGCTTCTCCCCAACCCCAAATACCCTTGAACACCACCATTTTGCATGTACTAAATATTCAATAAATGTTAACAGAATAAATCATGTTTATTTCTCAGTTATAATGCTTTAAAACTCATTTGCACAAAGATATTTATAATTGTTGGTTACTTACTTTTCCATAAGATTGTGAGCTCCTTAAGGGCAGGCCTTAAGGAGAGCTTATTTTTCTCTGTATCCCCAGTGCTACCACAATGGAGTTCAATAAATGTTTATTGAATTCATGAGTGGATGAGGCCTGAGCTACTTAACTCAGCAGTCAAATACTTCCACAATCATATCTACCTAACTACCTCTCTCCAGATTAGGCAAACATTGTGGAATTGGCGGGGAAACTCACTGTTTCCAGGAATGTCTAGATTTTGGTTCTAGAGTGAAGTTTGCATTTTCATCAGGGAAGACATCCAATCTTCAAAGCACCCAAAGACCTTGAATATGTGGAATTAGTTTCTGGTTCTGCACATCTACAAGTTCCCAGGGGATGCTAATGCTACTTGTCCACAGACCCCTTCAGTAATTAGGGTTCTATGCTCTGTGCCCTATTTCTTCAATATTATCTTCAGGACATGCCTTCTGCCTGACTAATACTGTAACGTTTTATATATGGCTTCTCCTTCCTGGGATGTTTTCTCCATTTATTTCCCCCTATTCGAATCCAACCCATCTTTTCAGGCTCTTTCTCCCGCGCAAAGCCTTCCCTAGCTATTCTAGTGCTCCTACTCCAGAATTTTTTTTTTTTTATGCTATTAAAGTATCCACTGTTGGTGCTTAGAGTTTGACCCATCTACAGTTATTGGTTATCATTGTGTATATGCAAGTACCCAGTTATATACTTCTTTTTCTTTCCTGTGAGGCTTAGCACAATAGTAAATACTCAATAAATTGTTGTTGAATAAATGAATAAATGAATGACTCACTTCAGCATTATTATTCTAAAGAGAAATCAAATGCTTTACTGTTCTATACTGTCGTTTCCCAGAACATGGAGGGAAGAGGCAATATGGAATTTCCCCAGTCTACTCAAATGAGGCAGTCCGATCTAAACAACAATCTATTCAAAAATTAATGATATTAAAATACCTAAAATGAGTTTATATTAAAATTCAAATTTTTCTCTTCGGTATCTGAAACAATGAAATTTGCTACTGCTGTTTCTGCCCCAACTTCCAAAACCAAAAACAAATAATATAGTTTGCATGAGAACTTTGGCATTATAGAGAATAAAAGTTTGGTCCTATAGCATATGAACTGGTATTATAGTGCGATTTCAATAGCCTGGTTAAACAACACGCCTTATACCAAATACCATGTTGCATATAAAATATTGAAGTGACCTCCCTGCCTGGTGAAAAACAAAGAATCTTTATTATTGATATAGAGAAGTTGTTTTAAATTTTAAAGTTAAAATAAGGAAGTTCTTTGAATATTGCCTAACTCACTATTGTGGGAAAAAAGTTAGAAGCATTCCAGAACATACCACCCTATTTTGCGTTTCAATTGAACAGTTTTTTATTTTTTTTATCAACTTGCAATATTTGCTTTATAAAATAAACTCTAACTCAAATATCAAATTACCATTTTAACAAAAGAAAAGAGCTGTATTGTATATTATCAAATTCCTGACCAGATGGACGTTTTGGTTGTAAATTATTAAACTACAAAATCTCTTGGTAAACTATGAAACACCAGCTCCACAAATGTAAAGCACTTTAATCGTTATTATACATAAGGTATAACATCTCTGCAAAATGCTGGGAAGTATGAGCTAAGTGAGTACACCTGTTAACAGTACGGTATCAATTGAATGGGAGACAAAGCAAAATGAATCTTATTCTTAGTAAATTTTAGTAATTTAAATCTGTTTCTTTCATTTACACTCCGAAGGATTTTCATTCTTAATTTGGTTTACTTCTGTTCACAAAATGAATAACAAAGTGAAATTCTCAGAATACAGACATTAATACTGATTTTTAATTATCTTTTATTTTATTTAGCTCTCTAGCTTCTGATAAAATATTTATGGAGGTTATTTTTAGTTCAGGCTTTGCAAAGCTCTCTCGTCACCTCGCAACCTGAGTTCATCAGAATGGAGCAACACAGGATATAGACTCAGTAGAGACCAGAAGGGCTAAGCAGGCGTGGCATTTTTGTAGAATTGTTAGATCTGGAAAAAACTCGGTGATCATCTGGGCCAGTCTCCCTGTTTTGCAAGTAGGGGCAATATGGCCCTGAGGTCACCCAGCTCATTAGTTATAGAGTCAGGCTTAAATTATTCTCTTTCTCTTCAGTCCATGGTTCTTTCCACCTTGTTAAGTGACACATGGGGAAACTAAGAACAGTAAGAGCATCCAGAAAGACAAGTAGATAACATAGGTAACACAGTCTCTTCTAAACTGACTGGGAAACTCTGCCGTTTTATCCACACCCCATTCAACTCTCAAAGGTCTGCCATCACTGAGAGACCTAAACTTCAACCAGTGATTGGAAATTACTAGATTGTTAATTACACAAATGGAACGTCTCTAAATGTGTTTTATTATCCATATTTGTCACTGGCTTTCCACATTTTTTCAAAAAGGAAAACAAATATTGGCTTCCCACGAATCCTCACTGTTGTGTGCCCTTTATTTTCATCATAATGCATTTTCTAATATTTATCAAGGGTTTACCGTGGGTCAGCCAGTATGGTAATCGCTTCAACTGCGCTACTTCATTCACTCTTCATAAATAACCCTAAAAAGTAGATACTATTATTCTCCCACATTTTAAAGGCAATGAAATTGAAGCTTAGACAGGTTAAGTTACCCAAGACATATAGCTAGTAAGTGGCAGAGCTAAGATCGGATCCCAAGCTGTTTGACATCAGAACCAGATCTCTTAAGCACTATTGCTGTGTTCTGCTTCTGGGAAAGAAAGCAGCCTACCCAAAATAAGGAACTTCCTTATTAATATATATATATATTTCATATATGTATGAAAATATTTCTCATATATATGAAAACTGAAAATATTTACATAGTTTCTAAATGGTATGTCCTTCTTTTCCTTTTATTTGGGATAGATAGTAATAGTCAATATGAGAAAGTTCAGACTAACTTAGTCATTTTCAATTTAAATTTTATTTTTTGCAATGCAGTTTTTAAAAAGTTACATATATGTGATATGTAATAACATATATATGTAGATATGTCCAAAAAAAGAAATTCAAATAATACAAAAAGAGTAAATAATGAAAAGTCTCTCTTGCCCCAGATTTCCACACCATCACCTTCTCAGAATTAATCACTATAAATGGTCTTGTGTATCCTTCCAATGTCTTCCATGCATATACATGTATAATTACTTTATTATCAATGGAAGCATAATATTTACATTGTTCTGTATCTTTTTACAATTAACAGTAATATATCTTAGCGAATATTCTATATCAATACACATAGATTTACCTCATTCTTTTTAACGTTGGCAAAATGTTCTGCTGGGGAGGCATGGGGGAAGAAAGTGAAATGAAAAGGTGGAAATTTATTAACACTAATAAAGAGCATTTCTTAGGTTCTGTCTTCTAGATGTGACTAGAAGATCGTTAGCCCCCTTACAAAGCCCACAGATATGTCATCTCAGCCTCCAAGTAATGGGGACAGATACAGGTGGACATTTTGGTGCCATCACACAGGGAGGTTCACACTGTGCTAGTTTTGGCAGGAAGAGGTGCAGGAGGACGTTTAGTGTTGTCACTAACCTTAAACCAGGCACCCTATGCTCTTCTCATCTCCAGCCCTAGCACACCTTTCAGATCTTTCATCCACACAGTACCTTGCTTAATCTGTTGATTCTTTCTGTAGATCAAAGAAGTAGAAATGAAAAACAAGTGATTAACAGATGACCAGATCTCTTCCCTAGCTCCCCCTTCAATAACTTCATAAACAAACTGTGTGAACAAGATAGCATCTAAAGAAAAATCACAGGCTGACAAGCCCGCACACAAGCCTGCACACAGTGGGGGATGGCAACGACTCTGACCCCCTATCTCAATGATTAACTGAGATTACTTCCCTTTTTCCCTTTAAAAACTTTCATGGCTGAGCAGAATCTTTGGAAATGGTTTTTGGGGAACACTGACTCCACCATCTCTCCAGATTGCCAGCATTCTGCTTAAAAGCAACTTTCATTTCTACCTACATTTGTCTCTCTCTCTCAGTATTGATTTTTGAGCAGCGAGCAGCCAGACCTGATTCGGTAACACTATCACTGCACTACAGAGAACAGGACATTCCTTCCCCTACTGTGTCCTACTAAAACTTTTGTGTCAAAACAGCTTGTCCAGTTCTTGGTTTTGACACGATGCACAAGTTCTTCAAATCTGAGTGATAGACAACACACAACACTCGAAATTGGCTCTCTCCTCCAGTAACTAATTCCCTTGGAATAAGAGCCTTTTTAGGAAGCTCCTGAGTCTTTCATGCAAACTGGTAGACCCTCTCCAGCTTAAGTCCAAATATTCCCAGTTGGGTCTCAATCCATTTAATAACACTCTATTCATTGGCTCAAGATGAGTCATCCCACCCCCTCCCTACCTCCCATCCCCTAAGCACACACGATGAGGCACTGTTATAGAGTCCCCTTAACCTCATGTGAACCCTATTGGTATGCATGGAAAAAAGGGGGTTTTATTAATGGACATCAAAATTGATGTTATTGTTCTCCTTTACAGCTGAGGAAAGTGAGGTTAAGTACCACAGATGGAAAGAAGCAGGTCTGGGGTGTTCAAACAGGGGACTGATATTAATTGATATTAAAGTCTTCTGTCCCTCCAACTCAAAATATACTTCTCAAATGAAAACGAATTCACTTTGCTTTGCCAAGTACTAAAATGTGTCTTAAGGCTGTTACCTGACCAATTACTATTATTGAAAATAATACACTAAATAGTTTCCATTATTACACTATTTTATTTTTTAATTTATTTTTTTCTTTTAGTGACGTATACTTGGTGTACAATTTATATAAATTGCAGGTGTACATATAGTGATTCACAATTTTTAAAGGTTATACTCCATCTATAGTTATAAAATATTGGCTATATTTCCTGTGTTGTACAGTATATCCTTGTAGCTTATTTTATACCTAATAGTTTATATCTCTTAAGCCCCTAGCCCTATGTTGCCCCTCCCCTCTTCCCTCTCCCCACTGGAAACCACTACTTTGTTCTCTATATCTGTGAGTCTGCTTCTTTTTTGTTATATTCACTAGTTTATTGTAGTTTTTAGATTCCACATATAAGTGATATAAGTGATACAGTATTTGTCTTTCTCTGTCTGACTTATTTCACTTAGCATAATGCCCTCCAATCCATCCATGTTGCTGCAAGTGACAAAACTCCATCTTTTTTATGGCTGAGTAGTATTCCACTGTATTTATGTATACCACAGCTTTTTTGTCCATTTATCTGTTGATGGATACTTAGGTTTTATTTATTCTTGTAAATGTTCTAATATGTATTATAAGTAGATGATCTCTATTGACTGAGGCAGCATAATAGATTTCTTCAACAAATCTTTCTGCCAGATACTTTGATGGACTCTGGTGATAAAGTAGTGAAGCAAAGTTTATTTGAAATGAATACTGGATTGAGTTTGGGTTGGGGTCCTCAATCCCCTCTCCCACCAGGGTGACTTTCATGTGTTTTATATTTTGACATTCCTCATGAGAGTCTTAACATAGAAACTAGTTCCACTGATTAAAAAAGAAAAAGCTGTGAAAATCACTGGGTCCCCAAAGTCCCCTCAGAATCCTAGATATGTGTATTATCATGGAGAAATGTGGGGTTTGTTTTCTTTTTTCCTGGAAGAGTTACTTACAAGCTATATGTGGACATAATGTTTGAGACAACTCAACAATAATATGAAGTAAAGTAAATTACTTTGCTTGAATGAATGAAAACAACATATTTACTTTTAACAAAATATAGCATTTTCCCTCAAGGATACAGAACATTAAAATTCCTTGCCTTCTCAAAAAAAAAAAACCCTCATATTTTACTGTTTCTGATATCTTAGATTTGCCTTGTCCTATCAGCATTTTTAAAGAACCATCTAAATGCATTTTAATTGACTTCTCTCCTTTCAAAATGTCTGACAATCTTTTAAGCAATAAAGGAAGGAAATACCAAACTGGCAAGATGTGGGATGTGAAAATGGTTCTATGGGCATGAGAAAACTGCTCCTATTATGTTAGCAAGTTTCGAGTCCTTTACAAAAAGAAGAACTGGCCTTTTAATACCAGCTTTGCTTAGTCATGTAATTTTTCTTAAAGTTATTTTGCAGTTATGTATTGGCTTTTTCGCTGGCATCAACGTGGGAATCAAAGTCACATGAATTGAAGCTTGTGCTAATTTTTTTGTCGTTTGCCTCTTTGACACCTATCTAGGGTATACAAGTGTTATGAAACTCATAGCAAAGACCTCCAGTCATTACAGGGGGGAAAAATCATACCCCTTATTCTTCTGACTTAAAGTACTTTGTTTCTTTCTTTAGATTATATAAGACCACTATTTCACATTATTATGGTGCTTGGTACAAGGTAGTGAACTTCTTTGGTAATAAACATGCCAGGTACTCATTGTTGGTCCTTGGCAACATTGTGAGGTAGAGTTGTTATCCCTGGATCCTTCATTGTGGGTGGTCTTTTCAGCCTGGCAGCCAGGGCCTTCCTAGAGCACGAGACCTCTGCACACAGACTCATATCTGCGTTTTCTGGCCAAGTCCCTCAAGCTCCAGATCTTTCTGAGTTCTTCCCCATCCTTATCCCTCAGTGACTTCCAGCTACCATAAGACATTCACACTGAAGCATCAGAAAAAAAGAACACTGTTGTTCCCAAGTAAAAACTTTCATTGTTGCTCTAGGATTTTCTGAAGTTACAAATAATATGGGAATTCAGGGAGCTAGAGGGGGAAATATTTCCCCCACCCTCAGATTTCTTCAGGGGCTTTTCAAATTCTACCCCCGGAGAGGGTCATCTTTGCTAAATGGATGTAAGACTCCTGCCTTTGTCACTCAATGAAACTTGCTTACTCATAGCTCACAAAGTTCCCCTGAAGATGATTAGTAAGCATTATTCCAAAGTTTCAGCAAAAGCATTGAGGGAGGCTGCCTGACACTGCCGGATTTACACTAGCAGTAAGAAAAGGAGTCACATTGCCTCACGCGCTGGCCAATGTTTCTGCTAAATTCATTTTTTTTTTCAATTAAAAAATGCTCACACAAACAAGGAAAAAAGAGGAATCCACACAAAAATATAGACTATGCGAGCTGGAAGGGACCTTCAGGACCAGCTAGGCCAATGTACCCATTTTACAGGGAAACTACTAGGCTATTAGGCCAAGTGTTCCAAGATCCCATTGCTAGTGGTAGATCTATTTCTCACTTTCAGCCTCTCATAGCACTGTGGTCCTCTCCCTTCTTCATAGCCTAAGACTGCTTACACTTCTGCATTTGCCTATGCCATTGTTTGATTAAGGCCTGTCTCCCTGACTAGACTATTACCCTCATGATTACAGGAACTCTGCCTGGTTTTCCTGCCACTTGCCAGGACAATCAGGCATGCAGTTAGTGCTCAAGAAATATTTGTTGAATAAGTATCAGTAAAAACACAGAGTTAACTGTCATTAAGGATAGAATCAACAGTATACTTTAGTCTTTTGCATAATTATCAAATCGTTGTTTACACATTATGTGGACATGCTACTTAAATTAATCAAGGAAATGTTAGAGTCTACTATAGTAAAATATAATATCCATGGCTTAAGACAAAAAGGTTTACTTCTTATTTATTTAAATTCAGTTTTCCACCTATGTGTCTCTCCCCTGTGAGTCTCCTTTACTAATCACACAGAACACTTAGGACACTTCTGGTCACCAAGAGATTTTTTTCCCACACCAGTTTAAATAGGCAGCCTATCTCCACCTTGTAGCTACTCCATCTGGAACATGCAGCCTTCAAGGTCACTGTGGCAGGGGAAGAGCACCAGCTTGTAAGGTCCTCAGCCCAGAAGTGGCACATGGCACTTTCACCTACAGTCCTATGGCCAGAATTGATCACATGGCCCGTTCCCAATGGCAAAAGAAGTCAAGAAGTTTTTAGGGAGAACCAGCTGTCTCTGCTTGCCATTGTATGGGTTAATTATAATAATAACAATCACTAATTTTTTTGAGCACTTATTTTGTGCCCAGCCAAGAGCTAAGTGCTTTATTACATTTACTGCTTCCTTGAATCCTCATTACAGATGAACAAACTGCAGACACTCTCATTATGATCAGTTTCCAAATGAGGAAACTAAGGGGTCAATTTGTTCAAGGTCACAATTGCTAAGTGGAATCAGGGATTTGAACCAATGTGTCAGGTACTGAAGCCTGTGCTCTCTCAGGTACTGAAGCCTGTGCTCTCAGCCATTCTGACTAAATCCCACCTATGGGATTCATCAGAGTAAGATTTTGAAGAACAAATTGGTTTTTAATAATACAAATGGAGGATAAGAAAGAATTATAAAATCCATGTATATGATTATGTGTCCTCAATTTACCGACTCAGTTCAAGAAGCATGTATTGTTAATATTGCCAATAGTGGAGAAAACTGAGGTCATTTGCATCCTGATAGGACACACTGAGAACACAATATGTGTAGCATTTCTGCCCAAAGTGCATGATCTGAATCTAATTGTGAGGAAACCAAATGAAGGGACAGCCTATGAAACAATTGGCCTTCAAAATGTCAATGCCATGAAGGACAAAGAAAAGCTGAGGAATTTCTGCAGATTTAAAAGCTATGAAAGGGGACTTCCCTGGTGGCACAGTGGTTAAGAATCCACCTGCCAATGCAGGGGACACAGGTTCGAGCTCCAGGAAGATCCCACATGCCGCGGAGCAACTAAGCCCATGCGCCACAACTACTGAGCCTGTGCTCTAGAGCCCGCAAGCCACAACTTCTGAGCCTGCGTACCACAACTACGTGCCTAGAGCCCGTGCTCCGCAACGAGAGAAGCCACCGCAATGAGAAACGTGTGCACTGCACCGAAGAGTAGCCCCCGCTCGCCACAGCTAGAGAAAGCCCACACACAGCAACGAAGACCCAATGCAGCCAAATAAATAAAATAAATTTAAATAAATTAATAAAAGCTATGAAAACTAAAGAGAAATCTCACTAAAATGGAGTCAGGCGACCAGAAGGGGGACGTCTCTTGCATGTACCACTCCACGTCAATACAGATTCCAACAGGAAGAGACACAACTTACATCTCTGTCAGGAAGTGACTACTTCACTACCACCAGCAGGAGGAAGAAAGATTTTGTCGTTGTCTGGCAAGAGCTCAGCCAATGAGAGACTATCATAACTCAGCCAATGAAAAGCCACTATACTTCTAACTCCCAGTTTCTTCCAGTGAACATTTTGTTTATAAAAGTCCCTCCCAACTTCCCCTTCTCCTCTACAAAATAGTTTCCCCTTCTTTGCTTTACCGAACTTGTATGTGGGTTCACCACAGATGCATGTCAAGAATTGCAGTTCCTTGTTGCTCCTGAATAAACTCATTTTGCTGGTAAAATAACTGGCCGGTTTATTGTTTTAAGTTAACAGGGGACTAAAGAGAACAGCCACAAAGTGTGATCTTGAATTGGATCCTGGAAGAGGGGTCAAAATTGCTATAAAGGGTATTCTGGGGGCAATTGATGAAATTCAAATATAAACAATATGTTAGGTGAGTATTATAACTAAAATACATTTCCCAAACCTTATAATTACACCATGGTTATTAAAAAGGAAAAAACTCAGTTTTCCATCTGTGTGTTTCTTTCCTGTGAGTCTCCTTTACTACTCACACAAAACACTTCACTTCTGATGCTTCTGGTCACCAAGAGATTTTTTTTCCCCCACAGCAAGCAATTCTCTGTGACACCAGCCGGGTGTCCAGTAATTTAACTCAATTCTGAAACTGTTTATCTGGAGGTAACATCAGATTCCACAGGTTAAGGGCTCAGTTCCACAAGACTGCCCCCCACGCCCTGACCTGACATACTCACTTGAGACACCAGTTGCAAGCCCAGCTTATCACCTGTGCTTCTGACCAACTGGCTGTAGATGGGAGGTTCCAATGACCCCCTCCTTGGGTTCAATTAATTTGCAAGAGTGGCTCATAGAACTCAGGGAAACACTTGTGTTTATTAGTTTATTAAAGGATATGATAATGGATACAGATGAACAGCCAAATGAAGAACATAGAACAAGGTCCGGGAGGATCCTGAGTGCGGGAGCTACTGGCCCCATGGAGTTGGGGTGCGTCACCCTCCCAGTGTGGATGAGTTCACCTACGTGGAAGCTCTTCAAACCCCACACTATTGGGATTTTTTTTTTTAACTTAAAAAAAAATGTTTATTATTTATTTATTTTTGTCTGTGTTGGGTCTTAGCTGCAGCACATGGGATCTTTCATTGTGGTGTGCAGGCTTCTCTCTAGCTGTGGCACGGCTCAGTAGTTGCAGCACATGGACTTAGTTGCCCTGCGGCATGTGGGATCTTAGGTCACCCAGGGATCGAACCTGCATACCCTGCCTTGGAAGGTGGATTCTTAACCACTGGACCACCAGGGAAGTCCCGCTATTGGGATTTTATGGAGGCTTCCTCCCGTAGGCATGATCAATTATTAACTTCGTTTCTAATCCCTCTCCTCTTTCTGCAGGATGGAGAGTGCGGCTGAAAATTCCAAGCTTCTAATCGTGGCTTGGTCTTTCTCGTGACCAGCCTGCCTCTAGGAGCCATCCAGGAGCCCACCCAGAGTCACCTCAATAGAACAAAAGATGTGCCTAGTGCTCTGTCTTATCACTTAGGAATTTACAAAGGTTTCAGTAGCTCTGTATCAGGAACTGGGGGCAGAGACCAATATATGTTTTCTGTTATTTCACAGCTATATCAGAGAATGTCCTTGTTTAAAGGACATAGATACTGAACTATTTAGACATAAAGGAGCATGATGTTTGTTGATTCATTAAAAATTTATGTATGGATAAAAAATAGAAAGTGAGATAAGCAAATGTAGCAAATCATTAACAATTGCTGAAGCTGTACTGTTCTTGAAGCTCTTTAAAGTTTAAAATTATTTTAAAATACAAAGGTTTCAAAAAGAAGCATTTATTGGTTGGTGCCAGGCACTGCTCTGGACACAGGACAGTACATTTTCGGCAAGGATGTGTACAGAATGCTATAGATATAATTTACTGTTGATGAGGCTGACTGGAAGAATCCAAGCTGTGATTGCCTTCCCTTACCATAAAGGTTTTTGATTCACTGGGCTTGATTTTCAAAGGAAAGTTATGGTTTATCCCTCCTTAGAAGTTTTGAAGGAGGAAAATAATGAAGTTTCTGAGTGGGGTGGTTGGCAGGGGACATGAATTTTTATGACTGTTTGTCCTATGGCAACATAAAAATTGAGGAGAAATGGAAATCCCATTTGAAAGTAAGGGCATTCTGGCAACAGAAATCCAAGGATCTGGTGGATGGGTGAGAATTAGGAAAAAATGCCCCTTCCATTCAAATCCATTCTCCCTCAAAGCATTAGTGCTCTAAGTCCATCTTTCAACAAAGACCACAGATGCTGGTGGTTTCTCATTCTCCCCTAAAGCATGGAGGGCATATAAACTGCCTGATAAAAACTTTAAGAACAAGCAAGCAATCAACAACGTTTCCAAAGCTCCTTTACACCAAGATCACGAGTTTCTAAATCACCAAGAACACTTCCATAGAAGACCTTTGACTGGGAGAATGGAGTTGTGTTTAAAAGGGACAAAAATAGGTTGTAAATCAGAATATTGCAAAAGCAGAGATTAGTTCTGAGAAAACAAATCAGTTATATACTAGGAGAAATACTCATTGAAGCATCAATATATGTTCCATTCCCCGTGGACTTATTTTATCCAACTAGCCATCACCAATTTTGAAAGAAGATGAAAAGCTAACTTTCAAATTTCTCTTCTTCTGCAGGCATGTATATGACTAATAAAAGAAATAAGGATTAAATGATTTAATATAGGCAAGGTGTTCAGAACAATGCCAGGTGCATAGTACATTCTCAACTAATGATAATTATTTTTTAAAAGAGACAAAAATATTAGCTAAGCAGTGTTGAGATTGAGTCCCATTTAAACCATAGTTGCCTGGGAACAAGTAAGAACCCATTGCAAACTGTCCTAAGGACCTAGAACTTCATCCAATGCAGGAGGAATTTTGCCCTAGAGAGTCATGGATTTGGGAGTCTAGAGATGCTGGGATCAAACTAAAAGACATTTTTAATGCTTTGGTTCTCAGGTCTGACCCTTCCCATTTTCCTGGGGGATCCAAGATCCTCAGCAGCTAGCTATTTTGATGTTTGCCCAGGATAGAACAATAGTGGAAAAGGTCAACCCTAGCAGGACAATGTCTGGGTTTGGTCCCAACGCTTCCCGGAAGCATAACCTTGAGAATTTATGTGCCTTGATTTCCTTCATTGCATAATGGAGCTAATGATAGTATTCAAATGGGGGTGAGGTTATTGGGAGAATTAAATGAGCAAACGTGGAAAATTCCTAGAACAGTGTGCATCTAACGCATTACAGGTAATCAGCAGATGTTAGCAAGCATTGTTATAGTTTACTTCTGCAGCAGCGACTAACTCTTCCAGTTTGCCCAGGGTTGCTTTGACTCTTCAGTTTCAAAACTGAAAGTCCCACATCCTGGGAGATGCTTCAGTCCCAGGCAAACAGGGACAGGTGGTCACCCTATGTACACCAGACTAGCTTTGCCAATCCACTTTGGAAGGGCTGCTACAAAAATTGTGTTAGCAGATGTTGGCAGAGTCCATTGGTTCAAGATGATTCTGAAGAGTGTGTTTTAAGGCTCCCTTTCCAATATTCCTCCTCTTTGTGGCTTTTCCTGATTCACTCCAGGCCCTCGCCCCACATCCATGCTTAAAACTAAGCTCCCCGAACTTTTTTCCCATGTCATTTCTCATGCGTAACTAGTTGGACTGTTTCCTCATTCACCTCCTCTTGAGACTATCAAGGTCCAAAGGGCAGAAGTCTTGTCCTGTTTCTACACATGCAATCAACACTGGTGGGTTGAATGTAGTTTTGCTTTCCCGGATTTGAATGGGAGGGCCTGGATTAATTTGCCTCTGCAAAGTATTTCCATAGAGGTGAGGCTTTTTCCAGGTAGATAGTGCTATGTGACCTTGGCCAAGTTACTTAACCCCTCTGGGCCATATAATAAATAATGTCAGTGATGTTGTCATTGTTATTATTATTCATATTAGGCATAGGAAAAATTGACTTTGGAAAATGGCAGAGCGAGGATTTCAACCCAAGGAGTCTGTCCCCAACCTTAAGAGTCTGAGCTCTGGACTTCCCTGGTGGCTCAGTGGATGAGAATCTGCCTGCCAATGCAGGGGACACGGGTTCAAGCCCTGGTCTGCAAAGATCCCACAGGCCACGGAGCAACTAAGCCCATGTGCCATAACTACTGAGCCTGTGCTCTAGAGCCTACAAGCCACAACAACTGAGCCTGCGTGCCACAACTACTGAAGCCCGTGCGCCTAGAGCCCGTGCTCTGCAACAAGAGAAGCCACCGCAATGAGAAGCACGTGCACCTCAACGAAGAGTAGCTCCCACTCACCACAACTAGAGAAAGCCCACGTGGAGCAACAAAGACCCAATGCAGCCAAAAATAAATAAAATTAAAAAAAAAAAGAGTCTGAGCTCTTAAACGATTTTTCTTGATTTCTTAAGTTGAGAAAAAAGAAAGAGCAAAAATAGATGAGAAGACTTACAGGAGGAAATATAGTATGTTAATGAGTTTGAATGAGTGCAGATACACAGAAGCAAGGTCAATAATTCACAGATTCAATTTTAGCTTTATCTGTTTTTAAGCGTAAGAAAAATAGGGGGGGTATAATTTCTTTAATAGTTTTCTGTTTAAAGGAACCAAAAATTCAGTCCAGAGACCTGTCTTTCTCTCTTACCCACTACCAGATGTTCATAAAGACATATTAGGTAAGATTTGATTTTCTACCAAAGCCAAACTGGGAATTGCAAAGACAGGATGAAAGAAAAAAAATTCTTTGAGACTGTTCTTTCTATCATAATTTTTTAATATCTTGGATATATACTTATTTTCATACTGAGTTATATATGTCCTTAATATATTTAATCATTTGTTTTTCTTTTGTGCTTTTATAATTAATTTTGTGGGGCTTTTATAATTAATTTGAACAATACATGTCTCCAGGTTTCTGGTAAACAAATATAGAAATATAGCTGAATTTTTTCTGAAAGCGATATAGTATTCATTGATAAAGTTCCTAAGAAAACGGAGGGATAGGGAGTTCCCTAGTGGTCTAGTGGTTAGGATACGGCACTTTCACTGCCATGGCCTGGGTTCAATCCCTGGTCAGGGAACTGAGATCCCACAAGCTGTGTGGTGTGGCCAAAAAAACAAAAAATGAAAAAAAATGGAGGGATAAATATGGTTTCAACATATTAACTCAAAACAAAACAAACAAAACAGCAACAACGAAGAAAAGTCCCAATTGTACCCTCTTCACACTTCTGACATGGATGATGCTGGTTTGTTTGCCAGCATTAACTTCTTTTTCACAAATGTACTTAGTTTAGAAAAACCCTCCTATTGATGTCACCTCAGTAAGTTGTGTTTTTCAAAGAATTTGCCCATTTCATATAAATTTTAAATTATGGACATAAAGTTGTTCATTATATCTTCTGATTATTATTGGTTCAAATGTATACGGTTATGTAACCATCACCACAATAACAATATAGAACATTTCCATAACCCCCCCTCCTCAAATTTTCCTTGTGCCCCTTTGCAGCCAGTCCCTTCTCCCAGTCTCCCCAACCCTAGACAGTTGTTGATCTGGACTCTGACACTATCGTTTTGCCTGTTCTGGAATTTCATATAAATTGAATCTTAAAGTAGTCTTTTGTGTCTGGATTCTTTCACTTAGCATAAAGCTTTTGAGATTTATCCATGTTGAACGTGTGTGTATCAATAATTTGTTCCTTTTTCTCCTGAGTAAAATTCCATTGGATGGCTCTACAGCAATTTGTTTATTCATTCATGAGTGACAGAAATTTGGATTATTTCCAATTTGGAGCTATTATGAATAAAGCTGCAATGATCATTTTCATACAAGTGTTTGTGTGAACATGTTTTCATTTCTCTCAGGCAAATATCTAGGAGTGGAATGGTTGGGTCATAACAGGAGGTGCATGTTCAACTTTATAAGAAACTAACAAATTACTTTCCAAATGGCTATACCATTTTACATTCCCACCAGCAATGTATGAGAGTTCCGATTGCTGCACATCCTTGCTAACATTTGGTAATTTTCAATCTTTTTAATTATAGCCATTCTAGTATACGTGTAGATGTAGCTCATTGTGGTTTTCAATTTGCATTTCTCCAACGACAAGGATGCTGATGAGCATCATTTCATGTTTATCGTTCATATATTTTCTTTAGTGAAATGTATGTTCAAAAATTTCGTCCCCTTTTTTATTTTATTTTATTTTGTCCCCTTTTTAAACTTGGATTTTAGTCTTATTATTGAGTTTTAGAATTTTTTAATGTTCTAGCTATAAGACTTTTATCAGAAATAAGTTTTGCATATGTATTCTCCCAGTTTGTGGCTTGGCTTTTAATTTTATTCATGGGTATTGAAGAGCCATGGTTTAAATTTTGATGAAGTTCAATTTAGCAATTCTTATTCTTTTAGGTTTTGTGTGTTTTGTGTCCTATTTTAGAAATTTTTGGACTTCCCTGGTGGTTCAGTGGTTAAGACTCCGTGCTTCCACTGCAGGGGGTGTGGGTTTGATCCCTGGTTAGGGAAGATCCCGCATGCCACACGGCACAACCAAAAAAAATTTTTTTTTGTTTTGCCTAACACAAGGGCATTAAATTTTTCTCTTATGCTTTCTTATTGAAGTTTTATAGTTTTACCTCTTCAAATCTTTGAATCAACTAATCAACTAATTTCTGTATATGTTATGAGGCAAAGATAAGGGTTCACTTTTTTCCCATCTGGATATCAAATTATTCCAGCTTCATATTTACTTTTTTTTTTTTTAAGGCTCCGGACGCGCAGGCTCAGCGGCCATGGCTTACGGGCCCAGCCGCTCTGCGACATGTGGGATCTTCCCGGATCGGGACACGAACCCGTGTCCCTGCATCGGCAGGCGGACTCTCAACCACTGCGCCACCAGGGAAGCCTCCAGCTTCATTTATAAAAAAATAATCAACCATACAAGTGTAAGTCTGTTTTTGGACTCTCTATTCTGTTCCATTGATCTGTGCCTATTCTTATGCCAATATCACACTATGATATTGATTACTGTAGTTTTATGATGCCTCTAACAAAAGTTCTTCTGTTGAAAAATTGTTTTCTTTTAGATTTTTTGGACTTCCATATAAATTTTATAATCAGCTTGTCAATTTCTACAAGTCATGTACTGAAATTTTGATTAGCATTGTCTAGACTCTATAATTAAATTTGAGAGATTTGATGCCTTAACAATATTGTCTTCTAATCGATGAACGTTGTATAACTCTCCACTTATTTAGGTCCTCTTTAATTTCTCTCAAGAATGTCTTCAGTATTCAGGTCTTACACATATTTACCCTTAAGTATTTTATGTTTTTAAAATGCTATTATAAATGATATATTTTTTTATTATAAATCTATTTATTTATTTACTTTGGCTGCGTTGGGTCTTTGTTGCTGCGCACGAGCTTTCTCTAGTTGAGGCAAGCAGGGACTACTCTTTGTTGTGGTGTGCGGGCTTCTCATTGCAGTAGCTTCTCTTGTTGTGGAGCAAGGCTCTAGAGCACAGGCTCAGTAGTTGTGGTGCATGGGCTTAGTTGCTCCATGGCATGTGGGATCTTCCCGGACCAGGGATTGAACCTGTGTCCCCTGCACTGGCAGGCGGAATCTTAACCGCTGCGCCACCAGGGAAGTCCCTATAAATGATATTTAAAAAATTTTAATGTCCAATAGTTTCTTGTCAATATATAGAAATACAATTGATTTTTGTATATTAATCTCATATTCTGTAGCCTTGCTAAATTCATTTCCTAGTACCAGCAGTTTTTTAGTGGATTTCTTAGAATTTTATAAATAGCTGATCATATCATCTTCATTTTTTTTGGCCGAGTTGCACAGCTTGTGGGATCTTAGTTCCCTGACCAGGGATTGAACCCAGGCCCTAGGCAGTAAAAGCTAACCTAGTAGTCCTAACCACTGGACTGCCAGGGAATTCCCTGATCATATCATCTTCAAATAAAGACAATTTTACTTCTTCCTTTTCAGTCTATACATTTTTTTATTCCTCTTTCTTGCCTTATTACAATTGTTAGGACCTCTAGTACAATATTAAATAGAGCTATATATTGAAATGGGTAAATTTTATTGACTGTAAATTATATCTGTTAAAGTAGCTAAACAAAAAGATTATTTTATGCTGAGGTGGCTCTAATGCCTTGGTAGCCTCCATAAGCAAACCAAAACTTAAGCCAGAATCAGTTGGAAATGCTCTCATATCCAAGAAGACAAGATTTAAGAACAACCAATCACAAACAGGCAACTAGCCTTCCCTAAAACAAGCAAATGCTTAAGCTATAGCCAATCAAATAACTTCCTTGCTTTGCTTCCTTGTCTGCTCCACAAGAGCCTTTCTCTTAGCTCCTGTTGGTAGGGTGCTCCTAACAATTTTCTAACCACTTTCGTGTTGGAAATTGATGTTTGCTCAAATAAACTCTTGTAAATTTTAATGTGCCTCAGTTTATCTTTTAGTGTACCTCAATAACACTGATTTTTTAAAAAAACTGAACTGAATATAACACAGAAGTGAACAGTTAAAGAGGCCTTTTATGGTAGGATGGGCATTGAATCACAGATGCAAAAGAATTACAGATCTTGATCTGAAAAAACATAATAAAAGAAATGGAAACAGTGATGACTGAAATTAAGAAAGAAGTTATTGGGATGTGTGAAAATGATTGAAAAAGTGAAATAAAAATATTGAAGATTTTCAAAAGTATTATAATGGTGGAACAGGAAGACTAATATTAAAAATGTCAACGTAATATTTAACTTGTGATAAACTTTAGGAAATGTTTGAAGATGCTGTCTATAACAGGGATAGAACAATAAATAAGGAGAAATTATTAAGAATGGTTAAAAAACTTTTTTTTAATCAGTATAGGCAATTTTTATCTTTTTAGAAAATTGTCAATATCGTGTGTGTGTGTGTGTGTGTGTGTGTGTGTGTGTGTGTGTGTGTGTGTTTTCCGGTTCGCGGGCCTCTCACTGTTGTGGCCTCTCCCGTTGCGGAGCACAGGCTCCGGACGCGCAGGCTCAGCGGCCATGGCTCACGGGCCCAGCCGCTCTGCGGCATGTGGGATCTTCCCAGACCAGGGCACGAACCCGTGTCCCCTGCATCAGCAGGCGGACTCTCAACCACTGCGCCACCAGGGAAGCCCCGTGTGTGTGTTTTAATGTTTTCACAATTTAATTTCTGAGTGTATACCTCCCCAATATTCAGCTTAATGTAGAGATTAAATTCTGACTTTTGGTTTCTAAACCACTTTGGCACACAATTTTCTTTTTTCTTTCTGGTAATATATTTCTAGTCTATAGCATGTAGGAGCAAAAATAAATAAAGCTGGCTACCTTGAACTATGAACTAAGAACAATAGCAATCCTAGTTGCTATATTAAAAGTTCAAGTTCTAGGGGCTTCCCTGGTGGCGCAGTGGTTGAGAGTCCGCCTGCCAATGCAGGGGACACGGGTTCATGCCCCGGTCCGGGAAGATCCCACATGCCGCGGAGCGGCTAGGCCCGTGAGCCATGGCCACTGAGCCTGCGCGTCCGGAGCCTGTGCTCTGCAATGGGAGAGGCCACAATGATGAGAGGCCAGCGTACCGCAAAAAAAAAAAAAAAGTGTTGTATGATAAAATGCCAGCCTATAATTTTTAAAAGGTTTTATACTTTTTTAACTAGGTAATACAAATTGTAAAAAGGAAATTCAGAATACCAAAAAGTATATAGAGAAAAGTAAGTCTCCCATCTTTGGTACCCAAACCCTAGTTTTCCCCAGAGATGCTCATTTTTAACAATTTTCTATGTATCCTTCTAGGATATTCCATGCATATGTAAGTACGTATAATATTTAATATATCCTTTAAAATATAAATTGAATTATCATATATACACTAGCATCTTGCATTTCTTATTTTATAATGTAGCTTAGAGTTCCATATTGGTATTTAAAAAATGAGTCATTGTAATGGGTACATAACATTCCATTAAAAAATATACCACAGAAGGGAATTCCCTGGTGATCCAGTGGTTAGGCCCAGGGTTAGATCCTTGGTCAGGGAACTAAGATTCCCACAAGCCGCTCAGTGTGGCCAAAAAAAAAAAAAATGGTATGCCACAGAAACTATACATTGTTTTGCAAAGCCTAAAATATTTACTACCTGGCCTTTTACAGAGAAAGTTTGTTGGGTTCTGTTTTTGTTACTAATTTTTAACTCAATGGTGAATGATTAGAGAACATGGTCTCAGGGTTAAAAATTAATAACAAAAAACATATTAAAAGGACTTCCCTGGTAGCACAGTGTTTAACAATCCACCTGCCAATGCAGGGAACGTGGGTTTGACCCCCGGTCTGGGAAGATCCCACATGCCGTGGAGCAACTAAGTCTGCGTGCTGCAACTACTGAGCCCATGTGCCACAACTACTGAAGCCCATGTGCCTAAAGTCCATGCTCTGCAACAAGAAAAGCCACCACAATGAGAAGCCAGCGGACCACAACAAAGAGTAGCCCCCGTTCACTGCAACTAGAGAAAGGCCACGTGCAGCAACGAAGACCCAACACAGCCAAAAATAAATAAATTTATTTTTTTAAAAAATTAAAAGCCCTTGAGATATTGTATTTAGAAATCAAAAACATTAACTCCAGGGTAAAAAAGAAATAATAATGAAAAGTTAATAAATAATTGGAACAGAATGATAGTAAAAGCCCTCTGCATCAAAACTTGTAGAATAGAAAAAAATGAAACAAAAACAAAAAAAAAAAGAAAAAATAATACTTGTGGGATAGAGCAAAAATGCTACTTTTAGCCTTATATGCTCACATTAGTTAAAAAAACAAACACAAACAAACAAACATTAAAGACATGTATCTCAAATAAGAGATTAGAAAAGGAACATGGAATAAATCCAAAGAGAATGAAAGGAAGGAGATAATAAAGGTGAGGATGAATAGAAGAAAAGAAGCATACAATAGAATCAACAAAGTCAAACTTTTTTGAAAAGGTCAACAAAATTATTTTGGTTTGTTGTATTTTATAGAATATAGAAGACATGAATGGATGTACTGAGTTCTTATTTTAGGTTATTGCATTTTTCAGTTCTAGAATTTCTATTTGGTTTTTCTTCACATCTGTCATGCCCCTAACGTCTGCTATTAACAAAAATAATAATTTCCAGTTCTCTGCTGAGATTTTCAATCTTGTGTTTTATCTCCTTAAACACTATCAAACATAATTATTTTAAAGCCTGTGGCTGACAACCCCAATATCAGAAGCCCCGGGGTGTGGCTACCTCTATTTTCTGTTGTTACTACTTATTTCCCTTCAAATTGCCTAATCTCCTTAGGGGCTTAATGATTTTTTAATACCTGTGGGCATGATATTTGAAACACTGTAGAAGTAACCAGGTAGAAGCCATTGTGTTATCTTCTATCTAAAAGTGCCACAGGGCATTTGCAACTTAGATTCCCTAAATCCAATTTCGGGGATTAAAATGATAGCTACAAACTGGGCTAAAATTCCAAGCAGTGTAATTTCACTTCCAATTTTGACTTAATTGCAGTGTAGAAGCTTATGAGCTCTCAGTTCAAAGCTAGAGGGAAAACTTATGCCTCCGCCACCACAGCAAGCCACTCTGAATGTTTAATGGCATCAGAAGAGAGAGAAACAAGTGGGCAGCCTGAGTAGGCATATCAATTTTGTGCACACTCAAATCGATATGCCTGAAATAGTAATGTGACATTTAGAAGTGAGTTCTGAGTGCAAGAAAGGTGGAATAAAGATGACTTTCTTCAGTGTCCCCAAGCAACCAATATAATCCCAGTAATTAAGTGTGACTCTCCCTCCTTCAAGAAGCCCTTGGTCCTAACCTGTCTTTCAGCCCTTGACCTGCTGTCTCCCTGGCTGCTGAGCGGTTCACTTCCTCACCTCCAGTGAGGACACAAATGCTACCTCACCTTCCAGTCTTGACACAAATGCTACCATCGTAATATGGCATGGCTGATGAGCCTATTTAAAAGGGGAACCTCTCCCCTTCCTGCTTCTCCTTACTCTACTCAGCTTTCCTTTTTTCATAAACTACTTATTGTCTACTATGCTATGAAATTTACTTAGTCATCATGCCCATGTTTATTATCTGTCTCCTCATGCAGAAATGCTACAAAGACAGGAATCTTTGCTTTGTCCACTGATATATCCTGGCATCTAGAACAGCATCTATTTGAAGGAATAAATCAAGGCAGCTCTGAGACCGCCATGGATACAAGAGGGAGTGTCTCAGAGGTCTCACTTCTCACCTCTAGCCCACAGTTTATTAAACCTTCTTTCCCAACTACTTACAATCCTGTCCTCAAGAAGACCAGCAGCTTCTGGGAAGAACAACTGTCAGAAGTAAACACGATCTGAAACACACTAGGTAGTTACTAGCAAGTGTGCAAAGAAAAAGTGTCTAGGGAGTTCCCTGGTGGTCCAGTGGTTAGGACTCTGTGCTTTCACTGCTGGGGGCCCGGGTTCAATCTCTGGTTGAGGAACTGAGATCCTGCAAGCTGCGCAGCGAGGCCAAAAACAAAGAAACAAAACACGTGTCTACATTTGAGTAAAATTTCGACACAGATAATATTCTGTGATTGGAATACAGTAAAGGGCAGACATTTCAAACACACCTGAAGTCTTTTTACTCATTAAGTTTCTTGTTAAAAAATCACTGACGTGCATGATTTCTATTCATACTGAGTGCTCTACGTTTACAAAGGTACCTGGCTACCTGTGTTCATGTGACGTAGTTGGGGAACAGGAGGTAAATAAAAGATTTTGCTGAAAACCAGAAAAACAAACAAAACCAAAAACATTTCCCTTACCTCTGTATGTTTGTGGTCTTATTTTAGATCTAGATATTGTAGGTTGTCGTTGTTGGATCCTGCCTGCCTGGCCCACCCTTAATCTGGCTTTGCACTCACGATAAAGATGGTCTTAGAGATTCCTGCAGTATTCTAATACTCATGTGCTACCACACCCTGCATCTATCACCACAATATCGATTCTTTTGCCCAGAAGCGGATTACTTCTCCTTCTGGATACGTTTTGGATTGTTCTAGAATAGGCTGTTCCTTAGGTAGCAGCCCTCCCGTCTGAATGACCCATTCTCCTTTTGGATATTCCTCCTTGCCCTTCTCTTTCAGGAGACTTTGAGGTTGGTTTTATTCTTCTTGCTGTTTCACCTAATGGGCGCAAGATTTTCCCTTTTCCAAGTTCCTGGAGACTCTCACTTGGACCTCAACTGATAATGATCCTCTCAAATTCATGAACGTTCTGGCACAGCAGCATCTAGTACTGCAGATCTGACAACTAGAATCTGAATCTTAACTTCCTCTTTTCCACAGAAACCTTGGGAATTCACACCATGAACGCAAAAGGAAAATAACCGAGCTCTTTGGTTTCTCATTAAACAAAATAAGATGCCTTACCAAATGTATTTAAAACCAGGTGGGTCTGCTTTTATATTTTTCCAAAGTAGCATGCCAAGAAACATGAATCTGAGGTTCATATGTGAGGTATTGTGTTATCTGATGGCAAAATTATTCCCATTTGAATTTAGGGCTTCAAGTAAGAAATAACGCTAGGAATTGATTGGAGGCTGAGGTGAAAAGGACAGAACTGGTTTTCTAAATTTTATACATCTTTATTACTGCCATACGTCTTTATTTCTGTCATAAATTTATAGATTATATTTAAATCATGCAGGAGTTTTAATAGAATTAAAAATGTAATTTGGGGAAATTCCCTGGTGGTCCAGTGGTTAAGACTCCACGCTTCCAATGCAGGGGGCACAGATTCGATCCCTGGTTAGGGAACTAAGCTCCCACAAGCCGCGCAGCACAGCCAAAACACTTTAAAAATTAAAAAACGTTTTTTAATTAAAAAAATTAAAATGTAATTTTATAACACCGACTGACGAGTGTTTTCATTGCCCGAAGCAAAATTGTTTCCTTAGAATTTTCTTTTTTGGAATTTCATTTGCCTTGTTAGATAACCTTTCTGTAATCCCTTGTTCTCTTTGTCTGTTGTTTACTATTTTAGTATGTTATTTGAAACACATAAAAGCATATGTATGCTTTTACTTTAATGAAATGAACACCTATAAAACCATCCCCTGGTCCAAAAACTAAAACATTTTAAATAAATGGTGTGTTTACTCCCTAGACCATCTCCCTGCTTGCCCCGTCCCAGGAGTATTCACTGTCTTTAATTTTGTGTTTATTATTCACTTGGTTTACACACACACCATATAAAGATAGATAGATACATAGATACATAGATACATAGGTGATGAATAGAAACAAAGAAAAGAAAAGCTGATTAAAAATATATTGTTTAGTTGTTTATTTTTGAAACTTGTAAAAATCCTGTCATATTTTAAGTGCTTTTCTGGGTTTTATTTTTTCACTGAACTTTATGTGTTCAAGATTCTTCTGTGTTATTGCAATTTCACTTTTGTATATTATTCCATTATGTGAACACACCTCAATTTATTCATTCTCTTAGTGTGTATATATGTATATGTATATATCTATGTATTATTTATCTATCCTGTGTGTGTGTGTGTGTGTGTGTGTGTGTATATATACATATATATATATGTATATATAGAAAGAGAAAGAGAGATGAGTTGTTTGCAGAGCTTTTCCATTATTAACATGGCTGCTAACATCTTTCTACATATATCCTGGCTTTCATTTACAAAAGTATCTCTTGTGTATGCTCCTAATAATTAGTTATCTTCCTAAATGATTGTGCCAGTTTAGACTCCTACCAGTAATGTGAAGAATTCCCACTGATTCACATCTTCTTCATTTAGTTGGTATTGTCAGACTTCTTAATTTTTGTTAATCTCAACCACAGCATTAAAAACAGAACAAAACCTTCTGTCAAAGTTGACGGATTTGTGGGGCTTTCTGGTGGCGCAGTGGTTAAGAATCTGCCCACCAGTGCAGGGGACACGGGTTCGAGCCCTGGTCTGGGAAGATCCCACATGCCATGGAGCAACTAAGCCCGCGAGCCACAACTACTGAAGCCCGCACACCTAGAGCCCGTGCTCCGCAGCAAAGAAGCCACCACAGTGAGAAGCCTGCGCACCACATCGAAGAGTAGCCCCCTCTTGCCGCAACTAGAGAAAGCCCGCGCGCAGCAGCGAAGATCCAATGCAGCCAAAAATAAATTAAAAAAAAAAAAAAAGTTGATGGGTTTGTTTCCAAACTGAAAGTCTTGTAACATCTGGCCATGAGAAACCAATTGTCCATATGGCAGCTCCCAATTACCCCCATGTCACCAGGTGGGAAGCAGCTGTCACAGCCCCTGCTACTCTTACTGGCAGCATCTTATTTGGTATACAGCATAATGTATACCAGTTAATACTTCAGAGTGACTTCATCTGTATCCAATCTGGGCATTAGAGTCTCATATTTTGATAACACATGCACTTTTTTTCTTCCTTTATTTTCAAATAGATTTTTTAAAAACCCCAACAACAAAAATTTGACATGGAAAAGCAGTTGTGTAATGCTTTTTTTTGTGTTTTTTAAAAACATTTTTTTCTTATTAAAAATAAACCTAGTTTTACATATTAAAACTATTTAAACTTGTATTTGTCCTCCGCTTGGCATATTAGCTTCCTAAGAAAATACAAACTTAAAAGTCAGTTGGTGGGGACCCCCCTGGCCGTCCCGTGATTACAGGACTCCTCACTTCCAATGCAGGGGGCGGGGGTTCAATCCTCGGTTGGAGAACTAAGATCCCACATGCCACCCGGCGTGGCCAAAAAATTTTTTTAAAGTGTGAATTAAAAGTTAGTTGGGGGCTTCCCTGGTGGCACAGTGGTTGAGAGTCCGCCTGCCGATGCAGGGGATGCGGGCTCGTGCCCCGGTCCGGGAAGATCCCACATGCCGCGGAGCGGCTGGGCCCGTGAGCCATGGCCGCTGAGCCTGCGCGTCCGGAGTCTGTGCTCCGCAACGGGAGAGGCCACAACAGTGAGAGACCCGCGTACCACAAAGAAAAAAAAAAAGTTAGTTGGTATCTGCCAATGTTCCCCAGAGACGATATCTGAAAAGCTGAATTGAGAACAAGGAGATCCCAATTCTAAACCTAACACTCACTCACTACTCACTCACTGAGTGACCCCTGATCTCCCTGGGCATCAGTTTCCTCACCGGCAAAATGGGAATAACACCTGCCCTGCCAGCCTTATGGGCTGTTGTGAGAGTTCAGTGATACAATGTACTCATTCACCCATCCAACCTCCACTGAAGCCCTATGTTGTGTTATAGTGTTTTACCACCTGCTTTGGGAAAGCAAAAGACATGTAAGAATTGCTCCCTCCACCTGCCCCCCAAAGCTGGCAAGGTACTATAGCAGAGATAATGCTGGAAATGACAGAATCTTATGAAAGTATAAGGTTATATGATCGTGGTGGTTATAATGAAGATTATAGGAAAGTTGTAAAAAACTGGAGCAAGACACTACTGAGAACCCCTTGAAGAAAGTCTTTGAAAGGTTTCTCTCTTTTCTAACCATACCAAAGGCACTTTACAGATTTCTCTTTTAATGAGTATTTTCATTGCTAATTGTAGTTATCTGATAAAAGTTAAATACAGAGAAGCTGTAAATATCATGATGATGAGTAACCGGAACCAGAAATGTCTAGGCTGTTATAGGCACACAGCTGTAACTTGGGATCCCATTAATGTGTCAGTTTCCCAAACTATTCTGAGCTCAGAGAATCCCCTCCCCACCCCGTCCCCATCAGTTCCCTACCCAGTTAACTTCTGTAGGAGTGGGATGCCGCTTCTCCATAATGAAAGATATCTGCCCTGCTAACCGATTTTGTTAGAACATAGGGAATTGCCACTCACAAATCGCTAGGAAAAAAAAAAATCCTAGCCAAAAGGGCCTGGAGATGAAGCAGAATCACTTGCAAGCCTGTCTTCTTAGTGAACTAGAAAGTGAAAATATGCATGATGACCCCAGTAAGAGGGAAGAGACATTCCTCTTCCCTTTCCCAGGCCAGTGAATGGTTTAGGTTCAGAAGCTTCTGAGGCTGGAAGGGCTTAAGTGGAGAGGCATTCTTGCTCTTGGGGTTCCAGATAAAGATGTATACAAATTTCACAGTGGGTTAGCTCACCTCTGCCTGCCTAGAATGCAGTCAGGTACACCAGTAGGTTGTCAGAACTTAGCTGTTTTAGGACTAGAGACAGCCCTTGCACAGGCTCTGTCATGGCTCTGAACACAGGACTAACAAACCAGCACTCCTTCAGCACCTCCACAGAAACCAGGAGAGTAGATCTGCTGGCTCCCCGCCTCTCTGTGGAGCTGGGTGGCTTTTTTTTACCAGTCCTGTGTCAGAGGAGTTTCCTCCATTGGTGTGAGCAGTGGTGGGAGCTATTACAGTAATTACAGTAAATACTAGAGCCTATGGAGAATTCGTTTTCTTGCCTTTGCCTATTTTTTTTTTTAATTTTAAAAAAAGTTTTATTGAAAAAAAATTTTATTGGAGTATAGTTGATTTACCATGTTGTTATGGAGAATTTTTACACAACCTGGTTGTTGGGAAGAGGTACCAGACATGGCAGGAAAGACCTGGGTTTGAGTCCTGGCTCTGCCACTTGCCAGGTGGCTGCAGGTCCCAGGTGTGGTGAGGGTCCCAGTTGTGGTAAATAGGAGCAGTTTTGTGATTAATAGCTACCATCGGGTGTGTTTACTACTCTGTTCCTATGCTATCTCAGTAAAACCTCTCAAGAGCCCTTTGACATAGGCCATTAGCGAATTCTTGTTCTCATGCTTGTTCTCAGTCTTACTCCATAGATAAGGAAGCAAATTCTGGTTGAATGGTTAAAAGGCTTTGGTTGGAGTCAGGTAGAACTGGTTTGAAAGCCTTCATTTCTATCACTCACTGTGTGATCTTAAGTCATTTAACTTCCCTTGAGGCTTTGTTACTTCATCTGCAATACGGCGATAATTATAAAGCAGGACCTAACGTTCGTTCAACATTTATTAAATGCTTGGACTGTCCAAAGTACATGATATGAATTCACTCAGATTTTCACAATAACTCTATGTGGTAAGTAAAATCATTATCTACACTTTATAGAGGAAATTGGGAGGTTAAATAACTTGTCCAAGTTTACACAGATAGGTGCTATGGAGCCACAGTTGGAACCCAGGACATTATTGTGAGGGTTAAATAATCTATTATGCTGGCCTATGTAGAAGTAAATATGTGACAGGAGTAGCACAAAGGATAGGAGGGGATGTAAATGGAATTATACTGTGGTAAGTTTCTTACATTATGAAGTGGTATAACAGTTTCTTATACATGACGTGGTATAATAGTGGTAGACTTGATAAATGAAGAATGCATATTGTAACCACTAAAGATAAATTACAGAGGTATGTCATACCGTCATTTTACCATGACATTATAAAGAGCTAATGAAGGAAATATAATGAAATAATAAAATATTTAATCCAAAAGAAAGCGGGGAAGGAAGAACAAAGGAACAAAAAATAAATAGAAAACAAATAGCAAGATGGTAGATTTAATCCTAACTATACAGTAATTACTAAATTGGACTGAACACTAAAAAGGCAGAGATCATCAAACTAGGTAAAAAGCAGCACCCAACTCTATGCTGCTTTAAAGAGACATACTTTAAATATAAAGACAGATAAAGAGAACATGTTGAAAGTGAAAAGGATAAGAAAGCTCGTGTGGTTACTATCAAAGTAGACTTCAAGGACTACCAGAAAGGATTGCAAAAAAGAGAGAGAGATTTTATAATGATAAAAGGCTCAATTCATCAGGAACACATAACAGTTCTAAATGAGTCTGCATTTAATAATAGAGCTTCAAAATACATGAAATCAAAAATTGACAGAATTAAAGGGAGAAATAGACAAATCCACAACTATAGTTTGACATTCCTCTTTGTAATCTCTGTAATCTTTGTAACTGATAGAAAATGCAGAGAAGGGCTTCCCTGGTGGCGCAGTGGTTTAGAGTCCGCCTGCCGATGCAGGGGACACGTGTTCGTGCCCTGGTCCGGGAAGATCCCACATGCAGCGGAGCGGCTAGGCCCGTGAGCCATGGCCGCTGAGCCTGCACGTCCGGAGCCTGTGCTCCACAACAGGAGAGACCACAACAGTGAGAGGCCCGCGTACCGCAAAAAAAAAAAAAAAAAAAAAAGAAAATGCAAAGAAAAAAATCAGTAAGGATATGGATGATTTGAATAACATTATCAACCAACTTGATCGAATTGACATTTATCCAGCACTACATATAATAACTATAAAACACATATTCTTTCAAGTGCAAATGGAACAAGATAGGCCCTATATTGGGCCACAAAACAAGTCTCAATAAATTTCAAAGAGTAATCTAGTGGAAGTTATTATTAAAATGAGGGTGAGGATTAGCTATTGGTCTCATAACCTACGGTTCTATGAATTCTACTGAGACATAACAAGTTTTCTAGCACCTTCTTCCCAGTCTTGCAAAATTATTTGTTTATTAGGTTTTCAGAGGTCTTACTAAGATTAAGACCCACTTCTTAAGTCCCCTAAGGAATCGAATTATTTACATAGAAACTGCAAAGAAAGATAAGAGCTTGAATTTAGTCTCCCTTTTCTTGGGTTCTGAAGTTCTCTATTCTCAGAAAAAGCAATTTTCCACCTGAAGCTTGACACCATAGGATTTCGACTCCACCACATCTGTTGCTTACAATTTTCTAAAATAATATCAGTTGCCACTGAGGACAATGAACTTCTGCAAAAAAGAATCTGTTGATCAGGGATCCTCTCTGTAGAGCTCTTGTTACTCAGCTCATTTCTAGAGTGAACAGAAACACTAATGACCACCCCTAAAAAGATGCTTTGTGTGTGTATTGGGTACAAGTGTCTCAAGAAGCAGTCCTTAGATAAGAAGGCTTTGAAAATATTTACAATACAGTAAGAGTTCCTAAACTGGGCTCTATTGGCCTGACTGAGAGAGTTTGCCTGAAAATGTGCTGATGGCATTTTCCTGGAGAAAGAGCTCATCATAGCTTTCATCAGGTTCTCAAGGAATAGGAGCCTTACTCTCTAGAATGCTAAAAGGACAGTGTATCATTTCTTTTTTAAGTTGCTGAAAGCATTTTCATACTTTTATCTTTACAAAGGACTCAAAACTGCATTTTTATTTTTCATCTGTAATATAGAATTGTGCCCCCAAAACATCATGTGCTCATTGGTTTTGCTCAACTCTTTTTCAGGGTCCATTTATTTATATCTTGCACAATAAAACTTTGGAGACACCTGTTGGGGAAAATGTTGGCTTAGAAAATTGACTTTTTTCCATTGATTTCAAATACATAACAAGCCTGTACTACTATGAGAATCTGCCGGGTGCTATGAAGTCTGCCGTCGGGACTAAGAACCCTAGTCCAATGGAACATAATCTGCGGACATAGGGCTCCAACGTGGTTGAGAGCATGTGCATGAAGTCATTTGGGCCTAAATCTGGACCCAGCCCAGCCCATTTCTCACTAGCAATTGGACCTTAGAAAAAAAATCATGAAATGTCTTTGATCCTCGGTTTAGATTCTTCATCTGTGAAATGGAGCTAAGGAGGTAACTACTATCATATGTGATGTTTAGATTCTTTTGAAAAAGTTTTATATTATTTTTTGGCTTGATGTGTGGATTGATCTGGATCCTTCCTCCTCCCTCTCTAACTTTGCCTCTTGGACCCCACACTCATTTTGCTCCAGCTGCACTGGCTTTCTTGTTTGTGCCTTGAATAAACCAAACTCATTTCCACCTAAGGCTCTTGGCGTCTGTTGTTTCTTCTGACTAGAGGTGCTTCGCTGCATTTCTGCTTTTCTTTTGCTCACTCTTTCTTATCCTTGGATTTCAGCTCACACACACTCCCTTAGAATTTTTGTGACCATTCACCATGACTGTATACACTTACTATGACCGTTCTCTTACTGTTTTCTCAGTACTTATTGTTAATAACACTTCTCTAGTTTGCTTTAAAAAAAAAAAATCATTTTTCCTCACCAGAACTTGTTCAGGGCTGTGGTCCCTGGACTCAGGACAGTGTCCGGCAAAGAGCTCATTTATATATATTTGTTGACTAAATGAACCAAACAAAATAAAGTGGCACGAAAAGGGCGAAGACTGGCAGGGCGTAGACTGGCGATGGTACAGATTAAAAACTCATCAACATTAGCGATTTGGTTTTATACACTTTTTACTTAAACATCTACATTTCAGAAGAGGGGATGTGTGTTTACATTTGCATAATAAAACTCGGTCAAAAAAGTAATTGGTGTAGAACAATAGTCCCATATCAAAGGTGAGCTCAGATTCCAACTATGCAAAACAGAAAATCTCTCTCCCCACCCATAACATTTACAAAAAATTCTTAGGTGGTTTTCCCCCTGGCTAAATGTGACATCTATTAAAATGACAGAAGGTTACAGTTACTTAAGGGTGTTGCCTACCTGTGCTTCAGAGAGGAAAGTTATTTCCACCTGGACTATACCTAAATGTTAGATTGGCCTCTGATGGACAGGTAAGATAAAATAGGTAAATGGGCAGATGGATGGGCTGGGAAGGAAGCATTATAGGTGGAGGAAGTCCCCAATAATTCCCATCAGAGCCACCAAAAACCATCCCAAATAAACCTTCAAGCTAAATAAGAGAACTGGACCTGGTCTATAAATGCAGCAGCTTCAAGCATGTCCAATCAGATCACTACCCAGAAGCTTCTCCTGTTTTGGAGTTGTTACTGGATCCAGGTAAGAAGTGAAGACCATAGCATGGATTCATTTCCTCCTCTTAAATGCATGGTGGTAAGTAAGATTAAGGCTGGAATGAGGAGCCTCGGATACCAGGGCAAGGGTCTGCGCCTTTAAGATCTCTAAGTAGGGCGATCAGTGAACGACATTAGAAGTAAAGTGGTTTGAGAGGAAAGAGACCAGAGTGAAGGCCGTTAATAGTTCAGGCAAGAAAAGCAATGTAGGCTCCAGAATCAGGGGAGAAATAATAGGAGTAATAGAAAAAGAAAGGTGGACAAGGGTTGTACAGGTCAGAGGTGCCCAGTGGTGCTGTGTAGGCCGGAGGAGCCACAAATTATGCTCGGTGGCAGGCGGGTTTCATGGGATTTGTTCTAATGCTTTTGGCCCATAGGATACAAATATTCTGTGCCTCTTCAAAATAACAGCCTCTGGTGTCCACTGGCCATATCATGAAATAGAAATAATGAAGGCACTGTATCTTTTAAAAAAAATCCCCTTTTGTAGCACTTCCTTAAAAACAGCTACTTAATGAAACTCTGCCAGTGAGCTCTTGACAGTTCTGTCTTATTTCTGATATTAATGAAACAACTTGGTAAAGGGCTGAAGTGTCTTCCTGGTAAGTGTTTAGTTTATGCTTTTCAAAATTCTTTGTAATAAGTGTTAATTTTCTTCTCTGGCCTAATGAGTGTTTCTCATTGACTGCCTGTTCCAATACTAGAAATATTAAGCAATTGAAGTGATCAATAATGTTTTCAAGCTTTTTTCTTCCCTTTGGGTTTGCTACTTTTAAGAGTCACGATAGTTTTGTGGGGTATTTTAGTCAAAGGGAGTAGTCTCATTTAAGTATTTAATTCAAAGTACAACACTCACCTGAGTATGTATTTGCTTCGGTGCTTATGAGCTGAGGCATAATTAATTGAAAGTTATTGATATGGCCTTTTAAAAACATATGTACTGATAATATTCATTAGGGACTATAGCCCAAAATGTGATTTATGGATTTTCTTCTTTTTTTTTAAAGTTTTTGCTAAATTCTTCAACATCTCCCACATGGAGAAGCTGTATTTTTTTTCAGCTTTCTTGAGATATAATTGACATATATCATTGTGTAAGTCTGAGGTGTACAACATGATGATTTGACATACATATACACTGAGAAAGGATTACCACAGTAAAATTAGTTAACACATTCATCACCTCCCATAGTTACCTTTTTTTATGGTTTTTCTTCTCATATTCTCTTTTAAATGACATAGTGATTTCAAAGAGCAGAACAGAATTTCGATGTTTGACATATTGTATCGCTACATTATGGATATGTATAATAATAGCATTAGATTATATCATCTAATCATATTATGCAGTGTTAAATATTAAAGAGTAAGCTCATTGTGTTTGCAGGATAAATGCTAAAAACTTGTATAAACAGAGTTGCTTCATGTGCTAAATGAAAGGATAAGCAATGTGGACCCACCACCTGCTCTTTCTTGTTCTGTGGATTTGTTTGTTTTGTGTAGTTCTATAGAACATAAAGTTTGAAAACATTTAATGTGGGTCAGTATGATAATTGTTTATTTAAAACAAAATCTACATTACTTACAGAGATAAGAATGTAGATAATGTAAAATTATAGACCAGAGTTCTTAACCTAGGATTTTAGAAAGTCCACGGACAGTTTTCATAGAGTACATTTTGTTTGTAATGTAAATTCAAATTTCATGAGAGAAAAAGCATGTCTTTCATCAGATTCTCAGAAGTCCATATGACACCAGAAACTTAAAAAAAAAAAAAAAATCACTGTTATAAATGGAGAGCCATGCTAAGGTAAAAAAGATTTTGATTTCCAGAACTTTTTAATACTTTAATATTTAAAAGAATTTTAAAATACTTAAACATACTCAAATTATTTCTATATTTTCATATCAATATAGTTTGTGTAATTAACTCTAGTTATTTTATTTATTTTTAAATCTCTTTTTATTGAAGTATAGTTAATTTACAATGTTGTGTTAGTTTCAAATGTATAGCAAAGTGATTCATTTATACATAGGTAGCTATTTAACATTTAAGAAGTTTTGTAGGACATCCCTGGTGGCACAGTGGTTAAGAATCCGCCTGCCAATGCAGGGGACATGGGTCCGAGCCCTGGTCCAGGAAGATCCCACATGCTGCGGAGCAACTAAGCACATGACGCCACAACTACTGAGCCTGCTCTCTAGAGCCCACGAGCCACAACTACCGAAGCCTGTGCTCCTAGAGCCCATGCTCTGCAACAAGAAAAGCCATCGCAATGAGAAGCCCGTGCACCACAACGAAGAGTAGCCCCCATTCTCTGCAACTAGAGAAAGCCCACGCACAGCAGCAAAGACCCAATGCAGCCAAAATAAATAAATAAATAAATTAATTAATAAAAAAAAAGTTTTGTCATGACAGAAAAGCAAAAATAAATTTTTGTAGGAAATTTCTGTAGAGAGAAAATTTGTACTCATCAAAGAGAATTCAGACGGCACTTTTGGTTTATATAAGGTATATTCAGAAAATAAGTAAAGTCTTTTAATTCAGAGGCAAATTAAATAGAAACACTATTTAATTTTGTTTTTTAAATATTAATCTTTTTCAGAATTGTCAATTTATTAATGAAGCATGGTAAGTTGGCATATAAAAATCTTTACTCTTCCTCCATTTTGAAAATAAAATATATGGGCTAGATTAATAAGGGTATGAAATGGTTTGCAAAACAGTTCAATTTTAGGTCTTGGAGGCATGCTTTTGAAATTAAGAGCATTTCATTTTTAAATAATGATTCAGATTCTGTTTGATTAAAGATATTTCCCTGATCCCTTTTTCCAAGTCAGTCTCCTGCTATATAACTCCTTGCTAAAAATTTATAAAATGTTGAATACTGTACTATAGAATGAGGTTGCTCTCTAAATACTATGTTACAGAGCAATGGATCTCAGCCAGGGTTGATGTTGTTCCCCAGGGTATATTTGGCTATGTCACAACTTTTTTTGTTTGTCACAACTGTGGGAGTGCTACTGGCATCTAGTGGGTAGAGACCAGGGATGCCGTTTAGCACCCTGCAATGCACAGGGCAACCCCTCTGCAACAGAGTCTTCGTCAATCTAAAATGTCAATAGTGCTGTGGTTGAGAAACCCTCCTTTATATCAGGAAAATTAAGTTCTACTGGTAATTTCCTAACTCCAGAGTTCTGCAATTGTTCTAACAGGCTTGTGTTGAACAAGACAAGCTGGGTCAAGCATTTGAAGATGCTTTTGAAGTACTGAGGCAACATTCAACTGGTGATCTTCAGTACTCCTCAGGTAAAGATGTCAGTCCCCTTCTGCTGGTAGTTTGTATTTGTTTATCCCACACTGCTAAATTGTCCCTCTCTGTGCTTTCCTCTCCCCTTTTGTAGCCCCAAGTTTGGTTTTGTTTTGTTTAAATTTATTTATTTTATTTATTTATATTTTTTGGCTGCCTTGGGTCTTTGTTGCTGCGCATGGGCTTTCTCTAATTGCGTCAAGCAGGGGCTACTCTTGGTTGTGGTGCACAGGCTTCTCATTGCGGTGGCTTCTCTTCTTGTGGAGCACGGGCTCTAGGCACGCGGGCTTCAGAAGTTGCGGCACACAGGCTCATTAGTTGTGGCTCACGGGCTCTAGAGCACAGCCTCAGTAATTGTGGCACACAGGCTTAGTTGCTCTGCGGCATGTGGGATCTTCCCAGACCAGGGCTGGAACCCGTTGGCAGGCAGACTCTTTTTTTGTTTGTTTGTTTGTTTGCGGTACGCGGGCCTCTCACCGCTGTGGCCTCTCCCATTGCGGAGCACAGGCTCCGGACGCCCAGGCTCAGCGACCATGGCTCACAGGCCCAGCCGCTCCGCGGCATGTGGGATCTTCCCGGACTGGGGCACGAACACGTGTCCCCGGCATCGGCAGGCGGACTCTCAACCACTGCACCACCAGGGAAGCGCCCCCAAGTTTGTTATCTATATCTGAGAGTCTGTTTCTGTTTGTATTATTTTTTAGATTCCACATATAAGTGATATCATACAGCACTTGTCTTTGTCTGACTTATTTTGCTAAGCATAACATTCTCTCAGTACATCCATGTTGCCACAAATTGCAGAATTTCTTTTTTTTTTATATAGCTGAGTAATATTCCATTGTGTATATATACACCACATCCTCTTTATCCATTTGTCTGTTGATTGGGCACTAGGGTTGCTTCCATGTCTTGGCTACTGTAAATAGTGCTACTATGAACATTGGGATGCATGTATCTTTTTGAATTCGTTTTCATTTTCTTCAGGTATATTGAATATATCCAGGAGTGGAATTGCTGAATCATATGGTAGTTGTGTTTTTGAGGACCCTTCATACTGTTTTCCATAGTGGCTGCACCGATTTACATTCCCGCTAATAGCATACAAGGGTTCCCTTTTCTCCACATCCAGGCCATTTTGACCTGTGTGAGGATATTTCTCATTGTTGTTTTGATTTGCATTTCTCTAATAATTAGTAATGTTGAGAATCTTTTCATGTGCTTATTAGCCATCTGTATGTCTTCTTTGGAGAAATGTCTATTCAGGTCTTCTGCCCATTTTTTGATTGGGTTGTTTATTTTTTTTTGATATTGAGTTGTATGAGCTCTTTATATATTTTGGATATTAACCCCTTGTGAGTCACATCATTTACAAATATTTTCTCCCATTGTGTAGGTTGTCTTTGTTTTGTCAATGGTTTCCTTTGCTGTGCAAAAGCTTTTAAGTTTAATTAGGTCCCATTTGTTTATTTTTGCTTTTATTTCTTTTGCATTAGGAGACAGATCTGCCTATGTTCTTTATCCTAAATAAATTTAACATCTCAATATAAAAATGCCAAGAGCAATCACATATATAAGCATATAAACATGTATAAGCATCACACACACACACACACAAATATAAACTTTGACTTTGTCAGTTTCTTTCTCTGTTTTTAAATAGATTACAGAAATTACCTGGCTTTCATCAACCACTGTTCTCATGTCAGAGGAAATTCCAACAGCTATGGTGTGCTGCCCACAGAGGAACCGGTCTACAATTGGAGAACAGTAATAGTGAGTACTTTTACCAGGGGACCAGCATCCCTCAGTAACAGGCAAATTTCCTATTTGTCCCAGCCTTCCCCTTGGTGAATTTGACGGTCAGTGTGGGGTACCATCAATGCTGTCAAGAAGGAAACTGCGCTTTATCATTGTTCTTCATCTGACTTCAGATGGGTTTCAATGATTTCTATAGAGGAGGTATTTTAGGGTTCTCACATCAACGCTTCTCCCCAGTCCATCCGAAAAGCTGCAGGAAAGTTACGGATCTCCTAAAACGTTCCCTGCACTGGCTTTACCCACAATCTTGTATTAACCTGCTCTATTTCCCCTCCCAAGCTCAGAGCTAGCTATGTGTATTGGACCAATTCATTTCTATTTTAGTAGCCTTCTGCAAACGGGAGTGTCCCCACCATCTACCTCTCCTTCCATGTGTTCTTTTACATTGTTTACTTTCTTTCTTTCTTCTTCTTCTTATTTTTATTTATCTATTTATTTATTTTGGCCATGTTGCGGCATGTGGGATCTTAGTTCCCTGACCAGGGATGGAACCCATGCCCCCTGCAGTGGACGCGCCGAGTTCTAACCACTTGACTGCCAGGGAATTACCTGCATTGTTTCCTTGATGCGTCCCTTTTATCAAGCAGTCTTAATGTGGTAGAGTATAAATATTAAAAAAGTTTTTTTTTCAGTTATTACCTTCAACCATAGTATGTCAAATGTCCTTTTTCTGTCCCTGTAAATTATACTGTTCGGGCGTCTCCAACAAGACATTTCTTTAAAAAGGGAGTTTTGGTTTTGCTTTAACTTCTCTCACCTCCCCTTAGGGTTGCCAGGTAAAATATAGGATGCCTAATATTTTTATTTGCTAGATCTGGCTACCCTATTTCCACTTCAGCTTCCATCCCCAGCATACACTGCACAGCCTCTTGTGGTGGGGACTCCTTACCTGCTGGGCAGCCCTCCTGTATAGGGAGGGCTCAAGTCCACCCCCTTCCACCACCATGTCTAGTTAACCCATGGAGGCCCACATTTCCTTGCCATATGTAATGGTAGGAACTCAGCCTGCTTCTTCCTGCCTCTCTTGCCTCTGTCCTCCGTCAGCTGCCATCTTTCTCCTTTTATCTTCCCTTGCCAGATGGGCATCCAGTTCAGGAATGGAAGCCCCTCTTCCCTTTTTGCTGGCACCTCAGTTTCTACTAATGATTCTTTTGGATCTTTCTTGCTGGGCATTTTTAGGGGAAAGGAGGGAAGCAACCCACTCTCCTTTCTCATAAGGAGGGGAAGATACAGAACTCACAAAGCCTCAGACTACCCTCTGTCCCTTGGCCCTCTCCATATATGTGTTTGATGCTAGCTCTGCCCTGGGAGACAGCAGTTGAAGGTAGTGATTTCCAGAATTCGAGAGATGCTGAACACTCTTTTTGCCCTCAGCTTTTGACTTTGGCCACCAATCAAAAGTGGGGCCACACGGGAAGTCCCACTTAACATCCTGATACATTATTTATATAGAACAGTGCTGCGGACCTCTATTTTGAAGGAAATATTCATCAGTCTCTGCAGAACATCCCTGAAAACCAGCTGGTGCAACCTACTCTTCTCCAGCAAAAGGGAGGAAAAGGTATGTGGATCCATTACTCCTTGCATAGGTAAAAGAGTCAAATCTTCATCAAAGCAGCTTTAAGGGAATTTCATATCTGAGTTTGGAATTGATTTGCAAAATATTCTTTTCTCACAGTTGAGAGTAATTTAACTCTGACAGACAAACTACTCCAAGCTGTTTATCTTGGGTGAGCTTTCCTATAGCTTCATAGAGATGTTGTAAAGGTGCAAAGTGTCACTTCAGTCAAATAAATCTGTATTCAAGAATAAGGTGTAAGATATGGAGAACAAACTAGTGATTACCATTGCGGGGAGGGGCAGTATAGGAGTAGGGGATTAAGAGGTATTATGTATAAAATAAGCTACAAGGCTATATTCTACAACACAGAGAATATAGCCATTATTTTAGAATAGCTTTAAATGGCATATAACCTTTAAAAATTGTGAATCATTATATTGTAAACCTGTAACTTATATAATATTATACCTCAACTATACTTCAATAAAAAAGGAATAAGGTATATAAATTTTAGGTATAGAAGGGGGAACTTTTCCGTAAATTATTTTAGCAATCTTATTTCAACTGTGAAGCCCTCAGGATAGAAATCATCTCTATTAAGTTCTCCACAAACTTAATCATCTCTATTAAGTTTTCCAAGTTCCATAATAACTTTATTTCATAAATTTGAAATCCTGATTTCATAAATGAAGATGATCTCATCTAACAGGTAGGCAAAAGTGTTAAAGTAGGATAATAGCCTCTGTTGGCTAAGATGTGGGCCACACACATTCACGTGCATTATTAAAGAGAGTATAAATTTTTACAAAGTTTTGTAAGGCAATTTAGCAATACCTACCAAAATTTTAAATGTTCATATCTTTTGACTCTTAGTGACTATATAACTCACTCACTGGGTTGATTATGTGAGCCTGGCCAGATCACTTACTTAACCTTCTGTACCACAGTCTCCTTATTCAAAAACAACCAAACAAATAATAATAATTGTACAGACATTGTAAGATTGCTATAAAAATTAAGTGAGGACATCCACGTAAAGCATTAGGCTCATAGTCTGGCACTATGGATATTTCCCAAAATACCTTAGATGCATGTGTGTGCATATATATGTATTAGGATGTTCCTTGCAATGTTGTTTGTGATAGTAAATTACCTCCGATATACAAAGACATATAAGATGCATCCCAATTTTATAGTGTAATTTAAAATATGATACCTTATCATAGCTACTTAAAATTATTATTTTTTTAAATTTTTATTTTATTTTTTAATTGAGGTATAGTTGATTTATATTATTAGTTCCAGGTTTATAACATAGTGATTCAAAATTTTTATAGCTTGTACTGCATTTTTGTTATAAAATATTGGCTATATTTCCTGTGCTGCATAGTATATCCTTGTAACTTATTTCTTTTATACATAGTAGTTTGTACCCCAATCTTGCTCCTCCCTCCTTCCCTCTCCCCACTGGTAACGTCTAGTTTGTTCTCTATATGTGTGAGTCTGTTTCTATTCTGTTACATTCACTTGTTAATTTTTAAATTTTTTTTGTTTATTTTTTAGATTCCACATATAAGAGATAACATACAGTATTTGTCTTTCTCTGTCTGACTTATTTCACTTAGCATAATACCTTCTAGGCCCATCCACTTTGTTGTAAGTGGCAAGATTTTATTCTTTTTTTAATGGATAATATTCCATTGTATGTATATATACATCTTCTTTATCCATTCATCTGTTTATGGACACTTAGGTTGCATCCATATCTTGGCTATTATAAATAATGCTGCTATGAACATTGGAAAGCATGTAACTTTTCAAATTAGTGTTTTCATTTTCTTTGGATATATACCCAAGAGTGCAATTGCTGGGTCATAGGGTAGTTCTTTTTTGGTTTTTTTGGCCGTGCCATGCGGCACGTGGGATCTTAGCTCCCCAACAAGGGATTGAACCCGAGCCCCCTGCATTGGAAACACGGAGTCTTAACCAGTGGACCGCCAGGGAGATCCCTGGTAGCTCTATTTTTAGTTTTTTGAGGAATCTCCCCTCTGTTTTCCACAGTGGCTCTATCAACTTATATTCCTATCAACAGTGTACAAGGGCTCCTTTTTCTCCACATCCTTGCCAACATTTGTTATTTGTGATTTTTTTTTAAATTATAGCCATTCCGACAGGTGTGAGGTGATATCTCATTGTGGTTTTGATTTCCATTTCTGAATCTTCAGCGATGTTGAGCATAAACATCGCACAGATTTGCATGTGCCTGTTGGTCATCTGTACGTCTTTGGGAAAATGTCTATTCAGGTCTTCTGACAATTTTTTAATTGGGTTGTTTGTTTTTTGATATTGAGTTGCACGAGCTATTTACATATTTTTGATTTTAACCATTTATTGGTTATATCATTTGCAAATATTTTCTCCCATTCAGTAGGTTGCCCTCTTGTCTTGTTGATGGTTTCCTTTGCTGTGCAAAAGCTTTTAAGTTTAATTAGGTCCCATTTGTTTATTTTTGCTCTTGTTTCCTTTGCCTTAGGAGACAGATCAAAAAAAATATTGCTACAATTTTTGTCAAAGAGGTTCTGCCTAGTGCTTTGTTTCCTTCTAGGAGTTTTATGGTTTCTGGTCTTACATTTAGGTCTTTAGTCCATTTTGAGTTTATTTTTGTAAATGTGTGGGAAAATCTTCTAATTTCATTCTTTTACATGTAGCTGTCCATACTTAAAATTATTTTAAATGAATATTTTTTGAGATAACTAGTTTTGTTCTTATAAAACAGTATACTGTATCCTAGAATTGTAAAAGTCTAACTATGCAGTAATATTCTAATCCAGCAAGGAATAATGTATAAAATCACATAAGTAAAGTAAATCTACTGAATATTACTATTGAATATTAAATAATGGTAGTAATTCAATATGAGGCCAATAACACTTCTACCTCTGTCACCTATTTTTTCTTTAAACAAACAAACCAACTAGTTACTAAGTCCAGGGTGTGACGCCTGTATCTTTTCACTGATGTTTTCGGCTGTGGATCTTTGCCATTAGGGAATGTATCATTTACCATTTTCTGTTTATAGAGCTTAGTCTTCCACCTGAAATAGTGATACATTTAAAACAATGAAATTTCAAAATAATTCGGGAATTCATTATTGAGAGAAAAATAGTACATGCATAAAAATAGAACATATATAGTTATTAAAGAGAAAAAGGAATACTTTAAGTATTGAAACAGAAAGAGCTCTAAATACATTTTGGTTTTTGTTTTAATCCTTTTTAATCCCATAATTCAAAAGTAATAATGCTTATTATTAAGAATTCAACTGATTCAGAAGTATGTAAAGAATAAGTGAAAAAATGTTCTTCCTTCCCATGCTATGCCCCACAAGTAACCTTTGTCAACAGTTTAGTATTTCCTCTATCTATAGCTAATCTCTATATTGTTCTATGATTTTATTTAAGATATATTATACACTGGAAAAAGTACAAAATACTGTGATACCATTTTTAATTTTTAAAGGATATGCATATGTTTATATAGGCAAAACAAATTATTTTCTAGAAATATGTAGGATAGATTGGAGTTTTTACTTTCCGTTTGTGCTTCTGTTTGAATTTTTTATCATATAATACCTTTAGTTTCAAAAAGTAAAAATTTAAACATTTCTTTCAAAATTGAAAAACAAACTTTTAAAGATGAGAATCCATTATAATTGATTTGACCACTGGGTGAGAGCCAGAGAACTTCTTTAAGGCTGTGACTTTAATTCATGATGTATTTTTTGGTAAGTCCCTTTCATTTCTCAATTCATAAACTCAAGATAATATAACGCAAAAGATAATCTTTGTAAAAGCCTTTGAGGTTTTTGGATGAATGATGACAGATGCATGAGTATTACACCCCAGAGACTGTTTAAAGCAGTTTGAGAATCCACTATTCTACTTTCTCAAGGGGAAAATGGAATTTGGCTGTGGAGCTTTTAGCTACTGACAGATCTGGTGGGACATGGTATTTACAGGCCAATTCAGAAGTCACAAAACCGGTTGTCACCTTTGTTCTCCAATCTACCAAACAAGCAAAAACCATAGCAACAAATCTTCCCAAAGTTTCCTTTTTAGTTATTCTGAAATATAAAGGGCTATGCTCCTAAAAGAGATTAAAAACTCTGGCAGTACCATTTTATTTCACTGCAATGAAAAAATACCACAATGCTCACTGTCATTGCTCACTAATAATGTCAAAATGTCATGAAGGTATTTTGGCATTTCGGCTCTTGTTTTTTTCTCTTCTTTATTTTTTCAAGTAGTTATGCAGAACCGGAGTTAGCATTTTTACATGTCTGTTACTGATTTCATTTGTATTTGCACACTGTTTTACATTTTGCAAAATACATTCACCTTCCTTACCTCATTTGACTTAACTTATTTGAATAAAGCCCCTTCAAATGAGTTGTCTTTTGGAAATGGCTTTTGAGACTTCTCTTTAAAACCACTAAACTTTGCAGTCCATTTTGCTCAGTCTTGTTGTTCTGTAGACAGTTTAACATACAACATAAAATTAGAAGTCAAGATTTAACTGTGACAAAAGACCACATGACAAAAGGGAGACTCAAGTAGAGAGGTGCCATGCTTCCCTTCTCCAGTGAAGGATGGTACAAAATTTTGGACAAATTCCCTAACAAAGAAAGGTTCAGTTGAAACTGCAGTAGGCCAAATAGACCCTTGATTTTCAAGTCCCATAAAATGATACCATAAATGCATTCTAAGGGGTGAGTAGGAAGAAAACCAGTCCCAATGCAACTTTGAATTCTGTAGTCACTCAACAAACCCTTCCCGAGGATGTTCCTTGTGTAGAGCCATGGTGAAGTATGACATTGTTTTCCTATATTTTAGGCAGGAAGAAGCTCCGACTGTTTGAATACCTTCATGAATCCCTGTGTAATCCCGAGATGGCATCTTGTATTCAATGGATAGATCAAACCAAAGGCATCTTTCAGTTTGTATCAAAAAACAAAGAAAAACTTGCCCAACTTTGGGGGAAAAGAAAAGGCAATCGGAAGACCATGACTTACCAGAAAATGGCCAGAGCACTGAGGAATTATGGAAGGACTGGGGAAGTCATCAAAATCCGGAGAAAGTTAACTTACCAATTCAGTGAGGCCATTCTCCAAAGACTGTCTCCATCTTACTTCTTGGAAGAAGAGATCTTCTACTCACAGTGTGTTCAACCTGATCAAGGATATCTCAGTTTAAATAACTGGAATGCAAATTATAATTATACATATGCCACTTACCATGATCTAAGTCACCCTGATTGCTAAATATACTCTTATATATCAAAATTTTCTGGCATCAGAAATCCCTACAAGTTTTAGGATTTTTCTCTGAAGACAGATACTGAAAAACAAAACAAAAAACCCAAACTTCGTTATTGCTATCTTTTATGAAGTAGCATATAATCTATACTAACTTGGTGAAAAATTTTGCCAGTGAACAACTTTAAATGATCAAGTCCCATTTGAAAATATAGACTAAATGTCCTTCCTTTTAATATTGTCTATGTAATACTTCCTTCTAGATTAATAATGCTAGTGGAGATGCTTTGATTTACATATTGATTTAAACATTATTTTCCTGTCATACACTCAGACAAAAAAAAAATCATTCTAACATGTATCCAACAGCTTTAGCAACAAAACAAAAAATGATTGCCTGTGATAGTGTTCCTGCTAAATTACATTCATGGCTTTAAAAATTTCAGTGACTAAAACTAGAACTGCCATATGATCCAGCAATTCCACTCCTGGGTATACATCCAAAGAAAATGGAAACACTAATTTGAAAAGATACACGCACCCCAGTGTTCACAGCTGCATTTTTTTTGGCCACACCGCACAGCTTGTGGGATCTCAGTTCCCCGACCAGGGATTGAACCCAGGCCTCTGCAGTGAAAGTGCAGAACCCTAACCACTAGACTACCAGGGAACTCCCATAGCAGCATTATTTATAATAGCCAAGATATGGAAGGCAACCTAAGTGTCCACCAACAGATGAATGGATAAAGAAGACGTGGTATATATACACAATTGAGTACTACACAGCCATAAAAAAAGAGTGAAATTTTGTCATTTGCAACAACATGGATGGACCTGGAGGGTATTATGCTTAGTGAAATAAGTCAGGGAGAGAAAGACAAATACTGTATGTTATCATTTATATGTGGAATCTAGAAATTGAAACGAATATAACAAAATAGAAACAGACTTAAAGATATAGAGAACAAATTAGTTATCAGTGGCGGGAAGGAAGGAGGGAGGGGGCAAGATGGGGGTGGAGTTTTAAAAGGTACAGACTACTATGTATAAAATAAATAAGATAACAAGGATGTAATGTACAGCACAGGGAATATAGCCAATATTTTATAATAGCTTTGAATAGAGCATAATCTAGAAAAATATTGAATCACTATGTAGTACACCTAAAACTAATATAATATTGTACATCTGAAACTGATATTGTAAATCAACTGTATTTCTATAAAATAAATACATAAAAATTAAAAAGTAAATACTTTAGTGGCTATTCTGAACCTATCTTTTTTCTGCACTTCAGACCTCATGGTCTGTAACCCTGCGGTGCTAAAGACACGATGGTCTAGGGAAAATGCCACTTATAAACTCCAAAGTTACACTTCCCACAAATCATTTGCTTGCATTTCTCTCTTGCTTTGGGTAGATCCAGGAGCTAAAGTTTCTTGCTCTCCTGCCACTCAGCCACAGGGAGGTGCTCTTGCACTGTTACTTCTCTGGCCCAAACTTGGGCCATGATCTCTTCTTTCCTTGAACTAGCCCAGCTAAACCAGATTGGAACAGTTGGAGGCAAAAAAAAAAAGAAAAGAAAGACTTTGATAAAAGATGGAGGGTAGCAAATAATAAACCCTAGAGAGGAGCCAGGATTTAGGCAGTCTTTCTTGGAAGCTATGGTTTATCCTCAACATTCCATAAGAAACCCTGGGAAGAAACCCTTTGTCTCTTACTTGCTGCTTGGCAGGTTTATGCATATGCCATCTGTATTACCATGAAACAAGAGAGCTTCATGGACTATATGGGTCATCTTCAGTCCAGACCAAGAGGGCCTGGCCAGCAGGTCAAGAGCTCCTTGAAGCTTGCCCTATTAGATTTTCAGCACTGGGACTTTGCTGAGTGGTGTAGTGGTTAAGAATCCACCTGCCAATGCAGGGGACACAGGTTCAAGACCTGGTCCAGGAAGATCCCACATGCCGCGGAGCAACTAAGCCCCTGTGCTGCAACTACTGAGCTTGCGAGCCAAAACTACTGAAGCCTGTGCACCTAGAGCCCATGCTCCGCAACCACAGAAGCCACCGCAAGGAGGAGCCCATGCACCTCAACGAAGTATAGCCCCTGTTCGCCACAACTAGGGAAAGCCCGAGCGCAACAACGAAGACCCAACACAGCCAAAAATAAAATTAATTAAAAAAAGATTTGCAGCACTGCCATGGTCGTATAGCGGTTAGTACTCTGCATTGTGTCCAGCATTCCCAGTCTCCCCTTTTCTTTTGTCCCCTCCTGGTGCCCTTCCTTCCCCAGGGACTCTTAAGAAAGAGCATGGTAGACCCAGAGTGACTAAATGGAGGCTAACTCAATATTGGCCATATCCACATGTAGTCTGAGTTTGTTATAGACAATCTTCGTGTCCTCCCAAAATTCATGTTGAAACCTAGTCCCCAGTGTGATGTTATTTGGTGGTGGGGTTTTGGAGAGGTGATTAGGTCATGAAGGTAGATCCCTAATGAATGGGTTTAGTGTCCTCATATAAGAGATCACAGAGAGCTCCCTTTCCCCTTCCACCATGTAAGGGTACGAGAAGACGGTTGTTTGAACCAGGAAGTGGGCCCTCAGCAGACACTGAATCTGCCAGCACCTTGATCTTGGACTTCCCAGCTTCCGGAACCGTGAGAAATACATTTCTGTTGTTTATAAGCCACTTGGTCCATGGTATTCTGTTAGACCAGCCCGGACAGACAAAGAAAGTTTCAATTAGTGCTAAAATCAAAGTAAGACTCAGCTTTTATACTCATTCTCCCACAAAGAAAATAGGCTTGATAAAATATTAATCAAGCACATAAATTTTACCAAAGATTTGAAAGAGGAAATGGTGAAGAGGGTTTACAACAGAAATCATTCAGCCAACAAATTAATAAAATTCTATCAACATTTTTCTTCATGCCATAGTCCCTCCTATACCCAATGCAAGCCTGAGGGGTTCATCTTGACAATTTTCCCCAAAGCCCCCAGTCAGCATCAACTCTCTTTTCTACAGAGTTGCTTCCTCTTGGGCAAAAATCTGGGCTCTGCCTTCTACCTAAAATACATTGATCAAAGCCCATTTTCACAAACAAGTTCTTATAAAGATGCTCATACTAGCTGCTCAAAGACTAACCCTCTCCATATATTATGGGAAATGTTACTTCCTGCCACCACCCAAGGACAAGGAAGAGAGACTTCTTAGCCTTTATTCATGGCCCCTCATTTTCTGGTATATGAAATCCCATCCTCCGTCTTGTCACTTTCATCCGGTTGAACAGATCAGTTAAACTCTTCTCTAGAGAGCAGGAGTTCCAAGAAGCAAACTCTATCCAGTTACAGTGCATCCCATGGGCAGCTTCCCATTATTTGGTCTTTTGGCCCAGGTATTAAGCATGAAATCTTTCCTTCCTTTAAATCACAGGATCCTCCTCTGGGCTCTGGTCCTGGAGCTTATGGTTCTGGTTAGTTTATCCTCTTTTCTCTCTTCAGTTATTCCTATTCATAAGGCATAAGGAAGGGCTGAGAATATTTTCTTTTTCCTCATCCCAGCCATTCTGTGGACACATTCTATGGGGCAGCCTTGCTCAAAGCCATCTCCTTTACTAAATTAAGGAAAAAACCAAATACACAAAGTGGATGGCAGCATTAATTACAATATATAAACTGAAAAATAGCTAAAATAAAGTCCTTTCTTTCTTTCTCTCTCTGTTCCCTCCTTTCCGTCACCCTGTGCCTGGTAGAATATGTTGTGCTCTGGGTATCCAGTGCTAAGTGAAATAGATATTGTTCCTCTGTTATGAAGTTTCAGTTCTATCAATATTTAATCAAAGATTTATAAATTCTATTATTATATAACCAACATGTACTTAATGGCTGACTGATGAGCAATTTCTTGATTAATTGGGTACACATATGTAGTAAAGTATGTAAAGTGTATTAATATGACAGCATTAATTATATCTAAACTTAACTGTACAGATTAATGCATATACCCATATCACCATCATCCAGATTAAGGTACAGAAACATTTCTAGCACCGCATAAGTTTCTCTCACTTCTCTTCCCAATCTATGCTTACCTTCTGAACATCATATAAATAGAATTATACAACATATACTCTTTTGCATCTGGTTTTATTTTCCTCAATATAATATTTACAGAGTTTATCAATGTTGCTGGGTATATCAGAAGTTTATTCTTTTTCATTGCTTTTCAACTGCTGACTTTTAAAGGACAGTACCAATTTTTTTTTTTACAGCCCTGAAACTTCTTTTAATTTCCAGACTTTATAAATATAAAATAGATCCTGATCATTCCCACACTCACATGGATAGTGTCGCTTTACTATCAAACATCATCCATACCTGTCCTTCAAAGATCTGGAATGACTTTTATACATTCATATAGCCACCACTTTAGTTTATATTTAGATATTTTGGTTCATATATTTTTTCCAACTCATATAATCTAGGTGGAATTTGATTTTGTATTTTGATGGTGTGGATTCTGATAGCAAAGATTTTAATGTAAAATAGGCTTTAAAAATTCACTCCTTTTTCATATGTTGATGAGTGTTAATGAAAACATTTTTTTTTTTTTTTTTTTGCGGTACGCAGGCCGCTCACTGTTGTGGTCTCTCCCATTGCGGAGCACAGGCTCCGGACTCACAGGCTTAGCAGCCATGGCTCACGGGCCCAGCCGCATGTGGGATCTTCCCGGACCGGGGCATGAACCCGTGTCCCCTGCATTGGCAGGCGGATTCTCAACAACTGCACCACCAGGGAAGCCCTGAAGATTCTCTTTGATAAGCAAACCCATCCAGGATTTGTAGTGGTGGATTAACCAACAAAAGGCCAGTGAGTTCATAAACAGCTTAAGTTAACAAACTGAATAAACATTTTTATGACCTGTGTGAACAAATAAAATTTTACCTAACAAGTATGTTTTACATAAACAATTAAATTATAACAAGTTCATGTGATGAAATATCGCATTTACAAAGTTTAGTCAGACTGATATCTTTTGGAACACTTTGTTTCTTCTCATTAACTCTTAGTAAAATCAGGGAGATCAGTTGGGATGCTCTGGGTTTCAAATAACAAAAAACCCTGACTCAAACTGGTTTAAACATTTGCTACTGACAACACCCTACTTCCTGGTACTGAATTTTGAAGCAGTAAACGTTCTTGGTTGTAGCTAACTGAAATCAGCTTTGACTCACTGAAGTATTCACTGGGATTTATTGAAAGGTATTAGACTGCTTACAGAATTTCTGAGAAGGCTGGAGAACAAGCAGCCAGACATAAAGCCCCAAACCACATCAAAGATCTGGCCAAGTGAAGACATCACCATCATTGTTACCAGTCACTAAGTGCCGCAACTTTACATCATCTTGCATGTCAGTGAACAGAGCTAGCATAGCATGACTGCTGCCCCAGAAACTATCTAGCTGCAACTGCCATGGCATTCAGAGACGGTTTTTTACCCTCCTTGCTTCTGTACATCACTAGATCCTCATTCAAATTCTGGGAAGGGAATTTCTTTTTTAAAAAAAAATAAATTTATTTATTTTATTTATTTTTGGCTACATTGGGTCTCTGTTGCTGCACGTGGGCTTTCTCTAGTTGCAGCGTGGTGCGTGGGCTTCTCATTGCCGTGGCTTCTCTTGTTGTGGAGCACAGGCTCTAGGGGCACGGGCTACAGTAGTTGTGGCTCACAGGCTCAGTAGTTGTGGCTTGCGGGCTCTAGAGCACAGGCTCAGTAGCTGTGGTGCACAGGCTTAGTTGCTCCATGGCATGTAGGGATCTTCCCAGACCAGGGCTTGAACCCGTGGCCCCTGCATTGGTAGGCGGATTCTCAACCACTGTGCCATCAGGGAAGCTCCGGGAATTTCTTATTGGCTGAGGCTTGGTCATGTGCTTATGCTTGGCTGCAAAGAAGGCTAGAAAAGGGACTATCTAGAACTTTCAGTTCTTATACTGGGAGACTGTTTCTGCATCCTATCAAGACTCATAAGTTCAAGAATTCCCCAAACATAGAAAGGGGTTCAGATGCTGGGCAGCCAAAAGAATGACAAAAGTTCATTAGAATTTTAAACTACAATAACAAGGATCAGAGCATGTATAGTTTAATTTTAAAGACCTTTGCCCTACCTGGCTAATCTCCAAAAATACTCTTTGTTCTTAGTACTTCTGTGGTCACAGGAATTTAAACAGTTTCTAAACAAATTTTCCTTATCTTTCTGAGAAGGCAATTTCAGCATAGTATTTAAGTTCTCTAGATATCAAGTAAACTTGTAACATATTTCTAGAACTGAAGCTAATCTAAGAAATTAAATCCCATAATTGGTAACTTTCACGCTATGGAGTCTTTACTCATATCTATTTTCCTTTGTTCAGGGAATTCTTATAATGTTCCAGTTTCATGATTTAGTTTCATTGAGATTGTTCGAAGAGCTAAAACTAATATAATCCAGTTACAAGTATAAAAGTTAACGGATATTCTTTTCCCAAGAGCATTTTTCTGATTGCCAGAGCTGGCCTTGAGGATGTGAGGAGTACACAGAAAGTGCTAAGAGTTCAGTGGTGTCTCGGGACCAGCTCTCAACCAATGAAGGTTGGGGGTTGGTAGATACTTACCTCTGCTTTTTCACCTCTTAGAATAATGCTGAGACGTGTTCTTACACTTTCCTATTCCCCTAATGCTGTTTCCTGGAACCACCTCTCAAACCACTAACATTCACCTTCTTGTCTCAGTTTTGGCTTCCGGAGGAAGGGGAGGACCCAACCCAATCCATTAAGTGAATCAAATTACTTAGGACACTCAGTTTTATCAATTATGGATGAGAACAGTGGGCCAGCAGTTAGAACTTACTGGAATACTAGTATGTTTGCTGTCTCCTCTCTCTCTATTCCAGGCAGGCTATGCCATGAGTCACACTGGGTGTTAACGGCCCCATTTGATAGATGGAAAAACTGATGCTGGAAGAATTTAACTATCTTTTCTAAAGCCACCCTGCTAATGAGTGTCCCACTGTGAATTTGAACTCAGGCCCATCTAATTCTTTCTACTATGCCATACCATCTGCTGATGTCAAGACCATCTTAAGTATGCATGAATATAAGTTCTCTCCTGTGCCAGTGCTAGATCTTCATAACACTATCATTTTGCAGAAAAGCCTTTGCTAAATTTATTAAATGCCATTAACAAAAATCATATATAAAATCACCACCTGCTCTCCATCACTGTTGATGGGGGTGTATATTAGTACAATCTTTGGAGGACAATGTGACGATATTAATCGTCACATAATTAAGTTTTTAAACACATAGCTAAAAATTACAGTATTTTTAGTTTATATCAGGGTTCTGATGTACAGAATTTAAACTTCAAATAGCTCTAAAAGGCTTATAATGGGAAACAACAGAACCCTCCTCCAGCCCTTTCCTCTTCTTTTAGCTGTTTCTTCTGTATTTATGACACATGTCTAAATAAACGTCATTTCTGCTTTTTTTTTTTTGGTTTCCCAACTTTATATATTATCAATTGACATTATCAACCTGCCCCCACTTATAGGATATCAGGCTTCCCCTCATTTTGCTAAGGCACATCTTCAAAGAGCTTCTTTTTTTTTTCTTAAGTTTATTTATTTAATTTATTTATTTTTGGCTGCCTTGGATCTTCGTTGCTGCGCGTGGGCTTTCTCTGCTTGCGGCGAGTGGGGGCTACTCTTCGTTGCGGTGTGCGGGCTTCTCATCGCGGTGACTTCTCTTGTTGCGGAGCATGGGCTCTAGGTGTGCGGGCTTCAGTAGTTGTGGCTCGCGGGCTCCAGAGCGCAGGATCAGTAGTTGTGGTGCACGGGCTTAGTTGCTCCGTGGCATGTGGGATCTTCCCAGACCAGGGCTCGAACCCGTGTCCCCTGCATTGGCAGGCGGATTCTTAACCGCTGTGCCACTGGGGAAGTCCCGAAGAGCTTCTTAATATAACTTCATAGCAGGTTAATGTTTTTAGCACCTGTAGGTGTAAAAATACCTTCATCTTATTCTCATATTGATTTTTAGTTTGACTGGGTAGCAGGTGTCCCGAATTTGGGAGGCATTTTTTTTCCATCACCTTCCCACATTCACTATTTTTCGAGACATCAGATGCCCTTCAGATGGCGACTCCTTTTCTTTCCTTCTCTGAAAGCTTTTGGATCTCCTTTTTAACCTGGGTGCTCTAAAATTTCTTGATTTTGCCCTGGCATGGGGTGTTTTTTTGTTTGTTTGTTTGTTTTTGCGGTTCGCGGGCCTCTCACTGTTGTGGCCTCTCCCGTTGCGGAGCACAGGCTCCGGACGCGCAGGCTCAGCGGCCATGGCTCACGGGCCCAGCCGCTCCGCGGCATGTGGGATCTTCCCGGACCGGGGCACGAACCCGCGTCCCCTGCATCGGCAGGCGGACTCTCAACCACTGCACCACCAGGGAAGCCCAAGGTATTTTTTTTAAATTTATTTTATTTATGGCTGCATTGGGTCTTTGTTGCTACTCACTGGCTTCTCTCTGGTTGCGGCGAGCGGGGGCTACTCTTTGTTGAGGTGCACGGGCTTCTCTTGTTGTGGAGCACGGGCTCTTGGCGTGTGGGCCTCAGTAGTTGTGGCACACGGGCTCAGTAGTTGTGGCGCACGGGCTTAGCCGCTCCGCGGCACGTGGGATCCTCCCGGGCCAGGGATCAAACCCGAGCCCCCTGCATTGGCAGGAGGACTCCCAACCACTGCGCCACCAGGGAAAACCCCCAGGGTATTTTTTTTAACATATTATGCTGAACGTTTTGTGCAGCTTTCAAACCTGAAAACTCATGCTTTTCAGTTGTAGGCTATTTTTAGTGTTATTTCTTTGATAATTTCCTCCCCACTATTTTCTCTCTTTCACACTTTGGAAATCCTAACTATTAGACCTCATGAATTGATCCTATAAATCTTACCATTTCTCTTCTCTCTCTCTCTCTCTCTCTTTGAGGCATGTACATATACATTGTAATTATTCATTTATTTATTTTAAAATTAATTTTTATTGGAGTATAGTTGCTTTACAATGTTGTGTTGCAATTATTTATTGATGACCAGTCTGTGGGCTAACACAAGCACTATATCTTTTGTTATTAATAAGCCTGGTAGAAACTGAACACAACAGGTCTAGCCAGGACTTACTGTAGATGCCATCACGACATTCATGAGAAAATTTTCAGTAGCTTGGAGAAGTCAGGAGAGAGAGATTTTTAATCTTTTGAGCATAAATGGTAATTAAAGTACTGGACATAAAATTTATTTTAGAAAGAATAGAGGGAGAAGAGAGCCAAACTGTGTCGTTAATAAACAGAAGATGACTTTAAAAGAGAGAAAATTGAATTATAACCCCAAGCGTAAAATAAATATCTATGGGTCCATACTGGTATAAATAAATGATTTAATAAATTAATTAAGGACAGTAGACAAATGTTGGATGCAGAGGAATTCCAAATAATTTATATAGATACTCTACCCTCAAGAAGGTGGAGGAGAGGGCTTCCCTGGTGGCGCAGTGGTTAAGAATCCGCCTGCCAATGCAGGGCACATGGGTTCGAGCCCTGGTCTGGGAAGATCCCACATGCTGCGGAGCAACTAAGCCCGTGAGCCACAACTACTGAGCCTGCACTCTAGAGCCCACGAGCCACAACTACTGAGCCTGCGTGCTGCAACTACTGAAGCCCACATGCTTAGAGCCCGTGCTCCGCAACAAGAGAAGCCACCAGAATAAGAAGCCCATGCACCGCAACGAAGAGTAGACCACACTCACCACAACTAGAGAAAGCCCGTGAGCAGCAATGAAGACCCAATGCAGCCAAAAATAAATAAATAAATAAATTTATTTAAAAAGAAGAAGGTGGAGGAGAGCTCTCCACCTTCCTTATAGTAGAGAAAACTAACACCAGGTGACTAAGGTTAGCAACATCAATGGTAAGTCATATTGACAGTCTATACCCTGATTGGATGTGATGACAATAGCACTTCACCTCTGTGGTCTTCCTCCCCCAGAACCCACAACCCTAGCCTAATCATGAGAAAACATCAGACAAATACCAGTTTGGGGACATTCTACCAAAATACCTAACCAGTAATTCTCAAAAATGTCAATATCATCAAAAACAATGGAAGGAACTAAAGTAAGTCAGTTATCTCTTAGAGTCACCTCATAGTTTTTTGCTTTGTTTGTTTTTTAGTACATCCTTTTCTATTACCCACCACCCTTTCTCAATGTTTCCTTAGCTTAATTAAATTAAATCCTAAAAAATGCTGCTGACTTGTAGCTTCCAAGTCTGCATAACCTTGTAGCTCCTGAATCCACAAATAGCTGGTATCTTCTGCCTTTATCTCTAAATTCAAATCCCCAAACATATAATTGACTTGAGCAACCTGTCTTTGGTACTAGTTTTCAGATGTCATTAATTATTGGCTCACCTGTAAAAGGGCTCCTTCTTCAGCTGGGTGCTCACCCTAGTTCCATGTAACTGTGACTGGTGAAGATGGGCAAACATTATTTGAGAAAGGGTATGCTTAGGGTGGGCACCCCCAACACATTTCTACTGCAGCTACTGTGGTTAAGAGAATACAACACCTTAGAATGGTGATATAGGTAGTATAGTAACTGCCAGAGATGGCCATGTCCTGATCTCCAGAACCTGTGAATAACTTACGTTACATGGCAAAAGAGTACTTAGGGTGCAGATGCAATTAATGTTGTTGATTAGCTGACCTTAAAATAGGGAGATTATCCTGATTACCCAGGTGGGTCCAATGGAATCATTCACAAGCATCCTTAAAGGTATAAGAGAGAGGCAGAAGAGTCAATGTTAGAGTGATGAGGTGTGAGAAAGACTCAACCAGCGGTTGCTCGCTTTGAAGATGGAAGGGGCCCAAGAGCAAATGAATGTAGGCAGCCTCTAGAAGCTGGAAAATGCAAGAAAAAATATTCTCCTCTAGATCCTCCAGAAGGGAATGCAGTCCTGCCGACACCTTGACTTCAGCCCACTGAGACCCACTTTTTGGACATCGGTCCTATAGATTGTAAGAATATAAATTTTCCTTTCTTGTTTTAATTGAAGCAGAGTTGATTTACAATATTGAAAGAGTTCCCTTTCAGGTGTATGGCATAGTGATTCAGTTTTTTTTTTTTTTTGCAGATTATATTCCATTATAGGTTGCTATAAGATATTGGATATAATTCCCTGTGCTGTACAGTAAACCCTTGTTGCTTATCTATTTTATGTATAGTAGTTTGAATTTGTTAATCCCATCCTCCTAATTAGTCCCTCCCCCTGCTCTGGTAACCATAATTGTTTTTTCTATGTCTGTGAGTCTGTTTTATATATAGATTCATTTGAATTATTTTTTAGATTCCACATATAAGTGATATCATACAGTATTTGTCTCTCTTTTTCTGACTTATTTCACTAAACATAATATTCTCTAGATCCATCCATGTTGCTGCAAATGGCAATATTTCATTCCTTTTTATGGCTGAATAATATTCCAGTGTCTTAAGCCAATTGTCTGTTGATGGGCACTTGGATTGTTTCCATGTCTTTACTATTGTAAATATGCTGCTGTGTACATCAGGGTGCATGTATCTTTTCAAATTAGAGTTTTCTTTTTTCCTGTATATATACCCAGGAATAGGATTGCTGGATCATATGGTAGCTTTATTTGTAGTTTTTTTTTAAGGAACCTCCATACTATTTTCCACAGTGGCTACACCAATTTACATTCCCACCAACAGTGTACAAGGGTTCCCTTTTCTCCACACCCTCTCCAGCATTTATTTGTAGACTTTTTGATGACATCCATTCTGACCGGTGTGAGGCAATACCTCATTGTGGTTTGGATTTGCATTTCTCTAATAATTAGCTATACTGAGCATCTTTTCATGTGTCTGTTGGCCATCTGTATATCTTCTTTGGAAAAATGTCTATTTAGTTTTTCTGCCCACTTTTTAATTGAGCTGTTTTTTGATACTGAGTTTTATGAACTGTTTATATATTTTGGATATTAATCCCTTGTCAGTTACATCATTTACAAATATTTTTTCCCATTCTGTAAGTTGTCTTTTCATTTTGTTGATGGTTTTCTTTGCTGTCCAAAAGCTTTTAAGATTGATTAGGTCCCATTTGTTTCTCTTCTATTTTTCTTTTTTTTCTCTCTTTCTCTCTCTCTCTCTCTTCTATTTTTCATTTCTTTTCAAGTTTCTGGGAAATTTCCTTAACTTCATATTCCAACTCCTCAACTAAATTTCATTTTAGATATTATTATTATTATTATTATTTTTTTTTTTTTTGCGGTACGCAGGCCTCTCACTGTTGTGGCCTCTCCCGTTGCAGAGCACAGGCTCCGGACGCACAGGCTCAGCAGCCATGGCTCACAGGCCCAGCTGCTCCGCAGCATGTGGGATCTTCCCAGATCAGGGCACGAACCCGTGTCCCCTGTATCGGCAGGCGGACTCTCAACCACTGAGCCACCAGGGAAGCCCTAGATATTATATTTTAAATATCCAAATGTTTTATCTTGTTTTCAGACTTTTCATTTTCATTATGTCTTGTTTTTATTCTATGGGCACATTATCCTCTCTCTCTAAAGTTATTAAATATATGTATGTAGCTTTAAGTTTTTCTCCATTTCCAGTATAATCTCCTTTCTTTCCAAGCACCCCCCCACTACTTTATTTTTCCTATTTGCTTTTTCTTCTTTGTTTCCCTTTGCTTTTTATGTTTGTGGCTTTCTGCAAATGTATGGTGATTCTTATCTCTCCACTAATGTGTAAGGCACTAAAAAGCATTTTCGGACAGAACTTGCTGACTGTGGGCTTCACTTCAAGATGTTATGGTTGGGAGCTGGCTATTTCTTTGGGGGTCCCAAATATCACCACCAGCAAATGATTCCTTCTGAGATGAATATTACTAGGGAGACTGAAAAGGCATAAAACCAGTTCCTGGGGTTCTCAGAGCAGGTTGAATAAGGGTCTGGAGATCCCACCATTCAGTAAGCAGATGTTCATTTAATATTAGTGTTTTCGGCTTCACCCTTAACTCTACTTTCCAACCTAAGTTGGAGCCATTCTGATACAATTTCTCTACATAATAAATCTGTGACCTCCTATTAGATAGAAGAATTATTTTCTGGATAAAGGACCTGGGGATGCAACTTCCCCATTTAAAAACTTTCAACTAATCACTCTATTTTCAACTCAGTGTTGCTCACTGCTTTCCATGATACCTGGTGCTTCCAAGTTTTGAACTTCTCAGGCAGAGGCAAACCAGCTTGGTTCTTAAGTTTCTTCTTCGGTGTACATGTGGATTGAAGCTTTCTCTTGGCCAAGGCAGTTAATAACCCTCCACTGGATCATTTGTGAGTCTGTATCTACCATCTGTTTTTGCTGTTGGTTCCATTTCTCAGTATGTCTGGTAATTTTAAGTTGAATGCCAGACACTGAATATGAAAAATTATAAACTCTACATGATATTATTTCCCACCAGAAAGGATTTATCTTAGCTTTGATTAGAAGATAGATTAGGAGCAGATCACCTTAATTTAGTCACGGACTGAACTAATACAAGACTGGGTTTCAGTCTTTATAAGGTATAACATTTTTTATACAATCTCCTAAATTATAGCCTTGCATATATGTTATACCTAAATCTTAAAATTTCACTTTAAGGGCCCTGAACCAAGATGGTGGAGTAAAAGGACGTGCTCTCATTCCCTCTTGCAAGAACACCAGAATCACAACTAGTTGCTGGACAATCATTGACAGGAAGAAACTGGATCTCACCAAAAAAGATATCCCACATCCAAAGACAAAGGAGAAGCCACAGTGAGATGGTAGGAGGGGCACAATCACAGTAAAATCAAATCCCATAACTGCTGGGTGGGTGACTCACAGACTGGAGAATACTTATACCACAGAAGTCCACCCACTGGAGTGAAGTTTCTGAGCCACACATCAGGCTTCCCCACCTGGGAGTCCGGCAACAGGAGGAGGAATTCCTAGAGAATCACAGTTTGAAGTCTAGTGGGATTTGATTGCAGGACTTTGACAGGACTGGGGGAAACAGAGACTCCACTCTTGGAGGGCACACACAAAGTAGTGTGCACATCGGGACCCAGGGCAAAGAGCAGTGACCCCAGGGGAGACAAAACCAGACCTACCTGCTAGTGTTGGAGGGTTTCCTGCAGAGGCGGGGGGTGGCTATGGCTCACCGTGGGGACAAAGACATTGGCAGCAGAAGTTCTGGGAAGTATTCCTTGGAAGGAGCCCTCCCAGAATCTGTCATTACCCCCGTCAAAGAGCCCAGGTAGTCTCCAGTGTTGGGTTGCCTCAGGCCAAACAACCAACAGGGAGAGAACCCAGCCCCACCCATCAGCAGTCAAGCAGATTACAGTTTTACTGAGCTCTGACCTTCAGAGCAACAGTCAGCTCTACCCACCACCAGTCCTTCTCAACAGGAAACTTGCACAAGCCTCTTGGATAGCCTCATCCACCAGAGGGCAGACAGCAGAAGCAAAAAGAACTACAATCCTGCAGCCTGTGGAACAAAAACCACATTCACAGAAAGATAGACAAGCTGAAAAGGCAGAGGGCTATGTACCAGATGAAGGAACAAGATAAAACCCCAGAAAAACAACTAAATGAAGTGGAGATAGGCAACCTTCCAGAAAAAGAATTCAGAATAATGATAGTGAAGATGATCCAGGATCTCGGAAAAAGAATGGAGGCAAAGATGAAGAAGATGCAAAAAATGTTTAAAAAAGACCTAGAAGAATTAAAGAACAAACAAACAGAGATGAACAATACAATAACTGAAGTGAAAACTACACTAGAAGGAATCAATAGCAGAATAACTGAGGCAGAAGAACCAATAAGTGACCTGGAAGACAGAATGGTGGAATTCACTGCTGCAGAACAAAATAAAGAAAAAAGAATGAAAAGAAATGAAGACAGCCTAAGAGACCTCTGGGACAACATTAAACGCAAGAACATTCACATTACAGGGGTCCCAGAAGGAGAAGACAGAGAGACACAACCCGAGGCAATATTTGAAGAGATTATAGTCTAAAACTTCCCTAAAATGGGAAAGGAAATAGCCACCCAAGTTCAGGAATCACAGCGAGTCCCATACAGGATAAACCCAAGGAGAAACACGCTGAGACACATAGGAATCAAACTGGCAAAAAATTAAAGACAAAGAAAGATTATTAAAAGCAGTAAGGGAAAAAACACAAATAACATACAAGGGAACTCCCATAAGGTTAACAGCTGATTTCTCAGCAGAAACTCTACAAGCCAGAAGAGAGTGGCATGATATACTTAAAGTAATGAAAGGGAAGAACCTACAACCGAGATTACTCTACCTGGCAAGGATCTCATTCAGATTCGATGGAGAAATCAAAAACTTTACAGACAAACAAAAGCTAAGAGAATTCAGCACCACCAAACCAGCTCTACAACAAATGCTAAAGGAACTTCTCTAAGTGGGAAACACAAGAGAAGTAAAGGACCTACAAAAACAAACCCATAACAATTAAGAAAATGGTAATAGGAACATACATATAGATAATTACCTTAAACGTGAATGGATTAAATGCTCCAACCAAAAGACACAGGCTGGCTGAATGGATACAAAAACAAGACCCATATATATGCTGTCTACAAGAGACCCACTTCAGACCTAGGGACACATACAGACTGAAAGTGAGGGGATGGAAAAAAGATATTCCATGCAAATGGAAAGCAAAAGAAAGCTGGAGTAGCAATACTCATATCAGATAAAATAGACTTTAAAATAAAGAATGTTACAAGAGACAAGGAAGGAAAGTACATAATGATCAAGGGATCAATTCAAGAAGAAGATATAAGAATTATATATGCACCCAACATAGTAGCACCTCAATACATAAGGCAACTGCTAACAGCTATAAAAGAGGAAATTGACAGTAACACAATAATAGTGGGGGACTTTAACACCTCACATACACCAATGGACAGATCATCCAAAATGAAAATAAATGAGGAAACAGAAGCTTTAAATGACACAATAGACCAGATATTTTAACTGATATTTATAGGACATTCCATCCAAAAACAGCAGGTTACACTTTCTTCTCAAGTGTGCACAGAACATTCTCCAGGCTAGATCACATCTGGGGTCACAAATGAAGCCTCAGTAAATTTAAGAAAATTGAAATCATATCAAGCATCTTTTTGGACCACAATGCTATGAGATTAGAAATGAATTACAGGGGAAAAAACGTAAAAAACACAAACATATGGAGGCTAAACAATACATTACTAAATAACCAAGAGATCACTGAAGAAATCAAAGAGGAAATCAAAAAATACCTAGAGACAAATGACAATGAAAACATGTCGATCCAAAACCTATGGGATGCAGCAAAAGCAGTTCTAAGAGGGAGGTTTATAGCTATACAAGCCTACCTCAAGAAACAAGAAAACTCTCAAATAAACAATCTAACCTTAGACCTAAATGAACTAGAGAAAGAAGAACAAACAAAACCCAAAGTTAGCAGAAGGAAAGAAGTCATAAAGATCAGAGCAGAAATAAATGAAATAGAAATGAAGGAAACAATAGCAAAGATCAATAAAACTAAAAGCTGTTTCTTTGAGAAGATAAACAAAATTGATAAACCATTATCCAGACTCATCAAGAAAAAGAGGGAGAGGACTCAAATCAATAAAATTAGAAATGAAAAAGGAGAAGTTACAACAGACACCACAGAAATACAAAGCATCCTAAGAGACTACTAAAAGGAACTCTATGCCAATAAAGTGGACAACCTGGAAGAAAGGGACAAATTTTTAGAAAGGTATAACATTCCAAGACTGAACCAGGAAGAAATAGAAAATATGAACAGACCAATCACAAGTAATGGAATTGAAACTGTGATTAAAAATCTTCCAACAAACAAAAGTCCAGGACCAGAAGGCATCACAGGTGAATTCTATCAAACATTTAGAGAAGAGCTAACACACATCCTTCTCAAACTCTTCCAAAAAATTGCAGAAGAAGGATCACTCCCAAACTCATTCTATGAGGCAACCATCACCCTGATACCAAGACCAGGCAAAGATACTACAAAAAAAGAAAATTACAGACCAATATCACTGATGAATATTGATGCAAAAATCCTCAACAAAATACTAGCGAACAGAACCCAACAACACATTAAAAGGATCATACAGCAAGAACAAGTGGGATTTATCCCAGGAATGCAAGGATTCTTCAATATACACAAATCAATCAATGTGATACACCATATTAACAAATTGAAGAATAAAAACCATATGATCATCTTGACAAAATTCAACACCCATTTATGATAAAAACTCTCCAGAAAGTGGACATAGAGGGAACCTACCTAAACATAATAAAGGCCATACACGACAAACCCACAGCAAACATCATTCTCAATGGTGAAAAACTGAATGCATTTCGTCTAAGGTCAGGAACAAGACAAGGATGTCCACTCTCACCACTATTATTCAACATAGTTTTGGAAGTCCTAGCCATGGCAATCAGAGAAGAAAAAGAAATAAAAGGAATACAAATTGGAAAAGAATAAGTAAAACTGTCACTGTTTGCAGATGACATGATACTATACATAGAGAATCTTAAAGATGCCACCAGAAAACTACTAGAGCTAAAGAATGAATTTGGTAAATTTGCAGGATACAAAATCAATGCACAGAAATCTCTTGCATTCCTATACAATAATGAGGAGAAATCTGAAAGAGAAATTAAGGAAACACTCCCATTTGCCACTGCAAGAGAAAGAATAAAATATCTAGGAATAAACCTACCTAGGGAGAGAAAATACCTGTATGCAGAAACCTATGACACTGATGAAAGAAATTAAAGATGATACCAACAGATGGAGAGATATACCATGTTCTTGCACTGGAAGAATCAATATTGTGAAAATGACTATACTACCGAAAGCAATCTACAGATTCAATGCAATCCCTATCAAATTACCAATGGCATTTTTTATGGAACTAGAACAAAAAATCTTAAAATTTGTATGGAGACACAAAAGACCCCGAATAACCAAAGCAGTCTTGAGGGGAAAAAAAGGAGCTTGAGGAATCAGACTCCCTGACTTCAGACTATACTACAAAGCTATAGTAATCAAGACAATATAGTACTGACACAAAAACCGAAAGATAGATCAATGGAACAAGATAGAAAGCCCAGAGATAAACCCACTCACCTATGGTCAACTAATCTATCACAAAGGAGGCAAGGATATACACTGGAGGGAACACAGTCTCTTCAGTAAGTGGTGCTAGGAAAACTGGACAGCTACATGTAAAAGGATGAAATTAGAACACTCCCTAACACCATACACAAAAATAATCTCAAAATGGATTAGAGACCTAAATGTAAGACCAGACAGTATAAAACTCTTAGACAAAAACATAGGAAGAACACTCTTTGACATAAGTCACAGCAAGATCTTTTTTGATCCACCTCCTAGAGTAATGGAAATAAAAGCAAAAATAAACAAATGGAACCTAATGAAACTTAAAAGCTTTTGCACAGCAAAGGAAACCATAAACAAGACGAAAAGACAACCCTCAGAATGGGAGAAAATATTTGCAAATGAATCGACGGACAAAGGATTAATCTCCAAAATATATAAACAGCTCATGCAGCTCAATATTAAAGAAACCAATAACCCAATGAAAAAATGGGCAGAAGACCTAAATAGACATTTCTCCGAAGAAGACATACAGATGGCCAAGAAGCACATGAAAAGCTGCTCAACATCACTAAGTATTAGAGAAATGCAAATCAAAACTACAATGAGGTATCACCTCACACCAGTTAGAATGGGCATCATCAGAAAATCTACAAACAATAAATGCTGGAGTGGGTGTGAAGAAAAGGGAACCCTCTTGCACTGTTGGTGGGAATGTAAATTGATACAGCCACTATGGAGAACAGTATGGAGGTTCCTTAAAAATTTTAAAATAGAATTACCATATGACTCAGCAATCCCACTACTGGGCATATACACAGAGAAAACCATAATTCAAAAAGACACATGCACCCCAGTGTACATTGCAGCACTATTTACAATAGCCAGGTCATGGAAGCAACCTAAATGCCCATCGACAGATGAATGGATAAAGAAGAGGTGGTACATATATACAATGGAATATTACTCAGCCATAAAAAAGGAACGAAATTGAGTCATTTGTTGACACGTGGATAGATCTAGAGACTGTCATACAGAGTGAAGTGAGTCAGAAAGAGGAAAACAAATATCGTATATTAACACATATATGTGGAACTTAGGAAAATGGTACAGATGAACCGGTTTGCAGGGCAGAAATTGAGACACCGATCTACAGAACAAACGTATGGACACCAAGCGGGGAAAGTGGTGGGGGGTGGTGGTGGTGGTGTGATGGATTGGGCAATTGGGATTGACATGTATACACTGATATGTATAAAATTGATGACCAATAAGAACCTGCTGTATAAAAAAGTAAATAAAATAAAATTCAAACATTAAAAAAAATTTTCACTTTAAAAAGTCTGTTGTGTGGGGCTTCCCTGGTGGCACAGTGGTTAAGAATCCGCCTGCCAATGCAGGGGACACGGGTTCAAGCTCTGGTCCGGGAAGATCCCACATGCTGTGGAGCAACTGAGCCTGTGGGCCACAACTACTGAGCCTGCACTCTAGAGCCCGCGAACCACAACTACTGAGCTCCCGTGCCACAACTACTGAAGCCTGCGCGCCTAGAGCCCATGCTCCACAACAAGAGAAGCTACCTCAATGAGAAGCCACCTCAATGAGCAGCCCACACACCGCAACGAAGAGTAGCTCCCGCTCGCTGCAACTACAGAAAGCTTGCGTCAGCAATGAAGACCCAACGTAGCCAAAAATAATAAACTAAAAAAATGTAAAGTCTGTTGTGTGATTTTAAAAAATAAGATGAGAGTTTTGTAAACATATACTTTTCAAACCTATATATTTACTTTCTAGGAATAATAGGAAATGTAACATATTGGAAATTGGTGTTAAGGTATAGGATTAACATGCTACTTTATTGTGGAGAATAAATTTTACTCACAGATAGAAATAATAAAAATCATTATTTTTTCATTAAAACATTTCATTGTATTAATGGTAGAATACAGTAATTCCATGAATTCTTATGCTAAATCATAAAATGATTTTTCACTTCTGGTGGATTGTTTTAGTTTACGTATCCCAGGAGTCATTCTCCTTGAAATTTAGGGGGGGATGTTTGAGAAGCGCCGATTACATCTCATCTTCTTCTTCCTCCTTCTTTATTGCTCTGATGGCTAGGAAATTCAGAACATCATATCCCAGACATTCAGTAATATGCAATCCCATTAATTTTGTTATCCATTTATTTAAACACTCATTCATGACTTCTGATTTAATTATCACTCTTGTTTGTATTTGCTTTCTGTTTTTTTTCTTATCTTTATCAGATACATCTTTACGTGTATTCATTATCTGCTGCTTTATAGACTTTTTGGGAAGTAGATGGGGGCATAAACTATATCTATTTTTATCTACCTATCGCATTATTTTAGTCATTGTCTTTTTGGGTAAGTTTATTTTGAGTTTTTCTTCAAAGACAGTGACATGACTTACTAATTTTGTATCGCACTTTTATTAAAATCACTAGGAAATTAACCTAATCTAATACAAGGAGGTTAGGTAATCAACATAAGAGACATTAGTATTCCTTAGGCTATCTAAAAGGAATAATTATATTGCTGTACTTTAAAATACGTAAGGCACTTTAAAATACAAGAAAAACCATCAGTTCTATGCATTTGGGCACAAGAAATTTGTATTTCTCCGAGGTTTTCCTATGCGATTTTTTTCAGAGGCAAAAACAACCCAACATTTTAAATGGGTATTTTTAGAAGCATTTATATGTAGGGGCCACATGATATCATGATGATGTAAAAACATTTTTGTAGAGCAGGAATATCCTATCATGTCCCCTGAGTGGCAGAAGGAATATGTCATTCCAGCCCATAAAAATATTTTTGCTATCTTATTACCTCCATACTGAATAACTTAATCAGATCATTTGACTTTGTGGAGTACAAAGCGACTCATTTTGGTTGCAGTAAATGAGATAACTTTTAAAATTATTTCTTAGATTGGCATATGACTTTTGATAGGGGAATTGTGACTACCTGGGGGGGAAGTTGTAGGAGAAAGGAAATGACGAATAAATTAAATAGGTGAAAGAGCATTACAATGAGGCTTATGGCATAGAAAATATCATTCACATAACAAAGTATAGGGGCGTTATGCTTTTTAAAAATGAGTGTGAGTGTATATCAGACTTAGAGTAGAAAAGGTTGTGTTTGAATCTTCAGGATTGGACAGTGACTTAAAATTTTTGACACAATTTATTCATTGTTATAATGTAGATATTACTCTCTCTCAAGGCTGTCCTGAGAGCTAAATGACATACCGATAATCACTCCATTTAAAAGTGGCCCCAGGCTTCCCTGGTGGCGTGGTGGTTGAGAGTCCGCCTGCCGATGCAGGGGACACGGGTTCGTGCCCCGGTCTGGGAAGATCCCACATGCCACGAAGGGGCTGGGCCCGTGAGCCATGGCCGCTGAGCCTGCGTGTCCGGAGCCTGTGCTCCACGACGGGAGAGGCCACAACAGTGAGAGGCCTGCGTACCGCAAAAAATAAATAAATAAATAAATAAATAAAAGTGGCCCCAATATAACTTAATCTCTCATTTTCTCAATGCAATGTTCAAAAAATGTTTTAAGTCACTTGAAAACATAAACTTCTAGAGTGTACATTAGTTAAATGACTATGTTAAGTATAGTAATTTTGTTATGACTTCTGGCTTGACTGACCTTGGGCAAACTCTTTACCTATGACCTTTGGTGACATCCCCCATAACGGAGGAATATATGCTGACCCAACTCAAATGTCTATTGGTAGAATTCAACACACACATATCCTTAGGATGTGTTGCACCTTGTATTAGTTTGCTAAAGCTGCTGTAACAAAGTATAACAAATTGGGTGGCTTAAGCAACAGAAAATCATTGTCCTACCGTTCTGGAGACTAAAAGTTGGAAATCAGGATGTTGTCAGGGTTCACAGATGTAGAGAACAAACATATGGACACCAAGGGGGGGAAAGTGGCAGGGGTGGTGGTGGTGGTGTGATGAATTGGGTGATTGGGATTGACATATATACACTAATATGTATAAAATGGATAACTAATAAGAACCTGCTGTATAAAAAAATAAATAAAATAAAATTCAAAAAAAACCCTCATCTGCACAACATTGTAAATCAACTATACTCCAATAAAAATTAAAAAATAATAATAATAAAAAAAAGAAAAGATGTTGTCAGGGTTGGTTCCTCTGAGGGCTGTGAGGGAAGGATGTGTTCTTGGCTTCTCTTTTGACTTGTAGATGGCCATCTTCTCCCCATATCTCTTCACATTATCTTCTCTGTATGCATCTCTCTGTGTCCAAATTTCCCCTTTTTATAAGGACACTAGTCATAATGGATTAAAGGCCACCCTACTCCAGTATGCCCTCATCCTAATGAATTACATCTGCATAGATTCTATTTCCAAAAGGTCACATTCTGAGATAGTGGGGGTTAAAACTTCAACATACGAATTTTGGAGAGACATGATTCAACCCATAGCATGCCCACATAGAACTCTGTGCTACATATCACAATTGTGTAATGTTGAATATGTTCTTATACCTTCCAAAGTATTCATGAAAAAGACAACCTCTTTCAGATTAAATATTTGCTCAAAATGTTATGCAGTTTAAATGAATCAACATTTGGGCAGAATATCCAGTCAAGGAAAAAGTTGAGGGGAAAAAAACCCTCTCTCTAAATTGAAGAGGTAAGAAAACTGAATATGGAGGATGAATTTGACACTGCCACATGGTGCACTAAGCTTCCTGTTTCCCCTCCGCCATGTGTCCTCCATGTTAACTCTCATGGTCAAGGTGCCTGAAGCTCTTTCATCTCCTACCTTGCAAGTTTCATCTTCTCCTCTCCCAGTGTTCTATACCTTTCCTAGACTCCTATGTAAACAACTGTCCTTGCCCCAAAGATTTCAATGTTAATTAGTTCCTATGAATTACTATAAACGTGTGGATATGATGCCGATTAGTTAGTATTTCTTCTTTTTCCTCCATTGACTTTTCAGATGTTCTTCGAACCCAAATCTACACATCTACTCAACACAATATATAAGCAAGTGGGGGATAATTTTAGAAATAGAACTTTCTTTCATGAGAATATTAGAAATAATGTTTGAGCTAAGGACCCTTACCGTACAGGATTTCCCTTAACCACTTGGTCAGGGACCAATTTGATCACTGTCTTTTCCCTTCAAAAGGGAAATTGCTTCATTTTTTTTTTCTGGTTTTACACACACAATCCATACTTCTTGTAATAAGTTCAAAAGATAACAATATAAAGGCACAGTAACAACCTTTTATTATTTTTATATCTCCTTCCAAACTTTTTCTATACATTTATAGCCATGCACATATTTTACAAAATGGTGCCATATGTGTACACTCTGCTTGTAATAATCTCTCTGCACAGAAAAATGCTGCATGAACATATTTCTTTGTGGCCAAAGGGAGCTTCATATTATCATTTTAATAGCTACATGATATTCCTTATGTAGCTATGTCATGATGCATTTAATAGACTGACCCTTCAATCTTGAGCTATGACATCTTTTTAGAAAAGTTTCCAGATTTCACACCAATTTTTACCTCTTCGTTAGGGGCCAGCCTTTTAAGGTTCAAACTACTGTTAGGGGCTGGCCTTTTTAGATTCAAACTACAAGTTTTCACAATAAAAATAGAAACCCAGGGCACTGACACCTGAGCCACAACTCCTGTCAAGTCACATCCTGTGCAGAGTGCTACCGTTTTTCCACTTTGAAACATTACTTGAGCAGAGTCTCAAAATAGCCCTCCCTCTGTTTAGCATGCCAGGGTCTTACTTGTGTTATCTGGCCCTCCCAAAGCGGCCAGCAAGAATTCTCAACTCCTCAGCCTTGGAGTCTCCAAGTCCCTGTGACAGACCAGACTTAGCAATCAGGGTATAATGTCAGGGGAACTGTGGGCAGTTGGAACTTTGGGAGAGCAAGTGGGAATGCAGACGCGTGGAGCCAGCCAGTCCCCTGTCTCCACACGTGGCAAGAGATCCCAGCGTCATGCAAAGAAATATTCTGAGTTGGGGATAAAGGTCAGGGGTACAGGCTTATGGTGTGCCCAAAACCCAGCCTAAGCAGCTCACACTTTGTACATGCTGTTACCTATAAATGACAGACCAGGTTTAGGGGGATTATAGATTTTTCAAGTCTTTAATTCTTTAATTTCCACTAGTAAAACTTAGTCAAAGAACATGGGCTTCAAAATCAGACAGTCTTAAGTTCAAGGCTAGATTTGCCACTTATTGTTCATGAGAACCAATACTTCAGGCACTCAACAAATACTTATTAAATAAATGTGTTAAATAAATGTGTCTGTGAATAACAGTTTCCCCAGATGTAAAATGAGGATGATAATCGTACGAATTCATGGGGCTGTTGTGAGGACAATTTGATGAATGTACAATTGGCATATAAAAGATGCTCCATAAATTACAGCTGGTACTTTATTATTCTCAGAAGAAAAATTAGAACTTTTCTTCCCAGAATCCTTTTTTTTTTTTTTTTTTGCAGTACCCGGGCCTCTCACTGTTGTGGCCTCTCCTGTTGTGGAGCACAGGCTCCGGACGCGCAGGCTCAGTGGCCATGGCTCACGGGCCCAGCCGCTCCATGGCATGTGGCATCTTCCCGGACCGGGGCACGAACCCGTGTCCCCTGAACAGGCAGGCGGACTCTCAATCACTGCGCCACCAGGGAAGCCCCCCAGAATCCTTTTTATAGTCCTCTCACCAGATTTATTTGTTCAACAAGTAGTTATCAAATAGACACCATGATAAGTATGGGGAAAACATGTTGAATAACACACTGTCCAGGACTGCAACCTAGAAATATCCATTCATTCATTCATTGAACACTTATTTATTCACCACTTGTTAGTCAGGTACAGAGCACACAATCTACCTCCAAAATATTTTTTTTGTATCTGTCTACTTGCTTCCATCACCATCGTCATCATCCTATGGACCAGAGACACAGGTTCCTTACTCTTCTCCCTGCTTCCATTCTTGACTTTTTAAAACCACTTCACATCCAAGGTGATCTTTTAAGACTATAAATCAGAATGTGCCTTCCCTTTGTTAAAGCACATCCATTTAGAATAAGATACAAATGTGTTACCTTGGCCCACATGGTCCTACATGACCTGGTCCCTTCCTACGTCGCCAGCCTCAGCTTAGCTCACTCACATCACTCTCTCCCTGCCCCTATGTTTCACAGCCTCAGTTCCTAGAACCAGTCAAGCTTTTTTCACGCTCAAGGCCTTTGCCCATGCTGTTCTTTCTGTCTGAAATGCCATCTCCTTGGCTCTTTGGCTGACAGGCTTCATGTTTCAGTCAAAGTTCAACTTTTCAGAGAAGGTCGTCCCTAATGACCATTATTTATTCCTTCACACAGCATCTTGTATATTTCCTTCTTACTGCTTTTTGCAATCTGCATTTACTGTTTTTATTTATTTGCTTACCTTTTTATTGTCTTTCTCTCCCACTAGACTATAAGCCCCATGAGGGCAGGAGCTTTGCCTAGGACTGTGCCTGCCACAGAGTATGGGGTATGAAAGAATGAATGAGTGAATTTCCATTGCTCGATAACCTCCAGGAATAGAAATTCTTCTTTTTTTAACTTTTAATATTAAAAAAACAATACTTTTTTGGCGGCGCCATGCGGCTTGCACGATCTTAGTTCCCCAACCAGGGATTGAACCTATGCCCTCGGCAGTGAAAGCACAGAGTCCTAACCACTGGACTGTCAGGGAATTCCCAGGAATAGAAATTCTGAACTTCAGGTTGGTACATTCTAGGATTCATAGCTTCTGATGTGAAAAGTTATTTTTATGTTGGACTAAGTTTAAAAAATGGATAGAATGTGACCTGGAGAGGAGAAGGGAAAGTCAGTCTCCTCTAGGAGAACAGAAGGGTGGAACACACTGCAGCAGCAAAGAATTTTAAAACTAATTTGTATTTAGGGACACAATGACTTCCTTCTCCACTGTCCTCTAAGTAAGGTTAAGGCTTCATGGTGAAGAGGATGGGCTTTGGTGCCAAGAGCCTGGATTCACATCTCTGCCCTACCATTTATTAGCTGTGTGACCGCGGGCAAGTTAGATAATGGCTCTGAGTCCATTCGAGTGAGAAATGGACCCCTGAGCCCTCTACGGAGTAAGCACTCAGTTCATGTTAATTAAATATCCTTTTTATTCCACCCAAAAGATTTTTTTAGGCTTATCATTGCAAGTTTAAAAGACACCAATAGCCAAGACCTAGCACAGTGCTGGGCGTGTCATAGATGCTTAAAAAGTGGGAGTTCACTGGTGGGGATGTAAGTTGGTGCAGTCACTGTGGAAAACAGTATGGAGGTTTCTCAATAAACTACAAATAGAACTACCATTTGACCCAGCAATTCCACTCCTTGGTATATATACCCCAAAAATGAAAACACAATTTGAAAAGATACATGCACCCCAATGTTCATAGCATTATTTACAATTGCCAAGATATGGAAGCAACCTAAGTGTCCATAAACAGATGAATGGATAAAGAAGTTGTGGTATGTACACACACACACACACACACACACACACACGCAATGGAATACTACTCAGCAATAAAAAAGAAGAAAATTTTTGCCATTTGCAGCAACATGAATGGACTTGGAGGGTATTATGCTAAGTGAAATAAGTCAGACAGAGAAAGACAAATACTATATCACTTATATGTGGAATCCAAAAAATACAACAAACTAGTGAGTATAACAAAAAAGACACAGACTCACAGATATAGAGAACAAACTAGTGGTTACCAGTGGGGAGAGGAAAGGGGGGAGGGGCAGTATAGGTGTAGGGGATTAGGAGGTACACATTATTATGTATAAAATAAGCTACAGAATATATTGTACAACACAAGGAATATAGCCAATATTTTATAATAACTATAAATGGAGTATAACCTTTAAAAATTGTGTATCACTATACTGTATACCTGTAACATATAATATTGCTCATCAACTATACTTGAATTAAAAAAAAATAGAATGCACTAGCATCAAGAAAAAAAGTGGGAGTGCAACATAAGGGTGCAGTGTTTCTCATACTTGAGTGTGCATTAGAGTTAGCTCGAGGGCCGGTTAAACCACAGAGAGCTGGGCCCCTCCATGAGTTTCTGATTCAGTAGGTCTGGTGGGGCCTGAGAATGTGCATTTCTAACAAGTTTCCAGGAGATGCTGATGCTGCTGATACAGGGACCACACTTTTAGAATGACTGACAGGGGTTAAATACACCAACCAACTCTGGGTGCCAGATTGGTTGCATTCAAGTCCTAAGTACATCTCCTCACTAGGTATGTGATCTCCAGCAAGTTGCTTAATCTCCCTGGCCTCAGTTCCTTCATCTGCAAATAGAGATAAAATAGAGCCTTCCTCTAGAAGGTTTTTTTTTTTTTTTTGTGGTATGTGGGCCTCTCACTGTTGTGTCCTCTCCCGTTGCGGAACATAGGCTCCGGACGCGCAGGCTCAACGGCCATGGCTCACGGGCCTTAGCCGCTCCGCGGCATGTGGGATCTTCCCAGACCGGAGCACGAACCTGTGTCCCCTGCATCAGCAGGCGGACTCTCAACCACTGCGCCACCAGGGAAGCCCAACCTCTAGAAGTTTTTATGAGGTTTAAATGAGGCCTTTCACCTTGTAATTGTTCAATACACATTGACTGTTATTTGAAAATAAAAACCAATTAAAATGAATTTATAACAATGCTATCCAATAGAACTTTCTGGGATTATGGAAGTGTCTTCGGGGCTGTCCAATTTGGCAGCCATTAGCTGCACGTGGCTACAGAGCACTTGAAATGTGGCTAGCACAACTGAAGAGCTGAATGTTTAATGGCAATTTCAATTAATTTGAATTTAAGTAGCCACATGTGACTAGAGAAGCACAAATGTCCAGTTAGCATTCCTCCCCGAGACCCGGGCAGAGCCATCTTGGTGGCAGCTCTTTGGAAAGCAGACAACGCAGGGTGGCGTGAAGACCTGGGTGTGCGTGGATCTGCCATTTTCTGACAGCTGACCTTAAGCAGGCAGCTCAACTTCCCAGTAACTCAATCCCATCTGTAAAATGGGAACAGTAACACCTGTCCTGATTCCTCAGGAATTCTCTGCGTGTTTTAGAGGGGTAATTAATGTAAAACCATAAATGCAGTACAACTGCAAGGATTTCCTTAAAGATTTATATCACTTCTTCAGATTTTCTTCTCTAGGACCTGTTTTAAGGGTTATGATTCTTCAGCCTTTTGTGTCCACAGTGTCCAACACATAGTAGGTCCTGAGTTAAAATGCAGCCTCCACACAGAACGTCTTCTCAGTTGGCCTGCGTATATCAGGGCTCTAGGACATGTAGTAAAAAAGGAGGAAATATCTATGTTATTTTAAATACACCAATATTCCTTTTAAAATTTTACTGAGGGAATTCCCTGGCAGTCCAGTGGTTAAAACTCCACGTCTTGGGGCTTCCCTGGTGGCGCAGTGGTTGAGAGTCCGCCTGCCGATGCAGGGGACGCGTTTCGTGCCCCCGGTCCGGGAGGATCCCACATGACGCGGAGAGGCTGGGCCCGTGAGCCATGGCCGCTGAGCCTGTGCGTCCGGAGCCTGTGGTCCGCAACGGGAGAGGCCACAACAGTGAGAGGCCTGCGTACCGCAAAAAAACAAAACAAAACAAAACAAAACAAAAAAACTCCACGTCTTCACTGCCGAGAGTGTGGGTTCGATCCCTGATCCTGATCTAAGATCCTGCAAGGCACACAACATAGCCAAAAAGAAAAGTTACTGAGAAGACTCTGGGGCTGATGCCCACCACTGGCAGGTGAGGCCAGGTCCTGGGGTTAGTTTAGTGCCGGTCTATGAGCAGGCAGAGCTGGTTCCTGGAGTCTGGCTTCAGGGCCCAGCGATCCCAGAGCTCGTTTCAGATCGTTGAGGGAGGGTTGGTTCCTGACACAGTTGGGTATGTGTTCTTGAGTGTCCTGAAGGTTGCGCTGTTCTGCTAGTGGGCAGGGCCAGGGCTCAGATGGTCCCAGGATAGGATCTGGCCTGTGTTCCGGGAATCGTAGTTTCTTGCTTCTGGTGTCTGCCCCCTGGTGGATGCGGCTGGTCTAGACGCTTATGCAGGCTTCCTGGTGGGAGGGGCCCGTGCCTTGGCCCTTCGGTGGGCTGGGTGAGCCCAGAGGAGGCGTGGGCCCTTTAATCTTTAGAAAGCCTGTCTGCTGATGGGTGGGGCTGTGTCCCAGCCCAGTTAGTTGTTTGGCCTGAGGCGTCTCTGCGGGCTGCTGGGAGGGCCCGGGTCTTAGAGCTAATGAGCCAAGATGTCAGCCGCCTATATCAACCGTGTTCGTGCGGCTGAATGTTCCCCGGTGTGTCTGACACCAGTGTCAGTGTTCCCAGGGTGAACCACTGCCACCCCGGCATCTCCAGGAGACTTTCCAAGACCAGCAGGTAGGTCTGGCTCAGGCTTCTATCAAATTACTGCTTTTGCCCTGGGTCCTGGTGCACGTGAGATTTTATGCACGCCCTTTAGGAGTGAAGTCTCTTATTTCCCCCAGTACCTAGGGGCTCCTGCCAATAAGCCCTGCTGGCCTTCAAAGCCAAATGCCCTGGGGGCTTGTCTTCCTGGTTCCAGAGCCCTGGAGAGCCTGTGGGAGAACCTCTGCAATGTAATTATTCTCAAGTATATCGGTCACCAACCCAGGGTGTATGGGATTTAGTTACGTTGTGAGTCTGCGCCTCCTACACGTCTTGTGGTTCCTTCTTTATGTTTTTAGCTGTAGAAGATCTTTCCTGGTAGTTTCCAGTCTTTTCATCGATGATGGTGATGCTGAAAGCTCGGCCTCTCTGCACCCAATGCCGAACTGAATCTCAGAGACAGAGTTTTGGGTGAAGTAGAAAAGAATATCTTTATTGCTTTGCCAGGCAAAAGGGGGACACAGTGGGCTCCTGCCCTTGAAAACTATGTGTCCCAACCCAGGAGGATTTGATGAAGAGTTTTATAGTGATAGTTCAAGTGTGGGCTTGGTGACAAGATTAGGGTGTGTGCAGGGTCTCAGATGGTCAGTCTCCCAATCTTGATGAGCTTGTCTGGTGCCCCCCCCCCCCCGCCTTTTTTTTTTTTTTTTTTTTTAATTTTTGGCCGTGCTGCATGGCATGTGGGATCTTAGTTCCCCAACCAGGGATCGAACCACCACCCCCTTCACTGGAAACGCGGAGTCTTAACCACTGGACCAGCGTCAGGTCCCTTTAATCTCGCCTCAGGTGGTGTCTTGCCTGCTCCTTCCTTGATTAGCAACTGTTCGAATCTGCGCTTTGGAACTCACGGAAGGTCATGGAGGCTGGAGTCTTGCCTACAAGAAATGGGGGACAAAAAAAGGCTTCCAGGGCTTCCCTGGTGGCGTAGTGGTTGAGAGTCCGCCTGCCGATGCAGGGGACGCGGGCTCCTGCCCCGGTCCGGGAAGATCCCACGTGTCGCAGAGCGGCTGGGCCCGTGAGCCATGGCCGCTGAGCCTGCGCGTCCGGAGCCTGTGCTCCGCAACGGGAGAGGCCACAGCAGTGAGAGGCCCAAGTAACGCAAAAAAAAAAAAAAAAAAAGGCTTCCATGCCCAAGAGCCCCACAGGGTCCTTCTCGGTTTCAGTTGTTCTGCAGACCGTTGTGATTTTGGTGTGCTCGTGAGAGGAGGTGAGCTCAGGGTCCTTCTGCTCTGCCATCTTGGCCGCCTTCCCCATTCAGAAATGTTTTGCCTAGCATTGGCACTGAAGGGGGAAGCACGTTTTAGGAACCAAGGGAGAAGATGGACCAGCGCAGGCTTCAGGGCCCACGGAGAGGACTGGCTGGAAGAGGGCAGGCGAAACGCTGACTCTGCCCACCCGCGATCCAGCACGAGCTCGGGGGCCCGCTAGGATTCCACAAGCAGCCACCTGGTGACTTGAGCATCCGCTCAAGGCAGGGCCTGGCGATCAACCAGACTCGGGGCCTACATGCGCACCCACGTACTTAGCCCATGAAGGACCTGTGCAGCCCTCTTAGGGGGAGCCCCTAGAGCGTAAAAAAGTTATTGTCCAAAAATAATGTTTATTTTGTCACAATTATGAACAACACATACTTACTTTAAAAATCGGAAAATGCAGGGTACTATATAAAAAATATTTAATTCTCCCACAACCCCTCCACCTGAGATAACCCTCATTAACTTTTTTTTTTTTTAAACTTTGGCCACGCCGCACAGCATGCGGGATCTTAGTTCTCTGACCAGGGATTGAACCCATGCCCCGTGCAGTGGAAGTGCAGAGTCTTAACCACTGGACTGCCAGGGAATTCCCACCCCCATTAACATTTTGAGGCATTTCTTTCCAGTTATGAGTATGGGTGTGTGTTCATCCATTCATTTAATAAGTATTTTATGAACGCCTGCTATGGGCCAGGCACTTTTCTAGATGATGGTAATACAGCAGTGAACAAAATAGACCAAAAAAAAAAGTTGCCCTCATGGAGCTTACATTCTAGTGGATGATATTTGAAAACTCAGTAAAATATATATACAAATTTAAAACATAATTAGGCTAACATTGTTTACACCATTATATATGCTGCTTATTGTGTTTTCCCCTTTGCATTATGTTGGGAGAATTTTCTAATTTTTTTTTTTTTTTTGCGGTACGCGGGCCTCTCACCGTTGTGGCCTCTCCCGTTGCGGAGCACAGGCTCCGGACGTGCAGGCTCAGCAGCCATGGCTCACGGGCCCAGCCGCTCCGCGGCATGTGGGATCTTCCCGGACCGGGGCACGAACCCGTGTCCCCTGCATCGGCAGGCGGACTCTCAACCACTGCGCCACCAGGGAAGCCCTAATTTTTGTTTTTTTAAGCAGGTCTGTCCTTATACCCATTGCCTGCTGAGCCAATACACGGGGCTTGCTGGGGCAAAAGGAAAAATAAATACTTAAGTTATATGTTTAGGATCTTGATAGCCTGGGGTGTGATGTTCTTAGGGGATCAACTGGACTGTCCAGTACTGTGTCCCTTGGAATATCCTGTGCAAAACCAGAGAATCCGAAGTCCAGGAGTCAAGGTTCACGTCTCGGATTTTACTGAGTCTTCAGGCATCACCATTTCATCTGTGACTCTGACACATTTCTTTAGGTTTTAAAAAAAGTTTTCTGGCGTCCTCAGGACCCATATTGTTTGTGGTCCACCCTCTTCTATTCCTGCATGACTAACCTGGCGAATTATTCTACTCCTTTGTAGGTTCAGGTGAAAACAACTAAAACTTAAATCCTGAAAGAGGCTTCTGAATCAGAGTAGTGAGGAGCATGGGTGGGGAGAGCAAGGCTCATACTATGATAAGGGGAGGGTAGTAGCCACTGGACAGAGAGAGCAAGAAGAGTTTGTCCTCTTCTGTGCCCTGGGCCTTGACAACCATGGTCCCCTCCTTTTCACACGGAGACTCTTTCTTCTTATTTCTTCCCTTCCTCCTCTCTCCCATGCCCCACAGACTTTGCCCCTTAGGGTCTGCAAAAGGAACCCGAAGGAACCCATATTTCCTCAGAACATCAAGGGCAGGGATCTTGTCTGACTTGAGAATAAAAGAACAAATCCATGAGTGAATGAAATTCACTAGGGTAGCCTTTGTTGGGCAGCAAGTGTGTTCTGCTGATGGGCCCCAAGGTAAATCATCAAGAGGGGTGTTTTTTTCTATTGTCTAGAAGGCAATAAGGAAGATGTCTGTTGGTTGCTGGTGTCTGCCCATCAAAGGTTTCAGCCAAGACAGAGAAATGAAGACATTCTACACAGTGAATAGCATCACAGAGCCATATGTGCCGAAGACAATAGCCAACATGTCTTGCTGCTTTGGGATTTCACTGCTGATAATTTCAGATGACATCTCTGCTTCTCTTCTTTTGTTCCTTTCCACATTCTTCACTGCATCATTCAGGCTGACAGTTCATTTACATTGCTAATAGTCATAAAAATGCAACCATTAGCAGTGAAAGGCTTTGCTACCAGAGGAAGAGACCGTACAACGTAGTATAAGTGTGTGGAGCAGAGCTGTCCAATAGAAATAGAATAAAAGCCATGGATATATTTGAAAATTTTCTCATAGCCACATGAAAAAAGAAAAAAATAGATGAAACTAATTTTGATCATGTCTTATTGAACGCTGTGTATCCAAAATATCATTTTAACGTGTAATCATGAGAAAAATTGTTAAAGAGACATTTTGTATACGCGCCTTCAAAATCTATCGTGTATTTTACACTTACAGTGCATTTCAGTTCCCACTGGCGACGTTTCATGTGCTCAACAGCCATGTGGGCTAGTGGACACCGTATTGGACAGTGCAAGTGTGGGCTCTGCACCCTATACTAGGATTATACTAGGGGTATAATCCTAGGAAAGTAACGTAATCTCTGTGTTCAGTTTCCTCATCTGTAAACTGGAGGAAGTGTTAGTCCCTACCTCATTTAGAATTAGATTTTATGAGGATTAAATGAACACTTAGAACATTGCCTGACACAAAGTTGGCGATTAGTAAATGTTAGCTCTTATGATCTTCAGATGTATGATGTTCGCCACCATCCTTATAATGATCAAAGCTGTCTTTCAGTATGGTCTTACTCTGGGCTTTCTAAATTGGGACTGTATGTCTGATATCTTGCAATGATGAAATTATATGCCACTTCAGAATTCCTGTCTCACTTCAAAGATTTTCAGGGGGAGTTGGGTCCTGAGCTGTGCTTTCACAAAGCTGGATAGCCTGTAATTTAACAAACTTCTTTAATACTATTAATGTCTGCAATTAGAGTCCTTTTGAATTTTCCAAATAAGCAGTATCATATTTTTGTTAGGAGGTAAAATTAGGTTGACAGCTATAAAGTTACCCAGCTTGCATTTTGATGATCTTTTTTTAAAAAAATTTTTTTCATCCATTGCGCTTAGCACTCTGATGGGCCGTTTTAATTTTTTTAAAGGTTTATTTATTATTTACTTACTTAGTTAATTTATTTTTGGCTGCATCAGGTCTTAGTTGTGGCACGCGAGATCTTTGTTGAGGCATGCAGGATCTTCACTGTGGCACGCTGGCTTCTCTTCTCTAGTTGTGGCGTGCAGGATTCCAGGGCACGTGGGCTCTGTAGTTTGCGGCACGTGGGCTCTAGTTGAGGCACTCGAGCTCAGTAGTTGTGGCACGCGGGCTTAGTTGCCCTGCGGCATGTGGGATCTTAGTTTCGTGACCAGGGATCGAACCCACGTCTCTTTCATTGCAAGGCGGATTCTTTCCCACTGCACCACTAGGGAAATCCCTTGATGATCTCTTAAGAGACTGAAACCATGTTTCACTACAGTAAGAAGACAGTACTTGTCTTCTTGAAACTATGGCTTACAGCCACAAATCCTTATTAATATCTCAGGATGTATTTCAGGGCCTAAGCACCATGATATAGAAATTGTTACCTGAGGCGCTTTTATGACAGCTTTTGAATAAACAATGGAGAAATTTTACAAAAGTTGTTTTGGACCACTTTCAAAATCAGATCTTCCTCGACTTACGATGGGGTTACGTCCCCGTACACCCAGCGTTAAGTTGAAAATATTTAAGTCAGAAATGCATCTAATACACCTGACTTGGGGAATGTCATCACTTAGCCTAGCCTACCTTAGTGTAAGTGCTCAAGAACACTTACATTGACCTACAGTTGGGCAAAATTATCTAACATAAAGCCTATGTTATAATAAGGTATTGAATATCTCAAGTAATTCATTGAATACCATACTGGCAGTGAAAAACAGAATGATTGTCTGGGTACAGGATGGCTGTAAATGTATCAGTAACTACATGATCGCCAGGCCGACTGGCCGCTGCACCGGCTCCCACTGCCCAGCATCATGAAAGAGTATGTGAGAGAGTATCCTACTGCATAAGCTAACCAGGGAAAAGATCAAAATTTAAAATTCAAAGTACAGTTTCTACTGAATGTCTATTGCTTTTGCACCATCATAAAGTAGAAAAATCCTAAATCTAGCCATCATAAGTTGAGGGCCATCTATATATCTTAGAAGTTTCCACATCTCTAATTCTTTCATTTATTTATATATTCACTCATTCATTCATTCGTTCAACTATTTGTTTATTCAACAGATATGCATTGAAGGCTTACTATGGGCCAGAAACTTTGCTAGTTACTGAGGAGTCGACAGTAAGCAGAACATATAGTCCCTGCCCCCGCAAAATTACAATCCAGGGGGGGAGAAAGATGTTAATCAGATAATCATGCACATATAATTGCCAACTGGCATGATTGCTATTAAGAAGAGGAAAAGTTGCTTTGAGAGTCTATTAGGAAGGAATTTGATTTGGTCAGAGAGGTCTTCCCCAAGGAGGTGCTGATGGGGCTGAGAGCTGGAGGAGTAGGGGGAGTTAACCAGGTGGAGGTGGGAGGGAACTGCATTCCAGGTGGAGGGAACAGCATGAACAGCAGTCCTGAGGTGGCAGGGACGTGGTGAGGGGAGAGACGGAAAGAGGGCCGTGAGCCTGAACCAGAGTGAGGGTAGCCTGGCTGAGATTGAGCTGGAGAAGTAGGTAGAACCAAACATTGCAGGTTCCTGATGGCCACATTAAGGATTTTATATTTTTAATTTTATTGAAGTATAGTTGATTTACAATGTTGTGTTAATTTCTGCTGTACAGCAAAGTGATTCATTTATACATACATATATATATATATATATATATACACGTTCTTTTTCATATTCTTTTCCATTATGGTTTGTCACAGGATATTGAACATAGTTCCCTGTGCTATACAGTAGGACCTTGTTGTTTATCCATCCTGTATATAATAGTTTGCACCTGCTAATCCCAAACTCCCAATCCATCCCTCCCCCCCCAGCCCCCCCTTCCTTGGCAACCACAAGTCTGTTCTCTATGTTTATGAGTCTGTTTCTGTTTCAGAGATAGGTTCATTTGTGTTGTATTTCAGATTCCACCTGTAAGTGGTATCATACAGTATTTGTCTTTCTCTGAGTTACTTCACTTAGTATGATAATCTCTAGTTCGATCCATATTGCTGCAAATGACATTGTTTTGTTCTTTTTTATGGCTGAGTAATATTCAATTGTGTGTGTGTTTGTGTGTGTGTGTGTGTGTGTGTATACACACACATACATACCACATCTTTAAGGATTTTATTTATGTGAAGAGCATTGGGAAGTTGTCATTGGGACCCCAAAACTCGGGGATGCTTTTCTTTGCTGGGTCAAATCTCACTCTGATTCTTTGTAATTATGATGAAATTAAAATCTCAGGACACCAAGATGTAGAGACCAGGCAAAGGGCTACACATGACCCTTATTCCTTACCAAGTGCAACCCAAAACAACAGCCACATTAACTCCTGCCTCTGGTCCTCCCTTAAGCTGCTTTTCTTCAGTTTGCCAACCAATTCTGGGCCTCGATCTTTGTGTTTCTCTCTTGGTGTTTGGAAGAACAGACAATAGAGGAGTTTTTTGTTTTTTTGTTTTTTGCGGCACGCGGGCCTCTCACTGTTGCGGTCTCTCCCGTTGCGGAGCACAGGCTCTGGACGCGCAGGCTCAGCGGCCATGGCTCACGGGCCCAGCCGCTCCGCGGCATGTGGGATCTTCCCGGACGGGGGCACGAATCCTTGTCCCCTGCATCGGCAGGAGGACTCTCAACACTGCGCCACCAGGGAAGCCCCAATAGAGGAGTTTTGACCATAGCTTAGATGTGAACCCATGAAGAGACCAACTTTCCCAGAAAAGGAAGTAAAGCTCTTACATATTTTAAATCAGACTGTTGAGTCTCAATTCTGGATAGGAGACAAAGAGGAAAAACATGATCATATTTGCCTTTTGAAAAGATAACTAGGTACAGTGTGAAAAAAAAAAGAGGAGGTTAAGAGAGGCTACAGAGAGACAAGAAAAACTATTGCTGTCGTGGTGATGTTAAGGCAGAGGTGTTAGGAGCTGATGTTAAGAGGTGATGCTAAATGTGAATGCAAGTAGACATATTTACAAGATAGAAGGCAAAACCAACTGGACTTGGAGATGGATCAGATATAAAAAGTATAGGAGAGGAAGATGTCAAGATGTCCTAGAATCTTAAGCTGTGTAACTAGATGAATAGTCATAGCCTTCAAGATATGGAGCACAGAGAGAAGATTTAAGGGGAAAAAACGAGTTCAATTTTCAACTGGTGGAATTTGAGATGCTTCAAAGATTTCCAAGAGATGGGATTTAAGCAGTGGATGTTAAGCTCTGGCATTCACGGCGTACATTCTCCAAGATGCTTGATGGATGTTTTCAGTCCAGAAGCTCAAGCCCTTCAGTCTGTAAAATGCTCTTGAATTATTTCTTTGAGGCTTCCCTTCATTCTTCTCTGTTCCTTCTTCTACAACTCTTGTTATTCAGGTGTTATCTTTGATCTATTTTTAAAAAAATATTTATTTATTATTTATTTATTTATTGGCTGCGTCGGGTCTTAGTTGTTGCACGTGGGCTCTTCGTTGCAGTGCCCTGGCTTCTCTCTAGTTGTGGCGCGTGGGCCTAGTTGCCCTGTGGCATGTGGGATCTTAGATCCCTGACCAGGGATCGAACCGGCGTCCTCTGCATTGCAAGACACATTCTTAACCACTGGACAGCCATGAGTCCCTTTTTTCTCTATTTTTTATCTCTCTTTTTTCTGACATATTTTCTGGAAGATTTCCTCAAATTTGTCACCCAACACTTCTACTGAGTGTCAGAGAAAAAGAAGTAAATGTAGGCCTGGCCTCACAAGGAGATATCTAAAAATGATCACACAGAGCTTCCCTGGTGGTGCAGTGGTTGGGAGTCTGCCTGCCAATGCAGGGGACACAGGTTCAAGCCCTGGTCCAGGAAGATCCCACATGCTGGGGAGCAATGAACCCGGGCGCCACAACTGCTGAGCCTGCGCTCTAGAGCCTGCGAGCCACAACTACTGAAGCCTGCATGACTGGAGCCCATGCTCCACAACACGAGAAGCCACCGCGATGAGAAGCCTGCGCCCCGCAGCGAAGAGTAGCCCCCACTGGCCACAACTAGAGAAAGCCCACACAGCAGCAAAGAACCAACGCAGCCAAAAATAAATAAATTAATTAATTAAAAAAAAAAAATGATCACACAAACCTGAGTGGTGATTGGTGCTGCTATAGACTAAATGTTTGTGTCCCCACCAAGGTTCATAGGCTAAAATCTAATCCCCAGTGGTATGAGGGGGTGTCGCCTTTGGGAGGTGATTAGGTCATGGGGAGGGGGCACATGAACAGTATTAGTGTCCTTATAAAAGAGATCCTGGAGAGCTCCCTTGTCCCTTCCACCATATGAGGATACAGTGAGAAGGCAGCCGTCTATGAACCAAAAGGCCATCTCTCATCAGACACTGAATCTGTGGATGCCTTAATCTTGGACTTCTCAGCATCCAGAACTGTGAGAAATAAAAGTTTGTTGTTGTTGTTTGTTTGTTTGTTTTAAATATTTATTTATTTATTTGGCTGCTCCAGGTCTTAGTTGCAGCATGTGAGATCTTCGTTGTGGTGTGCAGTATCTTTAGTTGTGGTACGTGAGATCGTTTAGTTGCAGTATGCGGGATCTTAGTTGCAGCACGCGGGATCTTAGTTCCCTGACCAGGGATCAAACCCAGGCCCCCTGCATTGGGAGCACAGAGTCTTAACCACTGGACCACCAGGGAAGTCCCAAATGTTTGTTGTTTAAGGCAACCCAGTCTATGGTATTTTTGTTATAGCAGCCTGAACTAAGACAGATACTTTTCTAAAATCTGTCAATTGTTGCCTCTCTTGCTATGATGACTCCTCCTCCCTTCTTCTGCTCATTCACATTATATTAAGGTTGAGTTCTGCCATGGACCTATGCAGTGTCCATGGGTATTACTGGAAAATCTTATACTCAAGAGAGGAAGAATCTAACAGAGGTTCAGAAAATGAAAAGAAGAGATAAAAGGGAGAATAGTTTGAGATGGGAATTTGGATAGCCTCTATCGCTGCCTATCTTTGATTAATTAATTTTTCTCTTAATTATTCTGTCATCATAATTTGGAGGGGGAAAAAAGATGCTAGTTCCGTCTAAAAGGTCATGATTTCAAAGCAGTCCAGGCTAACCAAACTCAGAAAATGACTTTGAAGAAAGTGTCTTCATGGCTTAAAAGTAAAAGTTGCAGCTATTGCTTCAATGGGAGATTCCATGAGGGACAATGTTTTTGGTTTTTTTTTTTTTTGGCTGCATTTGGTCTTCATTGCTGCGTGCGGGCTTTCTTATTTGCAGCAAGCAGGGGCTACTCTTCGTTGTGGTGCGTGGGCTTCTCATTGCGGTGGCTTCTTTTGTTGCAGAGCACAGGCTCTAGGTGCACGGGCTTCAGTAGCTGTGGCACATGGGCTCAGTAGTTGTGGCACGTGGGCTTAGTTGCTCCACGGCATGTGGGATCTTCCCGGACCAGGGATTGAACCCGTGTCCCCTGCATTGGCAGATAGATTCTTAACCACTGTGCCACCAGGGAAGTCCCATGAGGGACAATGTTAGATGGTGTGTTGGTCCATATTTTTTGAAAAGGAGGCTTGAATTGACATTTAACATATACTTAGGTTGACCTGCACCCTGACCTGATGCCCCTGATAGAGAAGAGAATGTCTGTCAGGGGCATCAATAATGCCAAGTGAAAGGTCAAGTTAACTTCCTGGAATATGATTTCCCAAAGTGGCCCTAGGCTTCAAGCTGACTTTTTTCAAAATATACATGCCCCTCCCCCACTTAAAAAAACACCACCACCACCATATTGATTTCTTCCTTTTATTTAAATCCCCATCCTCTGAGCTCCAGCATTTTGAGTTCACTAAAAAATATTTTTCAAGTCACCTTTGCAAACTCCTAAAACAGAGTCCTGAAAATGTTACTAGAATAAGAAAGGCAGTCCTGTCTCCAGATGGAGTGACCCTAAATAACTCTGTCTTAGTTTCCTCATCTCTCAAAGGAGAGTAATAATAGTACCTACTTCAGAGGGTTGTTGCAGGGAGAAAATCAGTCTATACACGGAAAGTGTCTATATGCTTAGAATAGTTTCACTCAAAAAGTGTTAGTGATACTTTGTTATTATTATCAATGTTATAATTATATGAGAACTGAGTGGCTGGTAGGAGACATTCCTGGCCCAACATTCTCTTGGGATGATATCAGAAAGAGAATGAAGTGGTACTTGAAGGGTCTTGAACTGTCCAGGATGGATGAATGTGTTACAGTGTCTTTCTTTACCCACCTGAGACTCATGTGGACCTTAAACTTTGCCCTTGAGATTTTCTAGGGTATCTAGAGCTGCCAAGCAGGCAGAAGGTTCCTTGAGATTCTAACCACTTGTTATTTAAACCTATAGATCCAGAAGATAATACCCTTCACCCTTATGAGGAGCCCAAAGGAGACAGGATTTTTTATCCACCCCAGAACCATAACACAAACTAAAGCAAAGGTGCCGTGACTGTGATAATGGTTGGTGTGGCAAAGTACTGTCTTCACGAAAGAGGCCCTGCTCAGCTTTTTATTTAAAAAGTGTTGGGCCATTCTATTCCTAGGGCTGATCTATTTGCACAGCAACCCCTGCCCCTTACCCCTCACACAGGGTGTGATTTACGCCTGGCTGAAAGCACACCAGCTAATTCTCTTTGAGCCTGACTCTTTCCCCAGCTTGCCATTTGAAGATGGTTTACGGGCACAGAGCTCTTGTCTGGAATGCTGAAAGAGCTAAAGGTTTGCCCAGTGGGCTCTGCACCAAAGGCGGCCCCAGCTTTATAGCCGTGATGGTTGATTCAAGGCAGGAGTTTGCAAATCTATCTTGCAGCCCCCTTAACCAGAGAGGTAGACTTCTCGCCTTTAGGAAGGCATGTAAATTCACAATTCCCTTTACCTAAACTGAATCAATTCTCCACTCCTGTCCCAGGTTCCTGATTCCAAGGGCAAATCTTTCATATTACTTCTGTAAATTAACTATACTAGAGAAAGGTCAAAGAGCTTCAGATAAAATTCAGTTTAATTTTGAAGTGCGAGATTATCGCAACTGAATTTGAGGAGGTCCATTCTTTTCAGCAGCTGGTGTTATATTTTCATATGTTGTATAAAAGTATTCTGTACAAATGTCAGTCCTACAGTTCTGGGGGCAGGACGTAAGGTAGATTTAACCAATCGGAGATATTTTTCATGCCATCTCAAAGTAACTCACAGATGCCTGACAGCTGCAGCTGTCCAGGCCCCTCTCGATGGCATTGCTCTATGACTCAGAGGGATGTTTATGCCAGAGAATGCTGCCACTGCAACACTACCCCAGAGATGCCCCAGGAGAAAATAATTTGGAGCAATGAGTGAGAGAGGAAGGTCCCTAAGCAGATTTAGTCAAACCCAGCCTCATATCTGAGTGCAAACAGTGGTCTATGGAGAGGCGGAAAATGCATGAGCTTTGGGGTCAGATAGACCCAGCCACCATTCTTAGCTCTGGGCACTTTATATTCAGTCAGTCAGTCATCCAACTGACAGTTATTGAGGCTCTACTATGTGCCAGAAACTGTGCTATATGCTGGGATATAATGATAAGCAGGACTGACTACATAATTTGTGGGGCCTGTGCAAATAAAAAAAAAACGCAGGGCCCCTTGTTCAAAGATTATTAAGATTCAGCATGGCAACATCAGAGTGTTAAAGCAAGGATGGGGCCCTTCTGTGCATGGGGCGCTGTGCAACTGCTCTACATGAAGCTGGTTCTCATGAAAAAAGCCTTAGGAAACAAGAGACTTTGTGTTCATGGAGCTGAATTTCTGGGGAGAAATTCTTTAATCACACCAATTAATCTAAAATTATGGCTCTATAAGGACTGTTGAAGAACAAGAGCATGGTTCTATGAATGCCTGTCAGAGCAAGTATCTTAGTTCAGACTGCTACAGTAAAACACCGTAGAAGGAGTGGCTTAAACAACAGATTTATTTCCTCACAGTTTGGAGGTTAGAAGGCCAAAATCAGGGTGTCAGCATGGTCGGGTTCTGGCGAGAGCTCTCTTCCTGGTTTGCAGATGGCCTCCTTCTTCATGTCCTCACATGGCAGACAGAGAGAGCTGTCTCTTCCTCTTCATATAAGGGCACTAATCCCATCATGGGGACCCCACTCTCATGACCTCACCTAAACCTAATTGTCTCCCAAAGGTCCCATCTCCAAATACCATCGCATTGGAGGGGAGGGCTTCAAGATATGAATTCTGGGGGGATACAAACATTTGTACCTATCGAGGGGGTTTGATTAGTCAAGGAGACCAGGAAAGACTTCCCCAAGGAAGTGATGCTTAAGATAAGATTTGAAAGATGACTAAGCATTAACTAGCAAAAATGAGACCTGATCTTTGAGGGACTCCATCATTCCAAAGCCCGGTGGACACTTATGAGCCTGCAAAGGAGAAAGAGGAGACCATGTAAACGTAGGAGGAAAATAGAAGAGGCTTGAGTCATGGGAGCCAAGGGAGGGAAGTGTTTCAGGAAGCACAGAAAATCTATGTGGGTGACCCTGGCAAGTGACGTCTTGTATCAACACAGGGAAACACTCCCCAAGGTTTAATGGGATTCCTGAAATACACATCATTTTTATTCCTTCCTGGTAATTAATTGTCTCTACCCAAAAGTTGGTGCACCTTTACCCAAACAGGTGACTCAGTTCTGAATCTTGCATAGTTCAGAGAGGGAAGTTGAGGCATAGAGAAGCCAAGTGGAAGAGACTCTTCTTCTAGGAGTGAGATAATGACCTTCTAGGGACAGACCTGTTAATACATGAGGTGTGAAGCCACCAGGCACCACTTCTAGTTCCACCCCCATCACCCCACTCTCACTGTGCTTTCAGTACCGGGATGTAGCACAGTCTCTCCCATGCCACGACCTTTGCAGTGCTGTTGATCTGCCTGGAACACTTCTCCGTTTCCACGCTCAGGCATGGCTCAGACTCTTACTTGTTCTTCTGACCTCAGTTTACTAATATTTGCTTAAAGAGCCTCCTGCCCCCAAAACAAAGTAGGTGTTCCCTGTTTTCCCCTTTTATGTTATCACAAATATAATATGTAAATAAATAACAAATACAAAATATAATTCTTCTCATAGCCCCTGTTCTTTTCTTGATACCATTTTTCTACTTATGTGTTTACTTTCTAGTGAAGGTGCATTGTTTCACCATCACGTCCTGGCAAGCAGATTCTGTGTCTGTGTTCCCCGCTGTATGTACGCTGTATGTACGCTAATCACCTGGCACATTGAAGCTACTCAGTGAATGAGCATAGAAACGTGTTTGCCACAAGCCAAGGGAGCCCAGCAATGCTCTTGTCCAAGACTGACTTTGAGAGGAAAATGTTCTCGAATATTATTTAAGCGTCATTTACAGTCGTTTCTGTAAGTGCCTCTCGATTCCATCACCATAGCAACCCACATCACCATAGCAACCCACATATCCAAAGGGAAGTTTTCTGAAGCTTGCACTCTGTCTCTTCATTGAGGTAGTGTGTGTGTGTGTGTGTGTGTGTGTGTGTGTGTGTGTGTGTGTGTGTGTGT